>NW_022196909.1:15689026-15741391 GCF_008632895.1 Mastomys coucha
AAGTTTAAGTCTCTTTTGCAAAAAAAAAAAAAATCACACACTTTGAACATAGGACCCAGAGGATCTGATCTAGATCTGACCTGAAATCTTTCTCCCTGCGGACAAGTTTTCATGTTACCAGAAGTCTCCATGAAAGTTTCCAAGGGAGGAAAGCAACCAATAGTCCTTCCCAGCTATGACACCTGTGGACCACAACAAACACCATGGCATAATAACTAGATGGGTGTGTAGACATGACACATATACCTTGACAGTAACAAACAGACCTCTAATTAGAATTAAGGTAAGCTCAAGAAGAGGGAAACCATGTCTGGTATTGGATACCACATAGAGCCAGTGAAGTCATGAATCTTGGAAGAGAACCTACAACTGCCAAAACTGGGGAAGCTCATGAAGTCTCAACACTGGACGAAGAAGTACAAACAACTAGGAAGTAGAGAAATAGTCTTTCCTCCCCAGTTTCTTAACTAAGAGCAAGTGGACATCTCTGAAATCATATATATATATATATATATATATATATATATATATATATATATAGGCAACATTACATGGACTGAGCAGTTCATATTTATATATTTAGGAATATTCATACATATATCTCTCATGCACATTCATACTTATGAATGAGAACAATTAAAGAAAAAGGGACCAAAAATTTCAGAAAGAGCAAAATAATGGGGGTGTGGGATTCTACCTGGTAGGGGCTAGAAGGAAGAAAGGGAAGGGAGAAATGATATAATTATATTATAACTCCAAACATACAACTTAAAAATTTAAAAAGAAACCACTCTGGAAATCAGTTTGGTGGTTCCTCAGAAAACTGGACATAGTACTACCAGAGGACCCAGCTATACCACTCCTGGGCACATACCCAGAAGATGCTCCAACATGTAATAAGGACACATGCTTCACCATGTTCATAACAACCTTATTTATAATATCCAGGAGCTGGAAACAACTCAGATGTCCCTCAACAGAAGAATGGATACAGAAATGTGGTACATTTACACAATGTAATACTACTCAGCTATTAAAAACAATGAATGTATGAAATTCTTAGGCAAATGGATGGATCTGGAGGATATTATTCTGAGTGAGAATAAATCACAAAAGAACACACATGAATATGCATTCACTGATAAGTGGATATTAGCCCAGAAGCTCAGAATACCCAAGATACAATCTACAAACCACAAGAAACTTCAGAAGAAGGAAGACCAAAGTGTGGATACTTCATTCCTTCTTAGAAGGGGGAACAAAATACCCATGGAAGGAGTTGCTGAGACAAAGTGTGGAGCAGAGACTGAAGGAAGGACAATTCAGAGTCTGCCTTACCTGGGAATCCTTCCCATATACAACCAAACCCAGACACTCTTGTGGATGCCAGCAAGTGCTGGCTGACAGGAGCCTGATATAGCTGTCCCTGAGAGGCTCTGCCAATACCCAACTAATATAGAAGTGGAGGCTCACAGCCATTGACTCCATTGGACTGAGTACAGGGTCCCCAATGGAGGAGCTAGAGAAAGGTTTGCAGCCCCATAGAAGGAACAATAATATGAACCAACCAGTACCCCCAGAGCTCTCAGGGACTAAGTCACCAACCAAAGAATACACAATGAGGGACTCAAGGCTTCAGCCGCATATGGTGTAAAGGATGGCCTTGTGGGACATCAATGAGAGGAGAGGCCCTTGGTCTTGTTATGGCTCGATACCTCAGTGTAGGGGAATGCCAGGGCAGGGAAGCAGAAGTGGGTGGGTTAGTGAGCAGGGGGAGGGAGGAGAGTAGTATAGGGGATTTTCAGAGGGGAAATGAGGAAAGGGGATAAAATTTGAAATGTAAATAAAGAAAATATCAAATAAAAATTAAAAAACAGCAGGGGAGTGATGGCACACACCTTTAATCCCAGCACTTAGTAGGAGGAGGCAGGTGGATTTCTGAGTTCCAGGCTGTCTTAGTCAGGGTTTCTATTCCTGCACAAACATCATGACCAAGAAGCAAGTTGGGGAGGAAAGGGTTTATTTAGCTTACTTCCACATTGCTGTTCATCATCAGAGGAAGTCAGGACTGGAACTCAAGCAGGTCAGGAAGCAGGAGCTGACACAGAGGCTATGGAGTGATGTTCCTTACTGGCTTGCTTGAGTTCACTGTGGCTTGCTGTCTTCTAATCTACCCAAGAAAACACTGGCTATCCATTACAAATGTTGCTTTTACCTACCTTGGAGTTATCAATGTATAAGTAAAGGGAAACAAAGAACTCAGGTATAAGAGTGTTGACTACGGGGGTTGGCAATATGGCCACCAAGTTCTGGTTGGAACCTTATCTCAAAGGTATAGGATGAGACTGATAGGAAGAGGGCCCTGATACCCTTTCTAGTCTTTGTGCCCAAGTGCATGTGTGCTCACATACAAATTACAAACACGTAAATAAATGAGTAAATCTTAAAACATTTAAGTGAGGTTGGTAGGTGAAGCTATCTGCTGCCAAACCTTGAAGACCTCAGTTTGATTTCCAGGCCTACTTTGTAGAAAGAGGGAACTGAACTGTCTTTTGAGATCATTCTCTCATGTGGGATGCTCCTGTGCACACACAAAAATAAATACAATGATAAAAAGCGTCAAAACATTTTTAAGCCAGGCATAATGCCTGGCACATGCCTTTAATCCCAGGATTCAGGAGGCGGAGACTGATGCCCCTATGAGAGTCTGTGGTCTGATCTCCTCCAGTAGTACACATTTCTAACCTTTACAGATTAGAAGAATTATCATTTAGTGGAGACCATGTTTATTGAGATTTACCTAAGTGCACACTCCTCATCCTTGCTGTGTCTGAGACATCCTCTTGATCTACTGCCCTTCCTCCTTGGTATATTCCTTAGTATAGTTCTCACTTTGTGCCATTCTATTTTCCCTTAGAAGGCATTTGAAATGTGAGAGGTTATTTTGTTATCAAGCTGGCCAGGCGGCGATTGCTAGCATCTACAGTGTAGGATAGGGACATTAGGCCTCTTCAGGGGCTAGAGAGATGGCTCAGTAGTTAAGAGCACTGACTTCATTTCCAGGGGACCTGGGTTCAATTCTCAGCACCCACATGGCAGCTCACAACTGTTTATAACTCCATTATCTGATACCCTCACATAAGCATACATGCGGGCAAAATACCAGTGCACATAAAAATAAAAAAATTGTTTTGTTTAAAAAAAAAAAAAACCTAAGCATCTTGAAATCCACATAGGGCAATCTTGCTCACACAAAGGAGTGTTCTGTTTCCTAAATGACTTTTCTGTGGCACTCCAGACAGACTTAGGACCCCATCAATATTAAGGATGTATTCTCCCACTGAGGTAAAGCCACAACTCCATTCACATTCCATTTAATAGTTCTGCTGGTCATTCATATAGATTGAAATGATCCATTTTAATAACGGAATAGTCATAACTGAATCCAAGTGCTAGTACATTTATATGAAAATATAGTTGTTACAACTATACTAAAAATTTCAGGGATGACAAACTATATTATGGGAAGTGCATATTTTCCTGTGTTCTGAATTTTACAAAGTATCTTTATTTAGTATGCCAGAAAAATCATATCACTATAGGCTACTTTTTATTTTTATTTTATTTTAATTTTTTTTGTTTTCCTTTTAAAATTTAGGTTTCATTGGTTTTCTTTTTCCTTCTTACAAATATATATTGACAAATTATAGTGCCGTATAATCATAGGCTATAAAGTGATACTATGAGTTTTGAGTGACTTAGAATGATTAATTCAAGCTGAGTGACCTATTTATCTCCTTAATATTTGGCTTGTTGTGGTGACAATAAGTTTTTTTCTTAGCCATACTGAAACGTATCACACTGTTCAATAAAGCAGTGTTATTATTCTTTTACTGTAACATATATTAAAGTAAGAGACAAATTGTACTGCCTCATGATTCCTTTCATGGTCACCTGACTCTACTTTTGGACTTCTGTTCTTGAGTGGTGGAGTGAGGAGCACCTGGTGGAGCAAAACTGTTAACACCATGGAGAGCTGTGGGGCAATGGAAGACAGGAAGAGGCCAGAGCTTCAACATATCCCATACAGGCAGACCTCCACGAGTATCCTAGCTAGCTTTAACTGTCAACCTGACAGAGCGTAAATCTGAAGAGAAAGCCTTGATTGAGGAATTTCCTAGCTTAGATTGGCTCATGGGCTTTATGTGACGGATCATGTTGATTATTAATAGATTTAGCAGGACCCAGATCATTATGTGGTCCCAGGCTAAGTGAGAAAGTTAGCTAAGTAAGAAACCAGCATCCTTCCATGGCTCCTGTCTCCAAGTTTTTGTTGTGACTTCCTTTAATGATATATTATATTCTTAAAGTTTAAGCCAGAATTTTTTCACAGCAAAGACTTTAGAGTAAGAGATACATCTCCACACTGGGCCACAGTTCCTAAAGATTTCTCCATGAGCTGAGACGAACAAGCCTTTTTTTCGTGGGCCTTTGGATGACATTCTGAAAAAAATGAAGAGCTCACTAGTGTTGCCTGAGTCCTCCATCCTGCCTGATGTCCTCTTTGGAAGCAGCGGGAGAAGGCAGGTAATCAATGGCTCAGACTCTGGGAGCAGGAGAGAACAAGTCAGCAAGCTTGTTTATTAATTCTCAGGGAGTGTCCTTTATACCTTCCACCCGAGTCTCATTGGTTCCAAGCAAGTGTGTCCTCCAAGAGGCAGTTCCTGATTGGCCGTCATCGTCTGCATCACCAATCCCTAGGCTCTCAGACAGGCTTCAGTTTGTCCCTCGTGCGTAAGTTGCCTCTGTGGCTCTGTGGCCCCACTTGCTCTTTTATTGATGTTTATGTGGAAGTGGCCACTGCCTTGTTACTGAGGCCTGATGTTCCTCCTACACACGAGTGATTATTTTGAGTTGCAAATACAACCCGTTTTGTGTTGGTATGAATATGAAGTGAGTATGTGCTCACTGCTGGTGCACACATGCACACATATGTACTGAGTTTATAGCATCACCCACTAATGAGGTTCGGAACCTTTGATGCCAAGTTGTTTTTTATTAACCAAGGCAATAGGTTGCACAATATGTAAAATTAAGAACATGTTTTAAGATACCCCACACTTGGTTGCATAACATTAAGAAGGAATCACACGGAATCTATGCTGGAAGATTCCTGCCTGCTGGCTAGCTTTCATAGTGCCAAAGGGTGCTATGGGATCTGCTAGGGAGAAAATTCATCAATAGGCTGACCTAGCTGTTTGCCTGATGTGTCAGTCTGACCTTCCTATGTAAGATATGCCCATGGGTGTAAATGGCATGAAAGTTATAGGGAAACAAGATGTTTTCTGATTGGATTTGAAGTCAGCTTTATGGAGAGAACTCATGCCTGCTATTTTTAACCTGGGAGGAACACTTGTGTGTGAAGAAGTCATAGACTGTAGCTTGGAATCTATTATTATTGTTTGGCTAAGTGGACATACCATGGAGCTGCATTATGGATACTTAGACTCCTACTCACAAATCAGCGCTGCTGTCAGCCTTTCTCAGAGACACATCTTTTTTGTACTATAAATCAGCTAATGAAGAGGTTCACAACTGGTTAATGTGGAGTCCTTGGCCTTAAGATGTGGGACATCTCTGTGGTTTCCTGCTCTATGACTCAGGGAATAACTTAGAAGACGGTGGCATAGCAGCTAGAGGTTGGAGATCTCTTCATGACAGTGTCTTCTGGACATGTGATATCCACTGCTCTCAGGAACTCACTCAAGCTGTCGTTATTTGCACATGACCTGCTCAAAACTGGACTTGGTTGATTTTGTTCTGCATGGGGCAGGAGTTCATGAGGTCTGACCCCTTGCTGAGGGTTTATGAGTTGTAAGTGTGTGCCGAAGGGCCTGGTGCAGTTTTCTTCGGTGGTGTAGCCATTGATACATTACCCATACTTCAGTAAACAATCCCTCACCAAAGATGCCAATGAAAGCAACTGAGTGGAGTAATAGGAAATCACAATACATCCAAACAGGAGGACATTTGCTGGTAGAAGGGTTTCTCCTTATCAAAGTGCGACAAAGGGTGTAGATTGGAAAAGGGAATGGGGAGGGGTGAGACTCAGTATATACATATATAAAATTGTCAAATAATAAAAACCCAAAAGCTAATTTTTATTTTCAAAAGCGAACAAAGACCCTATTTTCTGAATAAACAACAACAAACCTTATCTGCAGAAAAACTTTCGTTTTCCTGGAAACATTAGCATAGGCAGGAAATTACTAAATCTGGCTAACTGAGAAGTGTATCTGATCTGAGGATAGAATATATGGCTGGATTCGGGAAGTTTATTGACATCAAACCATTCATCAGTTGTTTTGGCATCAGTATCTATTGGCTTCTGAATATTGTACACTTGCAAGCTCCCCATATATTTCATGTCCAACATGTTCTGTTTCTTTTAAAACTCCCTACTGGATTATAAACAAAATTGTAGGTTTTTACCAGAAGTTAACACCACTATTCTTTCATATATACATATGAAAGTATAAATATATAAAGTATATATATATATATATATTAATCTCATGTGTATATATTTGTAGATATTTTTAAATAGTTGATTTTAAAAATTAGTTTATGTGTATCGTGTTTGCATGTCTGTATGTCTGTGAACCACAGATGTGTAGTGCCACGGAGGCTGGAAGAGGGCATCAGATCTCGTGGAACTGGACTGACTGAGGGTTGAGTCACCAATGTTGGAAATTGAACCTGGGTCCTCTGGAAAACCAGTCAATGCTCTTAACCAGGAACCCAAACTCTCCAAACAAAACACGGAACTGACTTTTGCTGCCTATATCCTCATGGATGTTGGACCCTCCTCTGGAGCATGGGCACACCCTTAAAGACCATTGGCTCTTTAGCTCCTAGAAGCCAGTTATCCATAGCTCGTTTAGCTAGGGTTGAGGGCTCAAGGACTACTTCCAGTCTGTCATGCAGAGTTTTCTTAGTAAGATACATAACTGCCCTGTAAGGGATTGTTAGTTGCTTTTCTGTTATGGAGTGCTATCCTCATTGGCAGGCAAGTTGTTACAGTTGCTGTATGAACACGGTTTTTCCACATCTCAATACCACCCAATCCCCAGTTGATATATCAGTTTGACTTCCTTGGCCCTGTTTTTATTAACCGCCTCTTCCCATTCTGTCCCCCTCCCTCCTTCCTGCAGGTCAAGGTTTGGATCATAGCCACTCTCCTCCTGGATTCGCCCATCCCCTGGGCGCGTCAGCGAGCTGACGTCAGGCGCAGCCGCCCCGGCTTTCCCGTTAGGCCCGCCCAGTAGATCCTGAGGTGTCTGTTATTCCTGTCGGGGGAGGCGTGAGCTCTGCCGGTACCAACAAATGTCAAGCATCCAACGCTAGCCTCTGTCAGTTCCCGGTCTCCAAACCCAGAGCCCAGTCTTCTTCCTGCGCAACGCCACTCATCCGCGTCCCCGCCCCCGGGCTCTCGCTGTGGTTTCCTAGGGAACGACGCTGAGCGTCGGCGGCGATTGGGCCAGGTCGCGCGTGCGCACTGCGCTCTGTTGGTGGCGACCCCGCGGTGGTTGCGGAGATCTGGCTGCTGCACGGCATGGCCCATTTCTCCAGCGAGGATGAGGGGATGCTGCAGGCCATGCTCCGGCAGCTGTTCCAGAGCGTGAAAGAGAAAATCACCGGAGCTCCCTCCTTGGAGTGCGCAGAGGAGATCCTCTTGCGGCTGGAGGAGACTGACGAAAATTTTCACAAGTAAAAATCGAGTCGATAAGTTTTTAAGCAAACAAGCCACCGGTCCAGGAAGGCTGAAAATGATTTGGATAGAGATTTATTTGATTCTTTGCTAAAAGGGCTGATTGTTGGTTCAGATTTTTCCTCTCTTTGTCCCAATGCTGAATTTATCCTTTTTTTTTTTTTTAAATCAAAGTGATTTTTGTAGAGCCTCTTCTGCCTGCCTGTATGTTCTCTGTCACAGCAGCTTAAGAACATCAATTGTAAATTATTCTGCTCTTTAAAGAACAATCTTAACACTTAAGGGAATTCCTTTCACATGACACCCCTCTTGCTGGCCCCAGGTCCTTATTTGTGTTTTTGTTGGTCTGTTACTTCACTGCCTGTTGTAGGAACCCACTCAACACTGGAAGAGCCACCCAAACTAAAGCAGGTCTGGGTGCCTGTGAAGGGGTAGGGCGCCCATGCCAATGCCCTAGACCCACTGAAACGGAGCAGGTTGCCCAGCTTTGAGGAGCACCGAGAATGGAAGTATTTAGATGCTATCTGAAGGACCTTTTACAATGCAAACACTCCTAGACGTTAAGGATCCATAGGGCTCTATGCTTTTCTTTGGAGTTTGTTCATACACTGAATTAAGCCTCTCAGCCTCGAAGTCTACCTCCAGGCGCCCGATTGATTAGTTGTAGCCTTTTAAAATCCAGTATCCCACATATACTTTTCTTGTGATGTTGCTTTTGTCTGTTTATTGACTTGGTCATTCAGGTGCTGGGAATGGAACCCTAGCTTCTTGCCTGATAGGAGGCAGTTTCTGTTGCTTTTATTGACTTTTACATATCACGAAGTTCAGTTTCTAGAAATGGGTATTAAGAGACCCTTCGGTCCTTTAACGTTCTCTGTAAAAGGTTATGTTTACTTGCAGTTTTATGGTGGTATTCTTTACAGTTTCCTCAGGTTCTCAAGGGGATTTTAAAGATGTGCAAAGAATCACTATAGAGTTTCTAATTTAATAGTCAGGATTTTTGAGACCTGCTTGCTGTGTTGCCCAGCAAGCCCAGGCTAGCCTGGAAATGACTATTGGACTTCGGCATCCCAAGCGGTGGGAGCATGTAACACCAGGCGCTGCTTGATGTTTTAAATTTATGATTATGCTTATGGTTTCCCTTGTTTTTGCTTATTTCCATATTAAGTTGATGCTGATCACAATGATTGGATGATACTCTTGTTTAGACATACTTGCAGTCAGTTTTGTTGTTGTTTTGTTTTGTTTTGGTCATAGGTTTATTATTGTAAAAGCACAATATAGAAAATTTGGTACCTTCTTAAATAAAAGTAGATTTATTGTATATCCATTTGTTTGTTTTTATGACAGGATCTCACTATGTAGCTTTGATTGGGGTGAAACTTTCTATATAGGCTAGCCTCAAACTCATAGAGGTCCACTTGGCTCTGCCTCTGGGGTGCTGGGACGACAGGTGCATACCACTACACCTGGCACATTCCTGCTTTAAAAATAGTAAGTCAGGAGTTTTAGTATTATATTTTGGGACTCTTCTCAATTTTATTTAGATTTTTCAAACTAATTTACATAAAGATTCTCCTTAGTATTCTGTTACCTTAATATTTATAAAATCTGCAATTATATCTCCCTTTTATCCTTCCACATTATCAAAAGCTTATATGGATACTGAGTTTCTGGGATGTTAGCAATTTCATAAGTAGATGCTGTTGGAGACAATTGAGCCAGCGAGTAATGTAACTTCAGATATAATAAAACAAAGTGGAAGAAAGTATGGTCATTGGAAGAGAAGATTTGTCATGTGGAGATACCCGTCTGTCCTTTCCTCTAACAGCCTCTAGTGTTTTTTTTTTCTAAGCTGCAGATCCACATTCTCTCCCCTTTCTTTAATATGGAAGAAAACACTTGAGACCTCTAGAAGGAGTGCATGCTCTCTCTCTCTCTCTCTCTCTCTCTCTCTCTCTGTCTGTCTCTCTCTCACATACACACACACACACACACGACATTATGAAATATAGCTTTTGATTTTCTGTAGTTTTGTATCAGTTTTACAAGAAAGTCATAAATTCATCCTTGTAACACAATCACTGAGTTGTCTTGGGAAATGTCGTTGATAACACTGGAGATGGAGCCGTGGAAACTTGCATGCCTTTCCCCAGCTTAGCGGTATCTCCCTGTGCTAGGGAAGGTTCTCCTTAGTGGAGGGAGCGAGGAGGCTCATGGCTGTGCATTTTGAGCTTCCTCAGAGATGTGGTGGCTTCTGGGTATCTATCCTTAGAAGTAAAAGGCTTCAAGATTCAGATGTGAGTCTTTGAGGACATTTTAAAATTTCTTTCTATCTTTTTCATCTTTAACACTGGTCTGTACCCTCAGTATATATCATATATTAAAAAGATGGTTTTCTGGTGTCAGTGAAAGGAAGTTTTAAACATTTTCAACTTATTTTTATTTGCTTTTTGTTTTTGTTTTAGTTTTCTTGAGACTGGGTTTCTCTGTGTAGCTCTGGCTGTCCTAGAACTCACTCTGTAGACCAGGCTGGCCTCGAACTCAGAAATCTGCTTGCCTCTGCCTCCCAAGTGCTGGGATTAAGGGTGTGCACCACCACCATCTGGCTTCAATTTATTTTTAAAGTAACAAGATCTCTCTCTCTCTCTCTCTCTCTCTCTCTCTCTCTCTCTCTCTCTCTCTCTCTCTCTTTCTGTGATATTTTGCAAGAAAATATTTATGGTACCTATACAGTACATTGTCTCTGCATTAGAATTCTCACTTTAATTCATTATTATGACAGCACTGTATCATGCTCAGTTGCTTAGGTATTTTACTTAAGTAGGAAGATAGGTCAGTCTAAGATGCAGAACTTGCTGTCGTGGTATGCATCTGTAATCCTAGGACTCAGGATGCTGATGCAGGAGGATTTTGAGTTTGAGTCCAGCCTGAGCTACATAGAGAAACCCTGCTCCTATGCCTTAACTCTCTAAGTAAATAACAGTAAAGAGTTAGGGGCTGGAGGTGTTCTTGCCAACATTTGTTATTTATTTTCTTAATAACAAGGCAAAAACGTCATAACATGTTACAGGCCTTTGTGTGGTACATTTCCTGAATCTGATTAATAACTGAGAGTGTGATATTTACTACATTTTATTTCTATGTTTATTTCAGCTATGAATTTGTGAAATACCTCAGACAGCACATATGTAACACGCTGGGGTCTATGATTGAAGAAGAAATGGAAAAGTGCATATCTGATCAGAATCAGGGGGAGGAGTCTGGCTATGACACGGTTGTACAGCATGTTACCAAAAGAACACAGGAATCCAAAGAGTGAGTATGGCCATAACACTTATGTACGTATTTTACAATGTATGTATTCCTTACCCAGTGAGACCCCTATCTCCCCGCTTCCATGACTCCTCTACCTTCCTGACCTCTGCAGATACTCTAAATCAAAATCATCAATCTAAAGTTTAAGATCTAGGCCAGGCAGTGGTGGCACTTGGCAGGTAGAGGCACGCAAATCTCTGAGTTCAAGGCTTTTTTGGTCTACAGAGTTGGTTCCAGGAAAGCCAGGGCTGCACAGAAAAATCCTGTCTGGAAAAAATAAAATAAAATCTAGAATCCACATGTGAGTGGGAACATGTGATATTTTTCTTGGTGGGTCTAAGTTGCATCACTTAATGTAGGATTTTCCAGTTCCATTTTCTTGCAAATTTTATGTTTCTTTATAGATGAATAAAATTCCACTGTATGTAAATGAGAGAATATCATTATCCATCAGTTGGTAGACATCTAGGCTAGTACCATTTCTTAGCTATTGTGAATGGAGCAGCAATGAATATGGATGTGAAAATATCTTTGCAACAGAATACATAGTCTTTTGAGAACGTAGCGTGGCTGGAGCATAGGGTGATTCTATCTTTAACTTTTTAAGAATTTTCTATACTGATTTGCATAGTGGCTGCACTGTGTACACTCCTGCCAATGGCGGGGAAAGGCTGCTCTTCCCTCACAGCCGCCCCAGCCTTTGTTGTCATTTCATTTCTTGATGATAGTCATTCTGGCAGGTGAGATGGAGCTCCTAAATTTCAAAGTAGCATCACTGTAAAGCGTTTATTAGATATTTGTATTTTTTTCTTTTAAGAACTCTCTGGGTTTGAGGCATTTATTTATTTATTTATTTATTTATTTATTTATTTATTTGACTCAGTTATTTGTTTTGATGTTTAGTTTTTTGAATTCTTTATTCTGATACTAATCCTCTGTAGGATTTAAATATATATATATATATATATAGCTTTGGCTGTTCCTTATGCTTTACTTTCATGAAATCTCATATATATTGGCCTTATTTTCTGAGTGATTCAGAAACTCCTTTCCTCTGTGAAACACACTCCTTTTTGCCCTTTGAAAGTTTCAGAGAATCAGGCCTTGTGCTGAGAGGACTTTGATCCACTTGTTGTTGTTGTTTTGAGGCAGGGTTTTGCTGTATAGTCCTGGTTGTTTTGAAACTCACTTTGTAGTCTAGGCTGACCTTGAACTCACAGAGATCTGCCTGCCTCTCTGCCTGCCAGTGTTAGACATACTAAAGGCATGGATCACCATGCCTGGCTGGCTGGCTTATGTGCAGTGAGAGATAGAAGGATACACTTCCGTTCTTCTAAATGTAGAAATATGGTTTCCCCAGCCCCTTTTGGAGAAGCTTGTAGAGGTGAGTTTGGGCTACACCACTTTGTGTTCCTCTAGCCACCAGCCCAGCAGCCCCTTGGATCCGAGAATGAAAGACACACACACATTCATTTATTTTTAGTATGCTATCTAGCTCAATGACTGGTCAGCTCTAGTCTGCCTGCTACCCCAGGGCCAACTGGGGAAGTGGACAGTGGTCCCTTACCAAATTCTTACATGGCTCACTGGCTCTCTCTCCTGCGGCTCTAAGTCTCATCTGTCTCCCACCACATCAAGGCGATCCTCCTTTTCCTCCTCCTCTCTGTTTTAGCAAATGTAAAGGTCTCACCCCATCTTCTTTTGCCCAACCACTGGCCGTTGGCTCTTCATTGATCGATCAAAAGCCAATTGGGAACAGGAACCATCAGGGTTTGGACTCGCAGATTCCCGATTAAATCAAAGCATTAGAACCAATTTCCAACAGATGCTTTCTTTTCTGGGATGTGTAAGTGCCGAGAGTCTGATATTGTTCCCATCTTCCCTATTTTATGGACTAGTCTGAGAAGCAGTGGTGTTATTTCTTCTTCCGAGGTTTTATGGAATTCCTCTACGAAATCAGTCCTTCTGGGTCTGAACTTTTCATTAGTGGGGACATTTTAAATTACTTTTTCAGCCTCATTGCTCCTTATAGAGTCATTTAAATGGTTTAACTCATCTTGTTTAATTTTGTACATCACATGCATTTAGAAATTTATCCATTCCTTTTACATTTTCCAATTTCAGTATGTGATGTTTTCAAGATAAAAACTAATAAATTGAGTCTTGTCTTTCTTTTGTTTAGTTTGGCTAAGGGTTTGTCAATATCGTATATTTTTTGAACAACTTTATATTAACTTTATTAATTTCTGCCCTGGTCTTTTAAAAATATGTTCTTACTAACTGTCTGAGAATTTCATATATGCATATGATATATTTTTATCATATTAATTTATGATAAAATTACATCTTCCCCATTTATCTTCCTAAGTCCTCCCAGATATACCCCCTTCGTCTTTCACCCTTCCAACTTTTTGTCCCTGTTGTTTTTAACCCCATTCAGTACAATCAGATGTACTCATTGGTGCCCATGGATGGGTGTAGGGCCATCCACCAGAGCGTGGTAACCTACCAGGGTTCGCAGCTGTAATGTAAACTGTTTGTCACCTAGCAGCCATCAGCTGTCTATAGCTCTTTAGTTAGGAGTAAGAGCTGGTGAGCACCTCTCTTCTCTGATCATAATGATTTCTTTCCATCTACTGATTTCAACTTTTTCTTCTTTAGGTTTATAAAGTATATAATTAAATTACTCATTTTAGACCTCTATGATTTATTAACTTAGGTCCGTATAACTATACACTTTAGGACAGCTTTATTTGTATGGCATACTGTGTGTGTGTATGTGTGTATGTTGTCTATTCATTTTTATTTTATTATGGGAGTTTTTTGCTTCCTTTATAGTTCCTTTAAAGCCTGTTCATCATTCTGTGGTATGTTGTCTAATCTTCATGAGTTGGTGTATATTTTCTAGGGTTTTCATTGCTGTTGATTTGTGGTCACATTCCATTGTGATCAGATAGAAGACAAGGAATGGTTTTAATTTTTCCGTAGTTGTTGAGTCTTGCTTTGTGCCCTAATATGTGATTTGTTTTGGAAAAAGTTCTACTGGCTGCTGAGAAGAATGTATTCTCTGCAGCACTTGAACTGAATGTCCTGAAGATTCCTGATCAGTCCATTTGATGTACGGAGTCATCTTTGATCAATGATGCCATCTAGTTTCGCTATTTCTGTTTTTTTTTTTTTTTTTTTTTTTTTTTTTTTTTTTTTTTTTTTTACGTTGCTATCGGGAAGTTCCATCCATGCTGAGAGTGGGATGTTGAAGTCACCTGTTACCATTGTTCAGGCTTAATCTGTGACTTAGCATCTAAGAGGGTTTATTTCATGAAACTGAGAACATCTTGGTTCTGGGAATGGATGTTTAAGGTTATAATGGTCTCTAATGGATTGTTCCCTTATGAGTCTGAAATGATGTTAGGTATCTTTCCATTAGTTCCGGTTTGATATCTGCTTTGTCTGACATTTAGAGCTCTGACATCTGCTTAGATCCCAGTTCCGTGTGCTTGATGTGCCCTTTTCCATTCTTTCACCCAATGATTGTCTGTCTGTGTGGTGAG
The DNA here is from genome assembly GCF_008632895.1 of Mastomys coucha. NCBI lineage: Eukaryota > Metazoa > Chordata > Mammalia > Rodentia > Muridae > Mastomys > Mastomys coucha. The sequence continues at coordinate 15,703,667 of NW_022196909.1, forward strand.
ATGTGTTTCCCGGAGGCAGCAAGCGCATGCCCTTGAGTTTTGATTCACTCTACTGCTTTGTGTCTTTTGACTGGAAAATTTAGATGAATAATACTCAAGAGTTATTATTGAGAGTATTTATTCATTTCTGCCTTTTGTAGTGTTGTTTTTTTCCTCTCTTCCTCTAGTTGAATGGCTATAGTTGAATAACTACTATCAGCTACTATTCTAGTGTTGTTTATATTGTGGCATAGTGCATGGTCTTTTTTTTTTTTCTTTCTTTCTTCAGTTAGAAGGGTTCTTTTATGTATTTTCTAGAGAAATGTCTTAGTGGTCATAATTTCTTTAGCCTATTTTTAACCATGGGAAATTTTTATTTTTTTCCTGTCAGTTATGACAGATAGCTTCACTGGTTATAGTGTTCTGTGTTGGCAGTTGTTTTTGAGAACTCAATGTATATCTGTCCAGGCCCTTCTGGATTTAATGTTTTAGTTGAGCAGTCTGCTTCTGTTCTGATGGGCTTGTCTTTGTGATTTGGTGTTTTTCTCCTGTCATTTTTCAATATACTTTTGTAAGGGTCTGAAAGTCACTGAAGCCTTAGATAGTATGCAAAGGCAAAAAGCTTTTGTTCTGTAGAAACAACCAGCATACTGTGGTCAGCCATTCTCCAAAGTGGCACCCCTCACCCCCCAACCAAGGCCTGTAGGCCTTCATATCGGTGGGGGGGGGGGAAGGAACTCTCTAAAAGGATTATGTAATCTCTACCATGGTAGGGGCCAAAGTGGTGACATTAGTATAACTTTGATTGGCTACTGTGTTAGTTCTTCTGTATTTAGAGTGTGGGTTAGGTAATCTACAACTTCATTGGTGGGTGCCGGGGAGGTCACAGGGATCTTGTGCCAGGTGGTCAGTGGTGTGCATTCCTATGTCATGAATGTTTGACTACAGGATGAGATAGGATTTCCCAGCACAGATCACCCATCTTGGGAGAAGATATTTCCCATTCTTGTCATTTTCCCTAGGCTGTTCTTTGGAAGGGGGTTTTATGATCTTGTTCTGGATTTTATGGTCTGTTTCCGGAGCTGGTGTCTTATGGCCTTCTTTTCAAAATCAGTCCTGGTTTTTAAGTGGAGACAAATGGGGTTTATGTTGTCCTTTCATTTCTTTGTTCTGCATATTTAGTGTTTGAGCTATAATATGATGATGATATTGTCTTCTGGACTTGTTTATTAGGTATCCTGAGTACCTCCTATGTCTGTCTGGATTGGCATCTCCTTTGTTAATTCTGTGCAGTGTTCTGTTGTGATAGTCTAAGAAACATTTCCTATGCATATATAACTAGAATCTTTTCATTTTATATTTATTGTCTTTAAGTTTGGTCTTTTAATAGTGTCGTGCATATCTTGCGCTTCTCACTGGACTCATGGTTATTTCATCTTTTGCCTAGTTTGATGGCTGCAGTTCCTCAACTTTGTGTTCAAGTTTAGACATTCTGTCCTTTCCTTGATCTTTCCTATTTGGGGACTTTGCACAGAGCTCTTTTTTTTGTTTTTTTGTTTTTTTTGGCTTTTTCGAGACAGGGTTTCTCCGTGTAGCCCTGGCTGTCCTGGAACTCACTCTGTAGACCAGGCTGGCCTCGAACTCAGAAATCCGCCTGCCTCTGCCTCCCAAGTGCTGGGATTAAAGGCGTGCGCCACCACCGCCCGGCTTGCACAGAGCTCTTTAATTGATTTACCAGGGTTTCCATTTACAGCATTTCAGATTTCCTTTTTCTTCAGCATTTCTGTTTCGTTGCTATATTTCTCTTGTCATAGCTTGCACTCCGTTCTTTGTTTCATTCAGTTTTTTGTATTCTCAATCACTAGCAAATCTTCTTTGAACCCACACATGTGTTTCTGGTCATCCCGTTGAGTTTCTTTCAGTGATTTCCTTTAACTCTCATTATATACCACAGCTGTAGTCTAAGTGGATTTTGGGAGGGTCATGTTATGTTTGGTGTTTCTTATGTTTCTGTGTTTGGTTTGTTTTTTGTTTTTTGTTTTTTTTTGCATCATATGTGTGTGTGTGTGTGTGTGTGTTTCATTTGAAGTTGACTTTTATGTGGCAGAATTGAGTGTATTATTTAAAAAAGAGTTCCTCAGCTCAGGAGCTCAGTATGTCTGATCAAAACTCTATGTTTCTTTTTTTCCTTTTTTTGAATAGAACAATAACTGCAGTAGCAACCACGGCTGTTTTACTGCAGTGCTGGACAATTAAATTAGGCTCCCCCTTTTTTTCAATACCACTGTGGGATAAACACCCAAGGACAGTACAGAAAGATTTTAGTTAATAAGATTAGGATTGGGAGGGAAGTAGGGTAGATCAGCATAAGGATTTAGTATTGGGTTGCTTTTGAAAAGAAAAACATTAAGGTGGTTTAAAGAAGCTAGGAAGGGAAAGTTGGGATACTGGTGGGGTCCATAGACTTTAGAGACTGTTAACGCTGTGGGAGGTTAGGATGAAGAAGTATGGAGTAGAGGATACGATGGAAGAAAGGAGGGAGGGATACATGTGGGAATGCTGGAGATGTATCTGAAGGGGAAAGTGGGTGGAGAAACATAAAACGAGGCATATAGGAAAGTCGAAGTTATACAACATCGGAAATGATGCACGTGACATGAGTTGAAAGGTGAGGTTCTCAGATCCCTCTGGTGGTGCTGTGTTGGGGGATGGGGAGCTGGAGCCCTTGGTCCCTATAGCCTCAGTGTTCTGGGGTTTCAGGACGTAGGAAAGGTTCTAAGTCCTTTCCTGGTAGTTCCTTTGGATCCCAAATAACACTTGAGCAAGCCAGGCATGTTAGGAGCACACTTCCCTCCAGGTCTGCTGCTCCATCCACAATAATACTTCATTAGGACTTCTTGACACTGCCTCTAAGCTATGCCCCTCACATCCTATAGTGCAGTGGTTCTTAACCTGTGGGTCACACTACCTCTTTGGGGTCGAACAAGCCTTTCACAGGGGCCATATATCAGATGTCCTGCATATCAGATATTCACATTACAATTCATAACGGCAGTAAAATTGCAGTTATGAAGTAGCAACAGAAATAATTTTGTGGTGGTGGGGATCACCACAACACATGGAATTATATTAAAGGGTCGCAGCATCAGGAAGCTTGAGAACCACTGGTAGAGAGCAAACCCAGGACTCTGTGTTGCCCACAAGGCTGGCCATGAGCTCCCTGCTCATGCTCCTAAGCTGTTTGCCACCTTGTTTCCCATACTTCTCCCATTATCTCCCACTATGCTCATCTTGCTCCTTATTAAACAGTCCAGTAGGCGCATCTCTCAGGCATGTCTTCAGTTTGCCTTGCTGGGTAAAGTGCCCCTTTTCCTAGACCACATGACTTAGTATTCAGTTTGGGGCATCTTAGTTCACTGTTGTCTTTGCAAGACCTGTTCTCAGTTCTGCTTAAACCAATAACCTTTCCCTGTTCTAGTTATTTCCTTATTTTGCTTCCTCCTACTAAAGGGTACAATTTATATCTGTCTTCTGCTTATTTCAGTGTTTCTCACTAGGGTGGGTGTTCTACAAAGTTAAAGTTTTATCTGATTTTTTTGTTTGTTTTCTATTTCTGTATCTTAATGCCTATAAAGTGTCTTGTATATTTTAGATACTTATTAATTAAAGTATTTTATTTGCCACTATTAATAGTTTTAAGTTACAAATTACAATACTTTCAGGGTTTATTCTGTAGCAGTGTTAGAAGCTTAATCATCATTGTGGCAGAATTAGGAGGTGATAAAACCCTGAAGAGAGGCTAAATACAAGAAAATTAGGTCATTGAAGACAGCCGTCTCAGAGCGGATTAGGGCAGTTCTTGTACCCTAGTTCATTTTTTGCAAGAGAATGAACAAGAATGCACGCTTGCCACAGAGAAAGAAATTTATAAAGAGTAAGACTGCCCCTCTCTATCTGCTGACATTTAGTCTTGTCATATTATCTATCCCTTTCTCAAATAGTCTTGCTATTTTCTTGCTGTTTGCGGTGAAGTCTTGACTAGAGGTAGGCAGAAACTGGTGTAAACTTGTGATCTCTCAAACTATGAGATACCCACCCCCTTTCTTTATTAATGTATCTGGGCTCAAGTTTAGTTTTAGCAAAAGCAAGCACATTGATGCTGAAAGTAAATTTTCTTTAGTAGTAGTCCCCCCACCCCCATATGCCAAGTACTCTCCATTCATTGAATGAGCAACTACAATGTGGTATGCTGTAAAGACCAATAAGATGTTTTCTACCCTTTACTAATCCATAGTATAAAGAGAAATTGAGCATACAATAGTGTCAGTTCAGTTCAGTAGGATAAGTGCTATGATCCATGCAAAAGGCTGAGTGGAAATATGGAGGAAATATGTTAGGCAAAATATGTAATGAGTAACTGTGATTGAGAAGCATCGAAACATAAGCCCCAAAGAAATGAATGTTTCCACAGGTGCACATGAGTGCGGGGTTGGTGGGTGTCCTCATCCCAGGTGGCAGGTTCCTTTCATTGGTATTTCACTAATAAGTATTTTAGATTTTCTAACTATACATTGTATCAACAGTATGAAAATAGCCTTAAGTAACGTATAATAGAAAGAATCTGCATGTGCTCCATTAAAATTTATTTAATGGAAAATCACTTTAGATCAATAAAATAATGTCTTAGGTGCTTTTCTATTGCTGTGAAAAATTCCACCAACTAGAGTTCAAGGACTTAAATATATGAGCTCACAGGAACTATTCTGATTTAAACCACCAAAGATAATAATTCGCCAACCCCAGTAGCAGAGATACTGGAATTTATACTTGAGTATTTTATCATCTACTATATTGTAAACCATGAAGTCTAATTTACTTTGAAACTAAACTTTCAAAAGCTCGTCTGGACAGGAGTTCTGTTTCTTTTGTGACAACTATTTACTGTTGTTACCCACTGGGATGAAGTGGCAGTAAAAAGATATTAAGAGCGAGTTTAATCCATTAGCATATGGAGCAAGACCCATAAAGTTGGAATTTCTCATTTCTATTTTAGAGAAAAATATAGTTCTGTTGATCTTTGGGTAGTATTTTAATACCTAGTAGTCTGTGTCTAGCAGCTTATTCCAAAAAGAATACTTAACAAAATTAGTCAGACAATGGAAGCCCTTTAATGATAAATACAGAGTTTTATTTGACACTATTAGGAAATTATTTTTTTTTAAAAATCTCTGGGTAAGCTATTTAACTTGTTCTACTTTAGTTAATCCATATATAAAATTTAAGACAGTTACGACTTCTCAAAGATTTAAAAGGACTTAATGAATGTTTGTCTTGTGCCTTATGAACTATGGATGATAGACTTTAAGTTGTACAGAGTATTATTTTCTTAAAAGTAATTTTTTGTGGTTCTTGAGAAACTACTCAAAGGTCATGTGGCAGCAGTCCATTTTTATTGTAATAATTCCAGCCATCTCCCTAGTTAAACATTTTGCTGTTTATCTCTCCAATATTGGCACATACAAGAGCATCCTTTTAGATAGTTCATGCTACTTAATGAGTTTGGAAGCACATAGGCAGATTTCCATTGTTGATGAGTTTTCTTTTCTTGAAACTTTTTATTTCTCCAGCCTTTATGGGAATGTTTCTTGAAGCATTATAGGGAGGTCTGGGTGGTGTCTGTATTCTGTATCTGCTTCCATTTGCGTTCTAAAAGCTCCAGTAGCTGCTGCTGTGTTTCTGTTCATTTAACCCTCGAGACTGATGACCAGCTACGTAGGTTTTTAAAAGATCACTGCTCTTATTTTCTCTCCTGACCATTTTCATGGAAGTTTTTACAGAAGAATTCATAGTTCTGTTTTTAAAACAATCTTGTTAAAAGCATTTATGTGCAAATGGAAATTTCAGATATTCTATGGATTTAATAATCTTCTTGTTTTACTTTTTATACTTCTTCATTAAACTACTAAACTGTCTGTCTGTCTTTCTGCCTCCTCATTTTCCCTTCCTCCCTCTGTCTCTCCCTCCCTTCTCCCCCCTTCCCTCCCTTCTTCATCCTTTTCTCTTCCTTCCTTCCTCCCTCCTTCACTCCCTCCACTCCTCCCTCCCTCCTTCTATCTCTCTTTCTTTCTCCTTTCCTTTTGAAGTAGGTTTGAACTGAATCCCCCTGTCTCCACTTGGAGAGTGGGGATTCAAGGCACACCACAGCACATCCAGCTGAATCAGCAGATTGTAAATTTTAAAGGAATGGAAACATCCAGATGCACATGTAAGCATACCTAACCACAGAGAGTGCCAGAGCAGAGTGTAGCTCCTATCCGACTACTGAGGGCAGGAAGGACAGCCTTTTGTTTCTGTGAGACATGGCCTCACTCTGTAGCACTGGCTGTCCTGGAACTTGCTCTGTAGGTCAGGCTAGCATTGAATTTTCAAAGACATACTTCTCTCTGCTTCTTGGGGGCTGGGATTAAAGGGATGTGCCACCATGCCCGGTGAGAACATCTTTTGATGGACAGATCTTAATGGTTACCAGAAGAATTTCCTTCCTCCCTCCCTCCTTCTGACGGGGCATTCCTTTGCAGGTCATGGTGCACAGGGTGGTTCCAGGGAACCCAGCTCCCTTCCATCCTCGGAGGCACTGCATGCACATGTTACACAGAAACACATACAGGCAGAACACTCATAACCATAAAATTCTAAAGTAAAATTAAATCTTAAAATTATAAGTTATCTCCTTTGGAGACATTTTTTAGACTTGCAGAGCTGAGGGGATGTAGACATTTTTTAGTTTTAAGTCTGTTTTCTGCCACCATTTGTAATTGTTTCTGTGGCTTTATTTGGAAAGTACCCACTGACTACTTAACTCCTACTAAGATCCCGAGAAAAAAATAGAATGTCTCAGTTGGGGCTATGGGTGCCGTAGACATGAAGAAAGAAAGGAAGGAAGGAAGGTGGAGAAGTGAGAGAGAATGAGGCTCGTATCATAGCCTGGCTTCTGGAAGAGTGATGTGAACATTTGCTTGTGTTACTTGTAATAGAAATGCATGTCACGGGGCAAGGTTGGCTTAGAGCTTTATTGATTTTACCACATTACTTCATATTTCCAGATAAAACAGCTGTAAGAAATCATAGACTTTTGGAATTCCTTTTTTAAATTTTCTAGTTTTTTTGAAACAGGGTTTTTCTGTGTAGCCCTGGCATTTCACTAGCCTGTTGTGCCATTTTGATGAAACAGAACCTTAGATTTTTTTTCCTTGTTAGCATTATGTTCTTAAATTTTCTTTTCATTTTTCACAGAAAAAAAATGTACCTGAGTATCTTGAGCTCATATACTATGTGTACCTTGCATTTAAAGGTATAAAGAAATGATGCACTCCCTGAAGAACATTATGATGGTGGTGGTCGAGGCGATGATGAACAAGTTTGAGGAAGATGAGACACGGAGTCAGGACAGGCAGAGGAAAAAGCAGAAGGAGCAGAGCGGCAGCTGCACGGACAATTGCTCCGACAGCGACTCCTCCTTCAATCAGGTGAGCTGTACCTGTCCATAAGCAGAGCATCCTCGGCCCCGGCCCCGGCCCCGGCCCTGGCCCCTGGAGCCAAGTATCCTGGGCTACATAAGTGTAGAGAGCGATCTAAGAGTAAGGGACCATGGATACTTACTGCTTTCTGCTCTTGACTGTGTGTGCAGTATGACTGACTGTGCAAGTCCCTGCCTGATGACATCCCCTCTGTCTCAGCTTGATGGAATCTGTGATGAGCTGTACCCTGTAACTGTAAGCTCAAGTTCTTTCTTCTCCGAGTTTCTGTACAACAGGGCATCTTGTGACACCCGCAGACACTGGGACAGAGGTCTTGCATTTCTACTAACCATGATTGAGTACTTGTCATTTGATTATAGAATTAGGAAAAGGACAGTATACTGGCTGGTTTTGTGTGCCAACTTGACACAGGCTGGAGTTATCACAGAGAAGGGAGCTTCAGTTGGGGAAGTGCCTCCATGAGATCCAGCTGTGGGGCATTTTCTCAATTAGTGATCAAGGGGGTAGGGCCCCTTGTGTGTGGTGCCATCCCTGGGCTGGAAGTCTTAGGTTCTATAAGAGAGCAGGCTGAGCAAGCCAGGAGAAGCAAGCCAGTAAGGAACATCCCTCCATGGCCTCTGCTTCAGCTCCTGCTTCCTGACCTGCTTGAGTTCCAGTCCTGAGTTCCTCTGTTGATCAACAGCAATGTGGAAGTGTAAACTGAATAAACCCTTTCCTCCCCAACTTGCTTCTTGGTCATGATGTTTGTGCAGGAATAGAAACCCTGACTGAGACACATAGGCTTGAGACTAGATTAGTCCTAATAGGAGACAAGGGAAAGCAGCTAGACCTGTGCCACAAGCCCCTGACAAGCTTCCAGGCCAAACTCTGTCAGTGTGTCAGCCCTGCATCATTTGTCAGCAGATATGAGAAGGGTCCTGCTGCCCTGCAGTGGATACAGAACGCTTTCCTGCATGGCTCAGGGCTTGGGCGTAAGCTCTCGCACCACAGATAAAGAAGGGCCTACTTAGGAAGTAGAATAAGTACTTTGCAAAGATTGATTGGAGGAGTTTGGACCAAACATGAAGAAACACAGTGGCACAGTCGGGACTGCACCATTGCCCAGTGGTGATCTGGAAGTGGTCAGAGCTGCGCTTAGCTGCTGTTGCATCCTTGGTCAGGGGAGACCCTGTGGAGCTGTGAACTCTACAAGTCAGGCTGATACACTGTGGCAGAAGATATGAGAGAGACTGAGAGTTTCCCATGTTATAGCTCATAAGAATCTCCTGTTTTGTGGGCTCTTGGGAAGAAGATAACCTTAGTGTATTCATGGGCTTGGCTTAATTGCTTAACTGAGCCTTAACTGAGTTTTTATGTTTTGTTGTTTGCTGGGATTCTTCAGATGAAGCCATACCTTCAGATCTGTGGCGATGGCATGCACAAGGCAATATTTGAATCTTCTATCATCTACCTTATAAATGTGACTACTTTAAGAATTTAAATGGACTGAAAGTGAACTCTGTCCATGAGGACATTACAGGGATGCCAGAGCTTTCTGAAAGACATTCATAACATGTGAAGGCTAGAATACCCCAGATAGCTCTTTCAGACTTGTGAGCTCCAAGAGATATGTGGGTATTGGCTTTGCTTTGATGGGGAGCTGATCAAGGTCAGGGTGAATTACTCTACAAAGGTCCTGACCCCAATCATCCCTAAGCATCAGTAGCAGTGTTTTCTCTTATGACTGTAAGGTTGATGATGTGTGGGAGAACCACAGTGGAGCCCCCTGCTCTAGTCAATCCAGTGTGTATGTGCCAGGAACTTTATGTAGACACACCAATCAGTGACAGGCATAGGCCAAGGGAATGACGGTCTTTGCTCCTGATGCTTGCCGACCTGAGAAGTACCTCTGTCTCGGGGACAAAGGCCAGAGACTCATCACTTGACCGTAAACCTCTGTCCGTGAGAAGCTATATGCTAGTCTGAAGTCATCTGTTCTCCCATAGAAGCCACCTTGGATCAGGCCCCAAGAAAGATAGCCTTTTAGGAGTAGCTGGCCTTGTACCTTGTCATCAGCTAGCTCACTGTTAGTATAAATAGAGCTGTTACTATTACCATTCATTGCTTGCCACTGGACACTGAATCCTTTACTATGACAGCAAGAAGACAGACTCTGTGCCTTGTAAGAGCTCCACTGACCACTACCAGTCTCATTGATCCCTTTAGAATTGGTACTTGCTCTGGGCTGAAATCAATGTATCTATGTTTTTCTTTTCTATAATCTAAACCTACAGTTAGCATCCAAAGGAATGGGTGCATTTCCACACATTTGTCATTCTACTTTTTCTCATTCACCCGTTTCCTCCACCCCTTCAGCATCCTCAATGCCTTTTGCTTACTAGTTCCCTCCCTTCTCCCGGGCAGTTTCAATTCTACTTTCATAACCTTTGCACACACACAGATTTACATCTAGATTTTGCAAACGAAAGCAAGTGCGGCATTTGTCATTCCGAGTGTGGCTTATCTCTCTTAACGTAGTGACCGCAGCTCTATGCCTTTTCTTTCAGTGTCTACTTATTATTCCTTATGGCTACCTAAATTTCCGTGGTGTCTATGTACTACTTTCTTTCATCCATACATCTTTTGGTAGACATCCAAGGTGATTCCATTTCTCAGTTATTAAAATAGAGCAGCAATAAACGTGCATGCACAAGTATCTTTGTGGTGTGTTGACTTATATCTCTTAAGTATGTAACACACCTAAAGTTGGGACATATTAGAGTCCCATTTTCAGGTTTCTGAGGAACGTCTACATTGATTCCTTCGTAGCTGCTTTCATTTATGTTTCTTCCAGCTGTGTAAAAGATCTCTTCCCCCATAACCTCACCAGTCTTTGCTGTCTTAATTGTAGCCATTCTGACGGGTTAACCTGTCACTGGCTCAAAGCTGTTTTAAATTGTGTATCTCTGACAGTTCAAAGATACTGCAATGTTCAAAGATATTGAACATTGCTTCACATGTATATTTGCCATGTGTATGTCTTTTATTGAGAGTTATCTATTTGGATCATTAGCTCATTTATTGATTGCATGATTTTTTATGTGTTTAAGTTTGGATTTAAATCATTTTTAGACGTTAATCCTCTATTTAATGTACAAATGACAAAAAAGGGCTTTGCTTCACATTCTGTAGATTACTCATTCATTCTAGTGATTGTGATTTAATTTTGATGTTGTATTTTTTTGTTTGTTTGTTTGTTTGTTTTTCGAGACAGGGTTTCTCTGTATAGTCCTGGCTGTCCTGGAACTTTGTAGACCAGGCTGGCCTTGAACTTAGAAATCCGCCTGCCTCTGCCTCCCCAGTGCTAGGATCAAAGGTGTGCGCCACACGCCGGCCTTGACGTTGTGTTTTTATGAATGGAATATTCCTTTGATTTTTTTTTATTCTTGAGTTATATTTTATTACTATACTTTACTTTTAAGTATTTTATTTGATTACTTTGACATAATTCAACTAAACAGACTAGATTTGGATATAGGTATTAGTGTTGGCCAGGTTTATGTAAAGATGTCCTTCAGTTGCTTTAACTTTATTTCCTAAACAGTATAATCCTAGAAATATATACTGTTCATTTACATTTGCAATTGAAATGCAAAATGGACATATACATTAGTTAAAGGGATATAGTTAAAAGGATCTAGCACATCACAGTCTCATCAAATAAATAGTGCAAATACACCAAATGCTATTATTTCTGCTCAAACTGCTTATTTTATTCTTTAATATTTTTAAAAATTTACAAATCAGTATCTCAGACAAGCTATAGAAAATTGAAAGGAGCAAAGTCCTTTTAAAATTACACTGCCTTGCTTCTGCCCAGCTTCTCGAACATTCATCATTTAGAGCTGTGGTACCCCTATCCTATTCTATAGCCATTTCCATCATTTCAACTGTGTTTTCTTATCCTATCATGACATAGATTCAACAGGATAATCAATGGCACCAAGCTACTAAAAAGCAAATACTTCTGAACCAACCTTGTGTTTTATATTGCTTTCTCATTCCCTAAATATAGTCTTTTCATTATTATTAGAAATAAATATTTTTTAAAGGTTTATTTATTATTATACATAAGTACACCATAATTGTTTTCAGATGTGCCAGAAGAGGGTGTCAGGTCTCATTATGGGTAGTTGTGAGCCACCATGTGGTTGCTGGGATTTGAACTCAGGACCTTCAGAACAGTCAGTGCTCTTACTCACTGAGTGATCTCACCAGCCCATTATTAGAAATATTTTAACTTGATCATATTTGCATTTTAATCTATTCCTGAAAAGCTGGAGACTATTATTAATATATGTAGACTTGTAGATACTAAAGAATAAAGAAAGGATAATAGGTTTTCCCAAATTTTGAGCAGGGCAATGGAAGAGTTTGGCATTGAGCCATTTCCTGCTGAAAAATTGGAATATTCCCTCCAATGTACATTACGATTTCACAACTCATGTTCCTTTGCTAGGTGTACAGCCCTTCTCATACTTTTCAGGATGTAGGGTTTCAATTCTCCTAATGGATTATTATTATTGTTGTTGTTGTTTTCCACATCTCCTCAAACTTAACCTATTTCCTGGCCTCTTCTGAAATCCTCCAGACTCCGTGGTGCTCTGTGTAGCACAACCACGTGTCAGACCTTCACGTTCGGCTGCTCCAGTTGATTTTTCTTTTTTTCTGATTGTTTTAAGAAAACAGAAAAGCCGGAACCTAGAATCTTAAAAATATAGAGATGAAAGGGGACGATTGGTGAGACTTTTGAAAATGAGAGTAATGGTATCCTCACCCAGCCTCATTAAAATGGATGGTTTGAGAGGAAACCTGGGTAGGCAAGGTTGCAGTTGCGTTTGCCTATTTCTTGGTTTGCTATTATTCCTTGGGGGAGACAGTTTGACACTAGAAAACTAAAGTACTTTGATTAACTATGTTAATATACTTCAGTGCTTCTTCATTACTTAATAATAGGCTTTATCATTTTTAAATGTAGCACTTTTTTTTTTTTATTAATCATTCTATTTGCTTACATCTCAAATGATATCCCACTTCCCGGTTACCCCCTCCACCAACCCCCGTCTCATGCTACCCCACTTCCTGGTTACCCCTTCACCAACCCCCATCCCACATCCACCATCCCCCCTCCCCTTTGCCTGTATGAGGATGCTCTTCCACCCACCCATACTCTCCCACCCCATGGCTCAAGCATCCCTCTACGCTGGGGCATCAGACCTCCTCGGGACCAACAGATCCCCTCCCATTATGTCATGCAAGGCCATCCTGTGCTACATATATATCTGGAGCCATGAATCCCTCCAGGTACACTTCATGGTTGGTAGTCTAGACTCTCGGAGAATTGCATCATCAGGATAGCCTATGTTGTTCTTCCAATAGGGTTGCAATCCCCTTCCACTCCTCCAGTCCTTCCACCAGCTCAACCAACAGGTTCCCTGAGCTAAGTCTGATGGTTGGTTTCAAGCATCCATGTCTGCATTGGTCAATTGCTGGCCGGACCGCTACACTAGCCTCCTGTCAACAAGCTCCTCAACCACATCAAGTGTTGAGTTTGGTGTCTGTAGACATGATGGATCCCCAGGTGGGGCATTCCCTGGTTGGCCTATGCTTCGGTCTCTGTTCCATTTTTTTTGTCCCCGTTCTTCCATGTGTGCTCTTTTGTGTCTGAGTTACCTCACTCAGGATGATATTTCCTAATTCCATCCATTTGCCTGTGAATTTCATGAAGTCATTGTTTTCAATTGCTGAGTGGTACTCCATTGTGTATATATGTTAAGGGGCATCTGGGTTCTTTCCGGCTTCTGGCTATTATAAATAAGGCTGCTATGAACATAGTGGGGCATGTGTCCTTATTACATGTTGGAGCATCTTCTGGGTATATGCCCAGGAGTGGTATAGCTGGGTCTTCTGTTAGTACTGTGTTCAATTTCTGGGGGAACCGCCAAACTGATTTCCAGAGTGGTTGTATCAGCTTGCAGTCCCACCAGCAATGAAGGAGTGTTCCTCTTTCTCTACATCCTCACCAGCATATGCTGTCACCTGAGTTTTTGATCTTAGCTAAACAGACTGGTGTGAGGTGGAATCTCAGGGTTGTTTTGATTTGCATTTCACTGATGACTAAGGATGTTGAACATTTCTTTAGGTGCTTCTCAGCCATTCGGTATTCATCAGTTGAAAATTCTTTGTTTAGCTCTGTACCCCATTTTTTAATAGGGTTATTTGATTCTCGGGAGTCTAACTTCTTGAGTTCTTTGTATATATTGGATATTAGCTCTCTATCAGATGTAGGATTGGTAAAGATCTTTTCCTCCTAATCTGTTGGTTGCTTTTTGTCCTATTGACAATGTCCTTTTCCTTACAGAAGTTTTGTAATTTTATGAGGCCCCATTTGTCAATTCTTGATCTTATAGTATAAGCCATTGGTGTTCTGTTAAGGAAAATTTCCCATGTGCCCATGTATTCGAGGGTCTTCCCCCACTTTCTCCTCTATAAGTTTCAGTGTATCTTGTTTTATGTGGAGGTCCTTGATCCACTTGGACTTGAGCTTTGTACAAGGAGATAGGAATAGATTGATTTGCATTTTTCTATATGCTAACAACCAGTTGAGCTAGCACCATTTGTTGAAAATGCTGTCTTTTTTCCACTGGATGGTTTTAGCTCCTTTGTCGAAGATCAAGTGGCCATAGGTTTGTGGGTTCTTTTCTGGGTCTTCATTTCTATTCCATTGATCCACCTACCTGTCACTGTACCAAAACCATGCAGTTTTTATCACAACTTCTCTGTAGTATAGCTTAAAGTCAGGGATGGCGATTCCACCAGAGGTTCTTTTATTGTTGAGAATAGTTTTTGCTATTTTCATTTTTTTGTTATTCCACATGAATTTGCAAATTGCTCTTTCTAAGTCTGTGAAGAATTGAGTTGGAATTTTGGTGAGGATTGCATTGAATCTCTAGATTGCTTTTGGCAAGATGACCATTTTTACTATATTAATCCTACCAATCCATGAACATGGGAGATTCCATCTTCGGAGGTTTTCTTCAATTTCTTTCTTCAGAGACTTGAAATCCTCTTCTTTAAAACTGATACAATAATTATAAATATCAAGCAATGCATTCAGTCTCACTCTTTGTTTTTCTCTTACAAGCCACCTCCCAAACTAATTGTCTGCATTTCTTTTGGCTGCATGAATAATTTTGAAATATGTAAGCTGTTCTGAAAACCATCATATAGTGTAAAAACATCAAATAAACAATCCTGCTAATAGAGAGGCTGACATAGAAGAAGCATGATTTGAAGGCTATTATGTGGTACACAGCAAGACATTGTTATGTACAAACCAGCGGAAAGATGGTCAAAACTGTTTTTGAATCTATGTATTTATAGTACTTTATAGTAACTGTCATCTGTTGTTCTTACATGCTCTCATAATGCTACCCTAAATAAGATTTCATCATTATCCTACTTAGTTTTTACTGTCACATTAACACATTCTAGAGTCCTCTGAGAAGAGGGAACATCACTTGAAGAATTGCCTCCATCAGACTGATATGTGGGCATATCTGTGAAATATTTTCTTGATTTTTCATTGATATGAGAGGACACAGCCCACCATGGGCACTATCATCTCCTTGTAAGTGCCTGTAGGCACATCTGTAGGACATTTTCTTTCTTTCTTTTTTTTTTAAAAGATTTACTTATTTATTTTATGCATATGAGTATACATTGTAGCTGTACAGATAGTTGTGTGCCTTCATATGGTTGTTGAGAATTGACTTTTAGGACATCTGCTCGCTCTGGTCAGCTCTGCTTATTCCGGTCAGCCCTGCTTGCTCTGGTCAGCCATGTTCACTCTGGCCCAAAGATGTATTTATTATTATAAATAAGTATGTTGGCAAGGTTGTGGAGAAAGAGGAACATTCCTTCATTGCTGGTGGAATTGCAAGCTGGTACAACCACTCTGGAAATCAGTTTGGCAGTTCCTTAGAAAATTGGACATAGTATTCCCTGAGGTGCCCAGCTGTATAACTCCTGGGCATATACCCAGAAGATGCTCCAACATGTAATAAGGACACATGCTCTACTATGTTCATAGTAGCCTTGTTTATAATAGCCAGAAGTTGGAAAGAAACCAGATGTCCCTGAACAGAGGAATGGATATAGAAAATGTGGTACATCTACACAATGGAGTACTACTCAGCTATTAAAAACAATGAATTTATGAAATTCTTAGGGAAATGGATGGATCTAGAGAATATCATCCTGAGTGAGGTAACCTAATCACAAAAGAACACACATGGTCTGCACTCACCAATAAGTGGATATTAGCCCAGAAGCTCAGAATACCTAAAATACAATCTAAAAACCACAAGAAACTCAGGAAGAAGGAAGACCAAAGTGTGGATACTTTGATCCTTCTTAGAAGGGAAACAAAAAACCCATGGAAGGAGTTGCAGAGATAAAGTGTGGAACAGAGACTGAAGGAAGGACAATCCAGAGTCTGCCCCACCTGGGAATCTTTCCCATATTCAGTCACCAAACCCAGACACTATTGTGGATGCCAACAAGTGCTGGCTGACAGGAGCCTGATATAGCTATCTCCTGAGAGGCTCTGCCAGTGCCTGACTAATACAGAAGTCAAGGCTCACAGCCATCCATTGGACTGAGTGCAGGGTTCCCAATGAAGTAGCTAGAGAAAGGACCCATGGAACTGAAGGGGTTTGCACCCCCATAGTAGGCACAACAGTATGAACTAACCAGTACCCCCAGAGCTCCCAGGGACTAAACCACCACCCAAGACTCCAGCTGCATGTGTAGCAAACGATGGTCTTGTGGGACATCAGTGGGAGCAGAGGCCTTTGGTCCTGTGAAGGCTCTATTCCCCAAGGCCAGGAAGTGGGAGAGGGTGTGTTAGTGAACAGGGGGAGGGGAGAGGAAATAGGGTTTGTTTTTGGAGGGGAAACCGGGAAATGGGATAACATTTGAAATGTAAATAAAAAAATATCTAATAAAAAAAAGGAAATTCAGTAATCATGTGCCGAAGTCAGCACTTTACATGCTCTAGTTAAGTGTTCTCATTAGTTGCGTTGAGTATTTATATTATCCAATAATAAGCAACAACACAAAAACAGTTCGTAATATAATACAGGCCAGCTTTAAGTCAGATTAGACTAGTGTATATGAGCCTCTCTTGGTAATTTATATGAAAGATGATAGAAAGTTTTTGGGGAGTAATTTGGAATGGTTAATGAGGACCAGATTGTAAAGTGAAGGCAAAGGTTATGCTTTAATCATTATTTATAGACCCTAGCTATAAAACTGGAAGGCTGGGTAAATATTCGAGACAAATTGCACTCTGTGTTTATGTTGCGTTATGCTTGCACAGCAAAGGGAAATCATTTCAAGGTTTTATAGAGAAGTGCTTTCATGAGGACTTCTACTATGTTGTGGTTGTAAGAGCCTGGTGGGGCATAGTTGTCAGGAGACAAGTTGGAAGGCTATCTCTGTCGTTAAAAGAAACAATGAGAATTTGGACTGAGGAGGCTTGATAGTAGTAAATAGAGAAGGATCCATACACTTCATTGGTGGAGTCTAAAAATTGGTGCAGATAGTATCAGAACCAACGTTATAGCTGTGGATTTTTAGCTCCAATGGCAGCACCTTGAATTTGGTGCTGTGATTAGAGACTCAGACGTGGAGACTCAGATGTGGAGACGTGGTCAAGTTAGTTTTTTTCCATATCAGATGATACTAGCTAGAATGATGAGTAGCAAAAAATGCCACTTTCTCCTGATAGAAACATATTGGAACTAACGGAGTATGAATCATGTGAAGTTTAACTGTAGACAAGTAGGTGCCAGTTGACGTGGCTCAAGCTTTTAGTATGAGTAGAGGCAGAATTGTCAGAGGAGTTATTAGGAGCTTTGATAGCTTATTTTTATTGCTGCTTGTTAACTAATGAATTTATTAATTTAATTAACTAACTCAGTTTCTAGTAAGGGTTTTGCAATGTAGCTGACCTTGAACTCCCAAACCTGCTGCGTGCATCCAGCATTGTTGAGTTTATATATGCATGCCACCTTGTCCATTAGGTTTGTTGGGTTGGGAAAAATCTCAAGGCTGAAAGGAAAGTTAACTAGCTACAATGAATGATCACAGGATGCTAAAGACAGCGAGGCTAAACAGTGGGAGGTGGCACATGCCTTTGGTCCCTGTACTTTGTAAGTGGATTTGGGAGGAAAAGGAGTTCAAAAGGCCATCTTTGGGTAGAAAGGGAGTTAGTTCATCAAGAATTGCCTGGCTATGGAATGTCTTCTGAAGAAGCGGAAATGAAAGATCTTTAAATGTGGTATCTTAGTTACGTATTGTTGTAATAAGACACCATGATGAAGGCAATTTATAAAAGAAATTGTGTAATTTGGGAGATCATAGTTCCAACAGGTTAGAACCCATGGCCATCATGGCAGGGATAATGGTAGCTGGTAGGTAGTTCTGTCTCTGAAGCAATAGCTGAGAGCTCATGTTTTAAAGCAGAAGGCAGGGAGAGATAACTGGGTGTGGTCTAGGCTTCTCACACTTCAAAGCTCACCCTCAGTGACACACCTCCTCCAACAAGGCCAAACCCACTAGCCCTTCCCAAATAGTTCCACCAACTGGGGATCAAGTATTCATATATATGAGCTTGTAGAGGCCATTTCCCTATTAAAACCAGCATGCTGATGAAAGAGTAGTAGTGACAAAGGAGGAAAATGTCGATGAGCAACAACTACAGTGTTGACGAGCTATGACAGTTTTGTAAACTATAGTGTCTGGGAGGGATATTGCACATAACAAGACTAGAACATGAAGTTTTGTTACAGCGACCACTTAAAAAGAGATGAATTCTGTTAAGAACTAAGGATTATCTTTTTAATTGACTGCTACTTAGCATAATACTGCTTGTCTCATCAAGTGTAACAGAATATTCAAGTAATTGCTTGCTCACCATTTGTCACAGCTGTCATGGAACTTGTAACTGTACTGCAGATAAGAATGGATTAATGTGGGTATCAGTGAATTATGTTTTCAGATTTCTTCTTAAATAGGCTGTTGTAGGTGAAAAGCAGTAACTTCATATTTCTTATATAGATAACAGAGAAATGTAAGATTACCTGAAAAAAAGTTCAAATTTTAATAATGATAAAGCAAAGCACTTGATTAACTCATGGATACTGTGACGCTGTGAGGCGATGCCAGGACTAAGGAAGAGATATGGGAGTTGAGGATAAGGTGGCTAGAAGAAGGAGCTAGGGCTTAGAACTCTGAGTACAACTTCTGTCCTGCATCCATCACATGGTTTGTCCTTGTTTGCTTTCTTGACCACAATTTAGGGAGAAAAAAAAGTCTATTTGGTTAACATATCACAGTCATAGTCCACCATTCTGGAATGTCAGGGTAGAAACCCAAGCAGGAGCAGAGGTAGGAACCATGGAGAAAAGCTGCTTCCTGCCTTGATCTTCATGCTTAGCTGAGCCTGCCCACATCAAGTATTGATCAAGAAAATGCACCATAGATGTGCCCATTGGCCAATTTGATGGAGGCAGTTCTGTAATTGGGGTCTCCTCTCCCCAGGATAGGAAACTAACTTTTCTCTAGAGGCTTATGTCATGTTGACAAAAGCTAACTAGCACTCTTTTTTTGTTTTTTAAACTCTTTCTAATGAGCTTGTGGGTAAGACATTTGGATACTGATAACAATCTCTAAAAATCATATGGTAGAAATGGTAGCATAAATCAATTGTAAGAGAGAGTTGGAAGAGCTTGCCAGAAGAAACATATTATCTGTCAATTGAATGAGAATGTATAATAAGTAATATAAGCACATGCTTTAGTGTATATACTCTCATTCATATACATGTATGTGTGCATGTGTGTGCTGTGTACATTCAAATGTGCACACATAAAGGTGCTTGTATGTGTTATCTGTATGATTTCTATTCTACAAGTTATCTATGTTTATATATTTTCCCACTAAACAAGATAGCTGCTTTCCTGTATACATATGTCTGTTCTATCATTATCTTTCATAATCTTAATTACTTAATTGTAATAAAATTGAAATTCTAAGGTTGGGCTCTGTTTTCATGTTTTTTTAAAACTAGCAGCACCTAAGTGGTGACTCATAACCATCTGTAACTGCAATTCCAGGGAATCTAATGCTGCTTCTGACCTATTCAGGCACTGTGGTGCCCAGATATAGACAAAACTCTTACACATGTGAGATAAAATAAATAATTCTGAAATAAAAATTAAATAACATGTATAGCCTTTTCTACAGCTAAATTACACAGTTTTAAAATGAGCAAAATGGGACATCTTGAAGTCTTTTCTAATGATTTTTTAAGGATTTATTTTTATGTGTATATATGTGTATATATGCATATGAGTATATACTATGGTGTGTGTGAGGGCATTCCTATGGTGGTGGGAAGACTTTGAATTTTGAGAACTGGAGTTGTTGACAGTTGTGACCCGTCTGAACCCAACTCAGATCCTTTAGAAAAGAAACAAATAATTCGGACTCGTATTTCTAGCCCCAGATTTGAAAGAAAATGTATGTTGTCCGATATGAAATCTTGAATTCATTTGGATATTCTTGTGATGGGGCAGCTAGGCCTGTTCTCTCTCATTGTTCCCATTGAGAGAGACAATAGGACTGCACCTAGCTTTGGAGTAATTTTCCTCCTGAACAAAAGATTGGGCACTTAACCCTGTAGTTAGACACTTAACCCTGTAGTTACACACTTAACCCTGTAGTTGGGCACTCCATTAGGTATGGGGTTGCTAACGTGAAAAAGAACAAGGCACAGACATGTGTGTAGTAAGGGAGACACTCCAGCCCACTGGGAACTGCCACTGTGTGTAGCAAGGGAGACACTCCGGCCCACTGGGAACTGCCACTATGTGTAGTAAGGGAGACACTCCGGCCCACTGGGAACTGCCACTGTGTGTAGTAAGGGAGACACTCCGGCCCACTGGGAACTGCCACTGTGTGTAGCAAGGGAGACACTCCGGCCCACTGGGAACTGCCCGTGAGAACATCATGCTGTCAGTACAGGAGTGGTGCAGAGAAGGTGGTGCATCATGCTGTCAATACAGGAGTGGTGCAGAGAGGGTGGTGCAGGGTGCACACAGACCGCTGTCCTGCCACCAATGGATGTTTCTTTCAGAAGGGTTGTTTCTGAGGTAAGGTAGGTAGGCGAGTGTGCAGATCTCTGGAGGAGGTGTGGGTGAACAATAGCCTTTCTCTAGATGGAGGCTGTTAGTTTGGACAATTCCACCAAGTACAGAGGTGAAGGGAAGTCCAGGGTCACACAAAAGGGTCTCAGCAGTGTGCTGAGCTGTTCCTGCTTTCCTGTGTTTGCTAAATTTGTTTCATACATATCCCGTTTCTGGGTACGCAATGTGTGTTTTTTAAAAATGTGTTTTGAGTCTTACAATGTTGGTTACATTGTGGTTGTTCAGCAAACCTTCAGTACAGGAAGGTGCAGTATTCTTTTACAAAATTTCGGTTCTGACTATAAAACTATGATAAACAAAAGTTAGGAGTTTCTCCAAGTCAAAATGGATCATGTTTCCCTTTGTTCAGAGTGACTGTGTACCTGCAGTTGTGTTAACAGTCATTTACGGTGGTCCTGCTGGAAGTCTACTAAATAACTGTATGTTCTACTTATTTCATTACAGAGTTACAAATTTTGTCAAGGGAAACTACAATTGATTTTAGATCAGTTGGATCCTGGGCAACCTAAAGAGGTAAGATTAAAAGATGACTGTCAAATAGGTTGTACCTATAGTCTAAGCTGCAATCAGTAGTAGCTGGACTGGGGTTTTTGTTTGTGTATTTGATTGGGTTTTATTTATTTATTCATTTGTTTGTTTATTTGTTTTCATTGTTTCTTTTTGGGGGGCTAGATGCTAGGTGTTTATTATAAGCAGTTCTGGGTTGGTAACCTCAATTAATTTTTCTGTCTGAAATGTACACTTGTATCTCGCTATGTGCTTGCTCACCCATTCACTTCTTTCTTCCTTCACTTCCTGTGTGTCCACATGTGCACATGTGTTCATGTGTCTGTGTGTGTGTATATGAAATCCCGGAATCAGCATCAGTTGTCATCCTCTATTTCTTACCACCTCATCCATTGGCTTACTTATTCACTCATCCATTGATTTATTCATTCATTCATTGGTTGGTTTCTCTCTCTCTCTCTCTCTGTCTCTCTCTGTCTGTCTGTCTCTCTCTCTCTCTCTCTCTCTCTCTCTCTCTCTCTCTCTCTCCCTTTACTTAGAGACAGGGTCTTTTCCTGAGACTGGAGGTGTTGTAGTTATTTAATCCTGGTCTCTGGGCTTTTACCCCATCTAGGACCATTTGGTTCTGGGATAAAACACACACACACAACCTTAATATTTATAATAAGTCTTAATCAGCATTAAAGCAAGGCAGATCTCTACCCTATAAGCTAATTAAAATCTACTTTTCTATCAATAACCCCGAGTTATCACTTACTATGTTTCATCCAGGCTGCTCCTAACTCTAATTGGCCAGCCCTCAGGGCCATGCTCTTTTGAACTCACCTCACCTATGGTGGTTACTCCTCCATTCACCTTTTCCCCCTTGTAGTTCACCTCCAACCTTAAAGCCCACCATAGTTCTCCTCCATCCCCAAAGCCCAAGAAATCTAAACCCCACCTATGTCTCTTCTGCCAGCTATTGGCTGTTGTTATCTTTATTTACCAATCAGAAATAACTTGAGTGCAAGGTCTATGTGAGGAGTGTCTCCTGTCTCTGGGTCAACCAGGTTTTGGGGGCCAGCACTTAGCATTACAATAGAGAGCAGAAGACCAAACCTCAACAGCCTGGTGCTCACTGGTTGCCTGCACTGGCTGGCCTATGAACGAACATTGGCGTTCCTCCATCTCTGCCATACCATCCCCAGTTGCTAACATTGGAGATGTACAGCACCCTGCCTAGGTATTTATCTGGGTCCAGGGGATGCGAACTTAGGTCCTCACAACCCCAGGAAGAATTTCTTTAGAGATTTATTTGGTTCAGGGAATACACATACTCCATCTGTTTCCCCCTAGCTTCAGTTTGAAAGGGACAACATTATGTGTAGTTGTTTACATAGCTATCCCCATTCAGTATTTTATTGTTAAGAAAACCCAGTGTTTGTTTTTAGAAAATATGAGCATCTACTTAATGATTATTTTTAATGGATTATGTGGTATATTATCATGTATAATGTCTGGAAATATGTATATTCTGGGTAGCAAGTTAAAGATTTACTTATTTTATGTCTATGAGTACACTGTAGCTGTCTTCAGACACACCAGAAGAGGGCATCGGATCCCATTACAGATGGTTGTGAGCCACCATGTGGTTGCTGGGATTTGAACTCAGGTCATATGGAAGAGCAGTCAGTGTTCTTACCCTCTGAACAATCTCTCCAGCCCCCTGGGTAGCGAGTTTTATATATTAAAATTTTGTATTTAATTTAAATTGATTACTTGTAAATATATTCTTTTCAGAAACCTTCTATCTGCATCAAGCAGTAAATTTTTAATAGGATTTTATTCTAGTACTTAACTTTAATGAGAAATTACTTGATATTGGAAGCTCCTGATTTTTCAGACCCTATTTCCTATCCCCCTAATCCCTGTGCCACAGGTGTGATTAGGAGTTTTTCCTCAGTGGGACTTTATAGATATTTTCAAGCATCCCACGTTCCCCCTCATCAGAAACAGCGGAGTCTGTGATGGAGGAGTCTGCTCCTGTCTCTGATGCCTCTCTTCTTGTCACTCACTGGGCTTCAATTGTTTCAAATGACCAGACTTTGAGTGGAAGCTTGGCATTGCAATATTGCCTTTTAGCAATTGTGAGTGTGCAGAGGAAGCTGTGCTCTACTGAAGTGGGGATGTCTTCACTCGCGTCCCTTGGGTCATAGTGTCTTGGGTGAATTCTGATTGGATTCTAAGTTGTCTGATTAGGAAGTAGCCTTTCTGGGGGAATACAGAAATTCAATTTTGCATTTCACCGCTGAATTAGTTTTTCTACTTCAGTGGCTAGAAGGTCAGAAGATATGGTTCAGCAGAAGGATGAAAATGTTTGCTCAAATTGTTCTGTGGTAGCTGTTCAGGGATGCTGTCGCGGGATTGCTTTTCCAGGGACTGTGTGTGCACTGTGCTAGAATTAAAGCCCACAATCTGTAGCTGCTCCAGTGGGAGCTTACAAGAGCGGGGAACATCTGGGATGAGGCCACTAGAAAATGCAGCTCAGAGATTCCAATGCAGCCACCATCCATTTCTCTAGCTGTAACAGTCACTGGTATGCTTACTGTCTTAGACTTCCCTATAACCTATTTTTTTTTTGTCTATTTAATACTTAGTTTATGAAAGAGTATTCCCAGAAGCCATTTTATAAATGGGTATCTGATTCATTAAAAAATATTTTCTCTGGTGGCTCTACCCTTTAGTAGTTTGTTAATGTGCTGGAGAAATGATATTCTTCTAGCATTAATATCATTATTTTAAAATCTGTAGGTGAGATATGAAGCTTTGCAAACATTATGCTCAGCTCCCCCATCCGACGTCCTGAGCTGTGAAAACTGGACCACTCTCTGTGAAAAGCTGACCACATCTCTGTCTGATCCGGATCCTATGTTCACTGTAAGGAGATGGGCACCACTCTGCCCACAAGGGGGATTTGATCATTTTCATTAGCTAAGCTATCAGACTTTAGAGTTTTAAACCACAGTAGACAGTAGGCAGATAGTTATGGGAAAACAAGGTTTCCAGTTAACATTTGTCTATTTTAAATCACATTCTT
The DNA here is from genome assembly GCF_008632895.1 of Mastomys coucha. Classification (NCBI taxonomy): domain Eukaryota; kingdom Metazoa; phylum Chordata; class Mammalia; order Rodentia; family Muridae; genus Mastomys; species Mastomys coucha. Next base: position 15,728,080 of record NW_022196909.1, read on the forward strand.
CCATCAGTGGAGGTATTATTAGACTGGGGAACAGAAAAGGTTTAAATACCACTTTTATATTTGTTGTTGTTGTTGTTTGTTTTTTTGTTTGTTTTTTTGAGACAGGGTTTCTCTGTGTAGCCCTGGCTATCCTGGAACTCACTCTATAGAGCAGGCTGGCCTTGAACTCAGAAATCTGCCTGCCTCTACCTCCCAAGTGCTGGGATTAAAGGCGTACGCCACCACTGCCTGGCTGCTTTCGTTATTTCTATCAAAGAAAAAGATGCTTGCCTAGTACTTGGACAGGGTTCAAAGTTAGGAGTAGCAGAGGGTACTCTACACTTTTATATAAACTTTGATATGAGGACTTCAGGGGCTTGTGGGGCAGAGGTACTTTTAGAGTCATCTTTGCCATTTCAAAGCTAAGAAGAAATACAATTGTTAGTTTGCTGGTGTTTCCCCCCTGTATTTGATAGAAGAGAACCATGCCTGACTATATTTTCTTTATTTTAGAAAGTGTATCTCTGTAAACACATTAAAAGTTTCTACTTGGTCATTGCAAATTGCTTTATACAGCTATTTTATATTACTGTGTAATAAAGTACAGTTCCTTACTTACATTAGCAGATTACAAACAATTGTTATAAAGAAAATTGGAGATAGGATTAAATCATTTTGGAGTAGAAGACAAATATGCATCCTTTTATTTTTAGTGTGTCATACGTCTAAATTGCTAGCTACATCATTGCTGTTTTGTAGAACTGTCATGAGTGGTTGGAAAGTTACAGATGTTTGTGTTGCTGCAATTATGAACATGGGCTTCAAACTCTTGGTGGCCTTTATTCAGTGGGAATGTCTTAGCATTATTAGAAGATATCATTAGCCATCTGGAGTTCAATTTCCTATGAAAATATTAGCCTAGGAGATAAAAAAACTAGATCATTTAATTTTATTCCTATAGATTAAAATAGTATGAGGCAAGATTGTTTTTATTTAATGGGAACTTGTATTTCACTAGGAGAATTATGCTTCTCATGACATTTAAGTGGTTATAAAGAAAGTGAAGGGACAGGTACCATTTTAATGCCTACTAGTGTCAGCCATGTTTGAAACTACATTTAGTTCTTGTTCAGTTTATATTATATTATTATATTATAAAATTTTCAAATATTATGTACTATTTTTTTTTCTCTAGTGACTAGGCATTATTACTAAAGAGACTCCTAAATTCTCCTACAGTTAAATATAAAGAAACAATCCTGGACTTGGAAGTGTGAGGTCTCAAAATGTAATGTTGCCTACTGTGCCACTGTAGGATGACACCATTAAGGACTCTCGCACCTCCGTGCAAGCCTTCAGCTTCATTTCACAGCACTCAATGACCCTTCCCCCCTCTGTCCACTCCCACTTCCTGCTGTGACCAGATTTCACAGCACTGCATTTTGTCCTTGGTTTTACCATTTGTTGTGGCTAATTTTACTTTTGGCTGAATGAAAACATGCCCTTTAAAATAGATACATCCTTCCCCTGCTTTCTGAGTAGTGTGTATTGTGTTTATTTTCTGTTTAAATGTGAAAAGTGTTTCATCTGTGCAGCTGTAAGGCCGTAAATGAGGATGTGCTGTGTTTTGTTTCTGTAGGACCGGATTTTAAAGTTCTATGCACAGACTTTTACACTCTCGCCACTACACATGACCAAAGAGATTTATACCAGCTTAGGTATGTTTATATAATCACTTCAATTGTTGTTCTCCTATAGGCACTTAAAAGTGTGTACGAAATGACTTTTCCCAGAAGCACTACTGCATAGCATAATGACTGTATATTTTCACTTTCCTTTTCAGCTAAATATCTGGAGTTATATTTTCTTTCTAGAGAAAACCACCTTCCTACTCTTTCAACTGGAGTAGACATAACCAGTCCCAATGTGACCCGCTTACTGAAAAAGGTATCCACCTACTATGGCGTACTCTATGTAAAGGAGGGCTATGTTTCAGAATTAAGCTGTTTTGAGAGCTTTTGTACTGCTTACAGGTTCGCCTTCTGAATGAGTATCAGAAAGAGGCTCCATCGTTTTGGATTCGTCACCCAGAGAAGTAAGTTCCCCCCAACTTACGCAATGTAAGGCACAGGCTGTGTCCCTCAGTTATTTCAAGGACAGAAGGAAGCAGTAGTCTTCAGCGATGTATGTGGTTCAATATGCCACTTAGTTTTTGTCAGCTTGACACAAAATAGGACCACCTAGGAAATGGGACCCTCACCTGAGGGTTTGCCCTCCTCACTTTGGCCTATGGGTGTGGTTTTGTAACTGTAAATTGGTACAGGGGGCCTCCCAGGGGTATTACCTTCTGTAGACACATGGGCCTGGGCTGCATAAGAAAAGTAGCTGAGGGAGCCAGAGCAAGCAAGCTTGAGGAGGCAAGCCTATAAGGAATGCCTCTATGGGTTTTGCCCCAAATTCCTGTCATGAACTTGATGGAGTATAATTTGTAAATTAAAATAGACCTGTTCCTCTCCAAGATGCTGTTATACATGGCATTAATCATAGCAACACAGAAGCATATTAAGATAGAAGGTATTAGTACAGTTTTTGTAGGTGTATTTGAATATTTGTATAAATAGTTCTCCCCAAGTATCATTTTTATGTCACTTAAAACATTGTAGAAATGGGATGTTGAGGCCTTGGGTTCACCCGATGTTTGCCATTTTGAACAAGTTTCTTAAATATTATTTTATTTTTCCATTCAGTTAAAAAAGTTGTGACGAGGTTGTAAGAGTATCTGTGAGTCTAAAACTGAAAGTTAACACTTGGAGACTAGAGTATTGAAGTAGAAGGAATTTAAGATTTTTTTTTAGTGCAGAAAAAATGAGCGTGGCTCTTAACCTCTACCATTTACAGAAAAGAAATCGCAAAATTACATATCACATTGTAATTCCATAAGGGTAAGAATATCACTGATCTCACATACAGTAAACCTTGTCATTTGTATTTGTATTTTTAAAAATCTCTTTTTTCCCAAACTCAAGGTATATGGAGGAAATTGTGGAGAGTACTCTGTCCTTGCTGTCAGTCAAACGTGAGCAAAGCCACCTAGTGGCACAGAAGATTTTGGATCCCATCTATTTTTTTGCGTTAGTTGATACTAAGGCTGTGTGGTTCAAAAAATGGATGGTAAGGAAAAAATGTTTTCTCTCTGTCATTTTAGGGACTGGTCCGTGTTTCTGTGCTTGGTGCGTGCTGAGTTCTCATTGCTTTTCTGAGTGTGTTAATGCCTTTAATCTGTACATGGAGGATGTGGTGGTAGATAGACATTAGTTTCCCATTTGGAAGCTATTTTGCCCAGGATTTTTGCCAAATCAGAGTCAGGGTAGTCTTTTAAGTGGTGCTCTATTTGAATCTTCATAAGATGAATCATCTATTAAGGATTCTAATAGTCATGAATCAAAAAGGTCCAAAACTTTTAAATAGATGTTGTAGGACATAAAGATCCAGGGCTCATTTTCCTCGAGCGTAGAGGATAATGCCTAGAATCAGTTGCTGTTCGCTGCTTCCTGAACCTGGACTGGGGGATATGTTTAACGCCTGAACTGGCAGTTTCCACTGAAGCTTATGACAGCCCCAAACTGAAAGTCGTGTTAAAGCAGTCTTTAACTGTCAGCTGTCATGGAGTAAAAGCGCTCCTCTTGTAGCAGTAGCAGCAGCAATGCAGACTTCTGAGCTGATGTCTTTGTCTTTCTCACCTCTTCTACCTAGCTCTAGGTTTTTGTCTCAGTAGAGCAGAGAGAGGGTCAGGGACCTGCCATGTGAGCACTGAGCCCTTCCTCATGTCGTACTCAGCAGGGCAACTTGAGGATTGCCTAGCTGCCTTTCCCTTTGCTGTAGATACGACATATGCCCCATTAATTAGAAGACAACTCTGTGTCTAGTGCTAGCTCCTTACATTACCTATGTAGTACAGTCTTAGGAATCTTTTAATTTTATTATTTTTAATTAAATCAGTTTAATTAATTAGCTGGAATCTTTTGTATCCCAGATCTGATAATTTTTCTTAATTTTCTCAAGGATAAAACTAGGTTTATTGAAGACAACATACAAATATGTAAGAGCACATTAAAGAAAATCCTAAACAACACAGGGATAGCCCTTAAGTCTAGGCTTATATAGATTTATATTTGCATAATATATTAATATGGTTTTTGTTTTAAGCAAAAAATGAAATTTATTCTAATAACTATAAAGCTCTTTCACTTAACCTTTGATTTGTAGTGCATAAGTGAACGAGGTAGATTACAAAAGTAAATACCACTGAATTATGATCAAAGCAACAGGAATTTTGCTCAGTCTCCTGTATCCTTCGTGTCTCACTAAGGTCAGGGTTCACAGATATACTGTGTAAAGGGTGAGGTAGTAAGTATTTGTAGCTTTGGGGACTGGACAGTTTTGCAGCTTTTCAATAAATGGTAACAGTTGGAGGGTGTTTCAACAAGATAGTTACACAAGTGCATAGTAAGTGGATTTGGTTTGAGGGCTCTAGTCTGCTGATCCTGCTGATAAGGATTAAATAAGGTTTGTTTCTCAGAAATTCCTGTGTGTAAGCCAGGTTGGTCTTGGATTCACTATGTAGTTAAAAATGGCCTTGAACTCGATTCTCTCATATTCCTCTCCAAAGTACTGGGGATTATAGGTGTGAATCACCATGCCTGGCAGAACAGGATAATACTAAAAGTAGTTTCATTTAAACACCAGTATATTTTCTTTAGTAATATTGAGAAAGGAATTAATGGTTTGTTTTGAAACATTTAAACTGAAGGGCTAAAAGAAATTACAGAGCTTTGATGAACTTTGTATAAAAGCACTGCCTAGTGCATTAAAAATTCTATTACCATAATTCTAATGATGTTTAAAATCATATTTTAATTATTTTATTGTTTTTAGATAAAATGAAAGAACTAGTTAAAATATTAAAGCTGCCTGGCATAAATTAGCTAAAATAGTAATAGTTTTTCCTTGTTTTCTATAATGGTATGTATGTATGTATGTATGTATGTGTTTCATTTCCACCTATTTTTGGTCCTAAGGAAATAAAGCCATTTCAGGCATAGCCATATATTTAACATCATTTATTTAAGCCATTTATTTCAGGCATAAGCCATTTATTTATTCACTGGCATAAGATGACAAAGATGCTGTCTTGTTAGAGTATCTTACCTTTGCAGAATTCTGTGCATGTGGTCAGTATACAATTGGTGGCATTATCTCTTTCTTGTTACATATTTTTCCCTTTAATCATATACTGGTATGAATTGGTCTCCTCAGTTCTAATCTGTCCCTAAATGACATACACTATTTTTTATGTAATTAGCGTTCCTGTGTCACGATGCCTGTAATTTATTGCACTTTGGAAAACCTGCTTGACATTGTTCATAATATTTTCTACCTAAGTTTTGGTTTGGTTTATGATATTGTAAATGATGGAGGAAATAGGTGCTAAATGACATACCTTTAGCATTAACTGCTTTTCTCTTTAATTTTAGCATGCATATTACAGCAGAACCGCAGTACTGAGACTTCTTGAAAAGAAATATAAATGTCTGGTAAGCTACACATCTGTTTTTATGATGAGAAATAATATCACACAGAGATGTCGTGCCTTACATATGCAAAGCTGAGTGGCAGTGACTCATAGTAGGTAATGAAGCAGTCCCTTTTGATGTGACCTTAAACCACCATTCTGTGAAGTGTACAGAGATAAAAGTTGAGTTGTAAGGTTCAGTAAGGCAAACAGCAATTAGGTGAGTATAAGACAAGATGGGCTGCCATAGATGACAGGCTGGTTTGAGAGAAGCCATAGATGACAGGCTGGTTTGAGAGAAGCCATAGATGACAGGCTGGTTTGAGAGAAGCCATAGATGACAGGCTGGTTTGTGAGAAGCCATAGATGACAGGCTGGTTTGAGAGAAGCCATAGATGACAGGCTGGTTTGAGAGAAGCCATGTTTTTAAGTACTGACGTAATTTGACTTGGGTCAGTTGTTAATAAGGGAAATTCCTCCTATAAAATGTACCGATACATGTGAGTGACAGTTCATGACAAACACTCAGTGAGAAATGTTTCTGTGTTTGCCAAAATTGGTTTAAATGATACCAAATGCAGGTAGATATTGTAAATGTCTTACTCCTCTCCCCTCAAAAAAAAACCCACACTTATGTTTATTGCCATTATGGAACAATGTATAAGGATACTGAAAGAAATTGAAAAGAAATCAGTAAAATTTAATACTTAACAAAGATGAAAACATGTAATTTTAAAAAGCGCTTAAGAAAGTAATGACTATGGTTTATGTGTTGAGGTAGAACCTTGAGTCTAGCAGCTTTTAGGAGGCAGGACAAAACAAATGACCAGAAAGACAACATCTACCAAAAAATACAAGAAACACATAGATGCATAGACTTATACACTTACACACACAGAAATGTCATAAAAGCAATTGTAAGAAATAAACAAAACAAAAACCAAACCAAACCAAAAAACCTTCAAAAATACCATTGAGTTTGTTTTGGGACTAGAGAGATGGGTCAGTCTTGAAAGACTAGGCTCACGACCAAAACATCAAGAGTTTTTCTGTGTTGGTCAACTACTTCTGGGCATTGGGCCTGCCTTTAAGTGTTACTTATATACCCAGTGAGACTCTGTTAGAGAAAACTAATTTTTCCTTTGTGAATAGTTATCAATTGGAGATATCTTCTGGGTCAGGGATAGAGGCTTGTGTCCACCTTCCATCTCAGCGTTGGGGCTCCATCTGGCTTAGTGCAGGCCTTGTGCACTGTCATAGTCTCTGTGAGGTTATATGTGTATCAGTCCTGTTGTGTCTAGAAGGCCTCAGTTCCTTCATGTCTTTCATTTCCACTGGCTTTTACAATCTTCGTGTCTCTTCTGCAGACTTCCCAGAACCCTGAGGGGATTTGATCTCCCCTTTAGGACTAAGTGTTCAAAGGTCTCTCAACCCCAGGTCTCTGTCTTATTTGATCTCAGGATTTTGGCCACTTAAGGAGTGTTAGGTATGGGTTCCATCTTATGGACCTGACCTTAAATCCAGTCAAATATTGGTTGATTTCTCTCCTAGTTAGGGTTACTATGGCTGGGATTAAACACCTTGACCAAAACTAACTTGGGCAGCAAAGAGTTTATTTCATTCACAGTTCTGTATAATAATTAATCATCAAAAGCAGTGATGGCAAGACCTCTACAGGGTAGGAACCCGGAGGCTGAAGCTGTTGCAGAAGCCATGGGGAGGCTACTTACTGGCTTGCTCCTTATGGCTTACTCAGCCTGTTTTCATATAAAACCCAGGAATACCAGCCCAGGGATGGCACCATCTACAATGGGTTGGGCCCTTCCCTGTTGATCACTAATTAAGAAAATGCCTGACATCTAGATCTTATGGAGGCATTTTCTCAATTTGAGGTTCCTTCTCTGATGATGTCAAATTGACATAAAACTAACTAGTGTAGGGAGGAAAGGGTTTATTTGACTTAGTCCTCCACATCACTGTTCATAATAAAGGAAGCCAGGACAAGAATTCAGACAGGGTAAAAACCTGGGCTTAGGAGCTGATGCAGAGGCCATGGAGGAGTGCTGCTTACTGGCTTGGTTCTCATAGCTTACTCAACCTGCTTTCTTGCAGAATCTAAGACTACCAGCCCAGTGGTGACACCACCCACAATAGGCTAGGCCCTCCCCCATTAATTACTAATTAAGAAAATGTCCTATAGGCTTGACTACAGCCAGTCTTATAAAGGCATTTTTGTCAATTGAGGCTCCCTCCTCTCTGATGACTCTAGCTTGTGTCAAGCTGACATAAAACTAGCCAGCATAGTTACTCCTACAACATTTTTGCCACTATTGCCCCAATATATCTTGCAGGCAAGTCACCATTGTAGATCGAAGGGCTTGTAGCTGGCTTGGTGTTTACCCATCCGTGTATGGAGAACAACCAATAGTTTGGCAGTAGCATGTGTGGTTTCGGGGATTCCATGGGAGCATGTGTGGTTTGGGGGGTTCCATGGGACCCTCTGGCCAATAATTCAATTAGATTTAACCCGTTCCTAGCACTAGAAATTTCATTTGGCTGTGAGATATGTTTAGAACCTTCTACTGTAGTGGGTTTCCATATGATCCCTCAAATGGCCCTTAGTTTTAGCTACCCTCCCTGCATCCCCTTCCTCACCCTCTTCTATCTCCCCCTTTTTACCCCTTCCAGCCCCTCCTTAACCCCTCATTCATCAATAACTATTCATTCTACTTCCCTTTCCTAAGGAGATTCTCCCTCTCCCTAGTGCCTTACTCTGTATGTACTGTGTGGTTATACAGATTGTAGCCTGCTTATCGAAGACTTAACAGCTAACGTCCGCATCTAAGTGACTACATATCATATTTGTATTTTGGGGTCTGGGTTACCCTGCTCAGCATGATTTTTCTACCTCTATCCATTTTACTGTGAATTTCATGATTTCAAGCAACTGCTGTTTTAGATCACTTTGGGCGACAGTCTCATTTTGTTGGAAAATGTGTTGAGAGATGCAACTATAGAGAAACATTAAAGCAAAAAGTGACAGTTAAGCGGCTGGACAGTAAATGAAGAAGAAAGATGATGGAAGTGTAAGTTAAGACCGTGACAGTGAATCAGGATACAAAGATGATTGAGGTGTGCCGTATTTAGGAGGCAGGATTTAGAGACCATGGCTTTTGAATGTGCAGTCGCTGGAGCCTTAGATAAAGGAGTGATTAATGCCCTTAGCAAAGGTAAGTGATACAGTAGGAGGAGAACATTTTCTGGGAAAGACGATGATGCTTAGATGTGTGTTGGGTGTATCGAGTGTGAGATGCACACTGTACCAGGCATAGGTCTGGACCTCTGAAGTTTGATGTAGGCAAGGTGGAAGTGGAGAAAGAGTCTGAAGACAATCTGTGTGGATTTGATGATTTTCTGGGACAATGCACAGGACCTTACAGTTATGCTTCAGGCTGTCATGCTTTTCAATGAAAGAAGAGACAATGAAATAAAAAAGAAAAAATATATTCAGATGCCTAATGACTGTGAAGGGGTAAGGTCCTAGCTGTCTTTTTCTATTTGGGTCCCTGCAGGCCAGTTTACATCTTCCGGGTTTGCAGTGTGTTAAGTTGAGTGACATTGTCTATGGAGAGGTCCTTTAGAGCCTCTGTGCCCAGGTTATTTGACTGGGTTTGATCCAGGGTCTCAGATTAGTAGATTGAAAGCAGTGTGAACATCTATAATTGTAGAAACAGTTTAGTATATGGAAAGCCTTCTTACCATTCTTAGAGATACTAACCAAACAAAACAGCAATGCCAGAAAAAGAACTTCCCTGCGCCCATTGCCTACCCATTGCAAAAGTAGCCCAGTGATTGGCTCCTTTATTCATCAGGCGATTGGTTCACAAGAAGTCACCTGAGTATGTGACTCACTTCTTGTTTGCAACCCCTCCCAGGGAAGCAGAATTAGTGTCAATTTACAAACAGCATCAGGACCAACCAGAACACTTCCCCTTTTCTGATCTAATAAAACCAAAACCTTCCTCTCAAATATAAATAAAGCACAACTTTTACCATTTTGTAATTTATAAAGTATAAGATAGACCTAACACCAGTCCATCATCTATGTTATTAAGATTGAACATTGTCATCTACCCTAAATTAAAAGATTTATGATTCTACCTTGACTTATGTCCTGGCTTTAGATTGCATGACATCTGAAAACCATCCTCTCAAATCTGTTCTCTCAAAGTAAATAGCCTGGGTTGGCTCTGAGACTACAAGTAGTTTTTCAACCCAGTCAGAAATCCGAGAATGACCAACATTAACTGAAAATATATAGGAAACCTAACCCAGCTTACAGAACTGAGACAGACTATAGAGAGTTGCCTACCCATACAGCCCCAGTAAGTCAGGAAGCTGGAGCCTCAGTCTTCAGCCTTCTGGCACAGGATCATCTGACAGACCTTTGAGATATAGGAATATTAAGGACTAGCCTATTCTGTCTAGGCAGATCTAAGCTGTTCTAACTTGTAAGTTGTGTCCTTTCAAGAACAGTACAGATCTGCAGGAGAGATTGGCAATTTTCTACCCAGTGGCGACCTGGCCACAAATGTACAGCCTCACCTGGAGGGAAGATACTCAGCTGCTTCTTTGAATCCACAAATGGGAAGCTGTTAGGAGCAGATTTGTCTCAACAACAAGTGAATGATATAAATGTCACAGTCTGTGGATTTCTGACATTTTTGAAAACCAACTATCTATGTAAAGTAATCTGGACTGTTCTCCATTAACTATTCCCAGCTATTTCTAATTAAAACATCTGAAAATACCATGAATTTGCTATTTGGCCCTTAACTCACAGGCTTAAACATCTCAGATCAGTTTATAATAACAGTTATAGAAGTACCGTGTCTAAGCCCTGTACTTTTATAATTTTTGTATCAATAGAAGAAATTTATACCAATGAAAACCTTGATTTTGCATCAAAATGAATTTTATACCAAAATAAGAATTATGACTGCAATTTAGAAACAATTAAAAAGATTTCTACCAAATGAGATTATGGCTATGCAATCCATTCCAGCTATTCCTCCATGCTCCAAATATGACCATTTCTACATTTCCTAGAAAGACAACCTATAATAACCTCCTCCAGCCCAAAGCCCAGGAACTGGGGAGACGACTCTTCATAACTTCTTCAAGTTGAATATGGACGTTGAGATATTTTGAAGTCAGGGGGGTAAGGTTAGGGAAAATAGGGGAGTTGGTTGGCCTTAAGAAGGCCACACCAACGATTGATTTAGTCTCTGATGTCTGTGTCTTGACTGGATCTGGCTGAAAGTTCGAGACATCAGGAGTTCAAGCAGGTCAGTTCAGCATGTCTGACAAGGAGACTCACCAAAGCTGTATATTCTGTAATATACAAATCTCAAAACAAAATTTTAGTATTATCAAGATAAAGCTTTTGTTTGATTCTCTGGAATCTAGTCCTCTGGAGTCTCCTTTCATCATATCTGATTTATGTAACTCTGGAAGGTGGAAAGACCCTAGTTCACCTTTTCTAAACACACAAAGACAAAATCTTTCTCCCAAAATAGCATATCCTTCAGTCAGTAACCAGGAAAGCTTGTATTCTGTCCTCTCTTCCAGAGGAATAATAAAACCACAAAACTCAAAATCACACCCATTTTGAAAATTAAAAGAAACCAAAACAAATGAAGTAAACTAAAATACTGTATGTGCCTATTCTTAGGCCTTGTCTATTTTGCCAAGCAGATAAAAATCCAAGATTCCCGTGGAGCCCACATTAGACAGAATTTGAGTATCCTGTGAAGTGTATAAAGCAATCTTCATACCATCTTACTGTTTGGTTCTCTGCCTAGAACAGCCATCTTCTTATACCATTTATCTATTCAGCTCTCTGCCTGGTGCCACAGACATATTTTATTAATACCTTTTATAGTATCTATCTGTTGATCTCTCTATCTGGAGCCACAGACAATATTAACTAATACCTGTACATAGCAGGCAATTATTATAACTGCCTCTCTGCTAGGAGTCAGTGACTAATATTTCCTACCTTACTTCTGAACGACAGACGAAATTCCCCCTGTGATTTGGACAGGATCTTTATAGAAATGTATCCTGAAAGCAAATAATCCCAATTTTAAATTCACAGTTAAATCCCTCTCTGCCCTAAGAAGTAGGCAACTTTATTCTTCTCCTGACTTGAACAGCCTGAAATTGTCCACAGCAGGGGACCTCAGGGCCTGTTTGTTTCAATTCCTGGGCTTAAGTCATGTGACTCATCTAGTGTTGCATTTCTCTCACTTAGAAAATGAAATTTGAGCCTTTAATCCTAGCACTTGGGAGGCAAAGGCAGGTGGATTTCTGAGTTCCAGGCCACCTGGTCTACAGAGTGAGTTCCAGGACAGCCAGAGCTATACAGAGAAACCCTGTCTTGAAACTGTCTCCCACCCCCACCCCCACCCCTACCCCCCCAAAAAAGAAATGTCTTGTCTCCAGCTAGGTGATCTCATCTTGGTGGTCTCTCAGGGCCAGAGCTTCCAAGTTCCCTTGGTGGATCATTGCCACGTCAGCCCCAAACAACGAGCGTTCACCCTGTGTTCAGCTGCCACAACAAACAGCAACCTGGTAGAAACAAAACTCTTGAGCTACTGCCAGCAACTCTCTGCCCTGTGGGGCTGGTTGGCCATGCACTGGCAGCCCATGGCCAACTGTTATTATCTCCTGGAGACTCTAACTCAGAACTCCAAAATCTCTACACCTAGCTTGTTCCCACTGGCAAGTCATTTTCATACCAGCCCCATGCTTCAAATCCCCTACAGACTTTGTGGTGTACATCAGGCAAACCCACCCTTTGCCATTGTACCTTTCTCTCTGGAACCTAGTCAGATTGCAGCGAGAAGAAAAATACCACACAAATTTAGTTCTCACACAATGGTAATGGAATCTCTGCATTCAACAACTAAAACCTTGATGCCCAGGATCAGAGGTGAGGAGGATCCAACATCTGTCCCAACACCTGGAGTAACTGGGACCAGCGGGACCAGGCACACAGGAACTCCACCAGCTCAGTGTCTCAGGTTCCTTCTGGTTTCTCTGGGCTGGTGCCCTAGGCAGACCTTGGGCACAAGCTCCACAGCCAGTCCCACAACACCTAGAGGAAGCTCCACTCCCAGGCGCTCTAACACAGGAAGGATGAGAGGTGAGGAGGGCACAACATCTGTTCCAACACTGGAAGTAACTGGAACCAGAGGGATCAGGCACACAGAAACTCCACCAGCCCAGGGGTCAGGTTCCTCCCCGTCTATCTGGGCTGGTGCCCTAGGCAGACTTTGGGCGCAAGCTCCGCAGCCACTCCCACAACACCTGGAGGAAGCTCCACTCCCAGGCGCTCTAACAAGCCCAGGATCACAGGATCCCAGAATCACAGGATCACAGAGACAGCTTGACTCTGAGGAGTTCTGACACAGCCAGGATCAAAGGAAGGACAGGTCCCAGTCAGATTTAGGAAGGACAGGTAGCACTAGAAATAACCAGGTGGTGCAGGGAAAGCTTAAGAATATAAGCAACACAAACCAAGGTTACTTGCCATCATCAGAATCCAATTCTCCCACCATAGCAAGTCCTGGACACACCATCACACTGGAGAAGCAAGATTCAGATATAAAATCACTTATCATGATGGTGATAGAGGACTTTAAGAAAGACATAAATAACACCCTCAAAGAAATACAGGAGAACACAGGTAAACAG
>NW_022196909.1:15742092-15742660 GCF_008632895.1 Mastomys coucha
GAGCAAAACTACACCCTAGAAGAAGCAAGAAAGTAATCTTTCAACAAATCCACACAAACGTAATTCCATCTCTTATAAGAAAAACAGCAGGAAGTAACAATTACTTTTTCTTAATATCTTAATATGAAAATTAATATTACCATCATATTCTAATTGATTGAAATCCAAAAATATGAGGAATTAGAAATTTGTTGATTCTCATCCAGTGGTCTCTTTAATTTGGTAATTGGAGAAATAGGTCCAATATTGTACAATTCATATACACTTTCAGCTTGTTTGTTCGTGACAGTGTCTGGCTGTGTCAACATAAGGGTCTTGGAATCTTGCTTCTCCTATCTCAGCCTCTCTATTAGTAGTATTGTTTATTTCATGTTTTTACAGTATACTATGGTTTTCAGAACAGCTTACATATTTCAAAATTATTTATATACCCCAAAGAAACATAGACAATTAACTTGGGAGGTGGCTTGTAAGAGAATAACAAAGAGTGAGACTGAATTCTTTTCTTGACATTTGTAACTCTTGTATCAAGTTTGAAGAAGAGGACTTTATAAGTTACTCTTTCTCT
>NW_022196909.1:15744042-15753922 GCF_008632895.1 Mastomys coucha
ATGATGTATGACACTTAGTGGCTAACCTAACTTTCAAACAACATAGCATATAGATAAGAGACACAGAATTGGAGAAGCTGCATCCACCACAGACTACAACAACAAGTACCGCTAACGCTGCTGCTGTTCAACCAAATTTGTTTAGATTTATTGCTGCTAATGAACCAGATTTTTACCCTCTCCTAATGTCTGTGCCACCCTCCAAGCAGAACCATTGTTCATTGAAACAGTTGGTGAATGACCATCTTAATACCTACACCATTTCTTAAATGAATGTAACCTGTCCTCTGTGGGCTGAGAATAAGTTTTGACCAAAGCAGGAAGTCTGTATCCAAAAATGGTGCCTACAATTTGTCCCTTGGCTCAGTAGAACTGTCAACTCTCATCTTAGCTATGACGGAGGTAAAATCCTGTGGTGATTTGAGGGTCATTGAAGTACAGCCTTATTACAATGAAATCCACTGTCTAAAAATTGTTCTTATTTTGGGCTTGTACCACAGTAAGAGTCAAGATTTTAAGCTCTACTAAATACAAAAAAACAAAGAAACAAACAAACAAAAAGACTTCATATAAGAAAATATTAATAGTGATGTATTATTTTGAAATATACAGTTAATATGTTTGGAGTTATTAAAATTTATATTGAGAAAAATGTATGTATTTTCAATATTGCTATAGACAAGCATCTATATAACTATGTTAAATTGATTGTTGTTTTATATCAAACAACTTTTATAATACTCATTTTTATTGTTCTAATATTTTATAAAGTTTAAAGATATGACAAAAATAGATATTGTAGGTATTGAAGGGGAGGTCTCTGGGAGGAGTTGGGGAACGGGAAACAAGAATGTGATTTAATTCTATTTACTTAAAATATGTTTTTAAATGTTAACAAATTCAGATAAATTTAAATCATGTAACTTTTCTCATCATAATGCAATATAAGTTAAAAAAAAAAAAACAACTAAAACCTTACCTTAGCCTTATTAAATCTGATTCCTCCAGTGGCAAGTCCTTCTGGATCTGCCATGATACTGGGAAAGCCTAGAAGCTACATCTTGCCCTTACGCTATCCCCGTTCCTCTCAGTAGACTTCTTAATAGCTTTGATTGATGTTTAATGTTTTGGACACTATGTGTTTCTGGAACTAATCAGTTGTTAATTATTTCTTCCTCAGATAACTACAGCAGTTCAGCAGTGTGTTCAGTACTTGGAATTATGTGAGGCTATGAAAGCTGATGAAGTTTCGGGACATCCAAAGCATTGTGGTAAGCATTGTTTTCTCTATTACGTATATCAAAATGGCTAGCTTTCTTATCAAAAACAGCCTAGTAATGTCTTAAAGTTTTTTAAAAGATCTAATTTAAATTTTTCATTGTATTCATTTTATATATTACTTGTTTTTTTGGTTATTTTGTTTATTTATATTTCAAATATTGTCCCTCTTCCCAGTCTTCTCTTCTCAATCTCACATCCAATTCCCTCTACACCTTGTCTTTAAGAGGGCAGTCCCCAACCCACCCACTCCCACCTCACCCCTCTAGCATCTCCCTGTGCTGGAGCATCAAGCTTCCACAGGACCAAGGGCCTCTCCTCCCACTGATGCCAGATAAGGCAATCCTCTGCTACATATGTAGCTAGAGCCATATACTCTTTAGTTGGTGGTTTAGTACCTAGGAACTTTGGGGAGTCCAGTTAGTTGATATTGTTGTTCTTCCTCTGGGTTGCACTCCCCTTCAGCTCCTTCAGTCTTTCCCCTTAACTCTTCCATTGGGGTCCCTGGGCTCAGTCCAATGGTTGGCTGTATTGCCATCTGTCTTAGTCAGATGCTGGCAGAGCCTCTCAGAGGACAGCCATACTTGAAGTACTCTGGGAGTACTTCTTGGCATCACCAATAGTGTCCGTGTTTGTTGTCTACAGATGGGATGGATCCCAAAGTGCGGTGATCTCTGTATGGCCTTTCCTTCAGTCTCTGCTCCATTTTTTGTTTCTGTTTAGACAGGAACAACTCGGGGTTAAAAATTTTCAGTTTGGTTGATGGCCCCATCCCTGAACTGGGGACTGTGCCTGTCTACTGGAAGTGGTCTCTTCAGGTTCTCTTTCCCCTCTGTTGGATATTTTGGCCAATGTCATCCCTATTGGGTCCTGGGAACCTCTCGCTTCCCTGGCGTCTGGGACTTTCTAGTGGTTCCCCCTGCTCCTCAACCCAAACTGCCACACATTTCTACTCATTTTCCTGACTCTCTGGGCTTCTCTCCTATCTCTTCCCATATATACAGATTTTTAAATGTGCATATATATAAAGTGGTGAGCACATTTCACCCTTACCATACCTCTCTATTCTTCCTTCCTTACTTTCTATTCCATTCTCCTTTATTCTCCTAGATGGTTTGGCCTCTACTTTAATATCATATATATACATACATACATACATACATACATATGTGATATCAAATATATAATTATTATATATAATAATATATGATATGCCATGTAATTCACAGGTATATATGTATATTTGTATGTACATGATTTATATGTATCTATAGACATATGATTTTATGTGTATGAAGTACAGGAACTAAAATTTAGAGAAGACATATTTGTCTGACACTGGCTTAGTTTCTCAATATGGTTCTCTCTAGTTGAATCTATTTTCCTGAGAATGGCATAAATTCATTTTGCTTAGTGTCTGAAAACACTATTAATTACACACACACACATATACACACACACACGCACACACACACACACACATACTCACACAGCCATTGTCGATGATATGTTAATAAGACTGACATGTAAAAATGTCTGTGGTACAAATGACTGGGAGTTCTTTTGGACATCCACCAGGAATGGCATATCTGGATCATATGGTATTCTTGTTTTGTGTTTTCTGAGGAACCTCCATACTGATTTCCATAGTTCCAGGGCTAATTCACATTTCCAGCAGCAATTTTAGGGTTACCTTCTATCCATGCCTTTCTTGAGTTTGTTACTTCATTTTTATCTTCTTATTGCCTTTATTTTAACCAGTATGGGTGTTTTGTTTATTTGTATGTCTGTGTCCTACATGTATGCCTGGTGCCTGTGGAGGCCAGAAAAAGACGTTGGATTCTCTGAGATGGTTGTGAACCACCACATGGATGCTAGGAACTTAGCCCAGCTCCTCTGGAAGAGCAACCAGTGCTTTTAACAGCTGACCCATTTCTCCATTCCAGTTCATTGCTTGCTTCCTTTGTCACTGCCATTCTGATTGACATGAGAAAGAACCTTGGTGTGTTTTAGTTGGCATTTCTCCGATGATTAGTGAGGCTGACTTTTTCATACATTCTTTGATAATTTCTGTTTCAACTTTTGAGAACTGTCATTCTTTAACTGGCACACTTTTTGATTGGGGTGGTTGATTTCCTATTGTTTTGTTTTTGTTTTTGCTTGTATATTCTAGGTATTAATCTTCTCTCTGATTTATAGCTAGCACAGATTTCTCTCCTGTTATGCAGGCTGTCTGCATTCAGTTTACTGTTGGCCTTGTTGTACAGATGGTTTTAACATGAGGTCCCATTTGTTGACTGTTGGTTTTATTTCCTGAGCAAGAGTCCTATTGAGAAGCATATCTTGAAGTGTCTTCCCTAAATTTTGCTCTAGCAGTTTCAGAGTACTATTCTGAGATATTGGATCCATTTGAAATGATACACACATACACACACACACACACACACACACACACACACACACACAAACACACACACACTTCTTCATCTTGTACACCAAGGTATCAGTTGTCCCTGTACTCTTTATTGAATGGATTGTCTTCTCCAGTGTGGTTGTATTTGTATTTGTTTGACTTGGAACCATGAGGTTCTGTTACTTTGGCCCTAGAGAATAAGGTGAAATCAGATTCTTCCAGACTAAATTTTTGATAAGAATTGCTTTGACTCCCTGGGATATTTAGTACTTCTGTGTGACTTTTGAGATTTTTTTCAAGTATTTGTATGATAAATGATGCTAGAAAATTTTTTGTTTATTCACTTTACATCCCAATATCAGATCCCCCTCTTTTCCCAGTTCCCCTCCTCTTCTTCTTTGATACTCTGCTCTAGGTATCACCCTTCCACCCCCTCTTGCTACCTTCTTTACCTCCCCCCAACACACCCACATCAGTTTACTGCAGGACTAGGCACAGCATCTCCCACTGAGGCCAGATGAAGGCTGTCCATTTAGGGGAACTGTATGCACAGGTAGGCAGGCAACAGATTCAGGGAGAGCCCCTGCTTCTGTTGTTCAGGACCAAGCTGCTCACCTGTTACATATGTGCAGGGGTTCAGCCCGTCCTTACTCTTTGGTTGGTGGTTCAGTCTCTGGGAGCCCCCAAGGGTCCAGATTAGTTGACTCTGTTGTTCTTCCTGTGGAGTCTTTGTCCTCTTCAGGTTCCTCAATCCTTCTCCAGTCTCTTCAACAAGACTCCCTGAGCTCCATCTAATGTTTGACTGTGGGTCTTTGCTTTTCTTTCCGTTTGGCTGCTGGGTAGAGCCTCTCAGAGGACAATTATGCTAGGCTCCTGTCTTCAAATTAATAGTGTGAGGGATTGGTTCTTGTCCAAGAGATGGGTCTCAAGTTGGGGAAGTCATTGGTTGGCCATTCCCACAGTCTTTGTTCTATGTTCGTGCTTGCACATCTTTTGTGCAGGGCACATATTGGTTTGAAGGTTTTGTGGGTGACTTGCTGCTCTTCCCTCCACTGGAAGTCTTGCTTGATTACAGGAGGTGGCCACTTCATTATCTATATTCTCTACCTGCTAGGAGTCTCAGCTACAGCTCCCCCATAGATTGCCTTGGGGCCTCCCCATCTCAGGTCTCTAGTATGCCCTAGAGATTGCCCCCTGGCCATTTCACTTCTTACTCCCCTGTTCTCACTCCTCCTGATCCCCCACCCTCACCTCACTCTGCTCCCAATCCCCTTTCCCACCCAGTCCTCTCCTTTCATTGACCTCCGATATCTATTTTGATTCTGCTGAGAAGGATTCAGTATCCTCCCTTGAACTCTCCTTCTTATTCAACTTCTTTGGGTCTGTTATGGCCAACCTGTAATTTATGACTATTATATACTTAAGAGTGAGTACATACCATGCATGTCCTTTTGAGTCTGGGTTACCTCACTCATCCATTTGCCTGTGAAATTCATGATGTTCTTGTTTTTAATGGCTGAGTAGGATTCCATTGTGTAAACAAACTATATTTTCTTTATTCATTCTTTAGTTGAGGGACATCTAGATTGTTTCTAGTTCCTGGCTATTAGAAATAAAGCTGCTATAAACATAGTTGACCACCTGTCCTTGTGGTATGATGGAGTATATTCCTAATTTTCTGAGAAACCATCAAATTGATTTCCAGAGTGGTTGTACAAGTTTGTACTCCAATCAGTAGTAGAGGAATGTTCTCTTTGCTCCATAACCTCACCAGCATGTGCTGTCCCTTTAGGTTTTGGTCTTGGCCATTCTGATGTGTGTAAGATGGAACCTCACAGTCATTTTGATTTGCACTTTCCTGATGAATAAGGATGATGAACATTTCTTTAGGTGTTTCTCAGCCATTTTACATTAATCTATTGAGAATTCTCCGTTTAGCCCTGTACCCCATTTTTTCCTCTAAATGATATCTTCTTTCCCGTTTTCCCCTCCAAAACAAACAACAAGCAAACAAACAGACAAACAAACAAATCCTTTCTCTCCACTCCTCCCGCTGCTCACCAACCCACCCACTCCTGCTTTGTGGTCCTGGCATTCCTCTACACTGGGACATAGAACCTTCACAGGACCAAGAGCCTCTCCTCCCATTGATGACTGACTTGGCCATCCTCTGCTATACATATGCAGCTGGAGCCATGAGTCCCACCATGTCTACTCTTTGGTTGGAGATTTAGTCCCTGGGAGCTCTGGGGGTACTGGTTAGTTCATATTGTTGTTTGTCCTAAGGGGCTACAAACCCTTCAGCTCCTTGGGTCCTTTCTCTAGCTCCTTCATTAAGGACCCTGTACTCAATCCAATGGATGGCTGTGAGCCTCTACTTCTATATTAGTCGGGCACTGGCAGAGCCTCTCAGATGACTGCTATCTCAGGCTCCTGTCATCCAGCACTTGCTGGCATCCACAATATTGTCTAGATTTGATGATTGAATATGGGAAGGATTCCCAGTTGGAGCAGTCTCTGAATTGTCCTTCCTTTGGTCTCTGCTCCATAGTTAATCTCTACAACTCCTTCCATGGGTACTTTGTCTCTCTTTTAAGAAGGAATGAAGTATCCACACCTTGGTCTTCCTTTTTCTTGAGTTTCTTGTGGTTTGTAGTTTGTACTTTATGTATTCCTATCTTCTGGGCTAATATCCACTTATCAGAGAATGCATACCATGTGTATTTTTTTGTGATTTGGGTTTCCTCACTCAGGATGATGATATTCTCCAGATCCATCCATTTCCCCAAGAATTTCATAAATTCATTGTTTTTAATAGCTGAATAGTACTCCATTGTGTAGATGTATCACATTTTCTGTATACATTCCTCTGTTGAGGGACATCTGGGTTGTTTCCAGTTTCTGGCTATATAAATAAGGCTGCTATGAACATAGTGAAGCATGTGTCCTTATTTCATGTTGGAGCATCTTCTGGGTATATGCCCAGGAGTGGTATAGCTTGATGCTCTGGTAGGACTATGTCCAGTTTACTGAGGAACTGCCAAACTGATTTCGAGAGTGGTTGTACTAGCTTGCAGTCCCACCAGCAATGAAGGAGTGTTCCTCTTTCTCCACTACATCTACAGCATCTGCTGTCACCTGAGTATTTTATCCTAGCCATTCTGACTGGTGTGAGATGGAATCTCAGGGCTGTTTTGATTTGCATATCCCTGATGACTAAGAATGTTGAACATTTCTTTAGGTGTTTCTCAGCCATTTGGTATTCGTCAATTAAGAATTCTTTGTTTAGCTCTGTACCCCATTTTTTAATAGGGTTATTTAGTTCTCTGGAGTCTAACTTCTTGAGTTCTTATATTAGCCCTCTGTTAGATATAGAATTGGTAAAGATCTTTTCCCAATTTGTTGGTTGCCTTTTCATCCTATCGACAGTGTCCTTTGCCTTACAGAAGCTTTGCAATTTTATGAGATCCCATTTGTCAATTCTTGATCTTGGAGCATAAACTATTGGTGTTCTGTTCAGGAAAATTTCCCCTGTGCCTATGTGCTTGAGGCTTTTTCCCACTTTCTTTTTTTTCCCCACTTTCTTTTCTATTAGTTTGAGTGTATCTGGTTTTATGTGGAGGTCCTTGATCTACTTGGACTTGAGCTTTGTACAAGGAGATGGGAATGGATCGATTTGCATTCTTCTACATGCTAACTGCCAGTTGAGCCAACACCATTTGTTGAAAATGCTGTCTTTTTTCCACTGTATGGTTTTAGCTCCTTTGTCAAAGATCAAGTGACCATAGGTTTGTGGGTTCATTTCTGGGTCTTCAATTCTATTCCATTGATCTACCTGCCTGTCACTGTACCAATACCATGCAGTTTTTATCACAATTGCTCTGTAGTACAGCTTAAGGTCCGGGATTGTGATTCCACCAGAGGTTCCTTTATTGTTGAGAATAGTTTTGGCTATCTTGGGTTTTTTGCTATTCCAGATGAATTTGCAAATTCTTCTTTGTAATTCTGTGTTGAGTTGAATTGAGTTGAAATTTTGATGGGGATTGCATTGAATCTGTAGATTGCTTTCGGTAAGATGGCCATTTTTACTATATTAATCCTGCCAATCCACGAGCATAGGAGATCTTTCCATCTTCTGAGATCTTTTTCAATTTCCTTCTTCAGAGACTTGAAGTTTTTGTCAAACAGATCTTTTACTTGCTTAGTTAGAGTCACACCAATGTATTTTATATTATTTGTGACTATTGTGAAGGGTGTTGTTTCCCTAATTTCTTTCTCAGCCTGTTTATCCTTTGTGGTTCTTTGAGAAAATCAACAAAATAGATAAACCCTGAGCCAGACTAACTAGAGGACACAGAAACAGTATACTAATTAATAAGATCAGAAATGAAATGGGAGACATAACACCAGACACTGAGGAAATAAAAAAAATCATGAGATCCTACTACCAAAGCCTATACTCAAAAAAACTGGAAAACCTGGACGAAATGGACAATTTTCTAGATAGATACCAGGTATCAAAGTTAAATCAAGAGCAGATCAATGATCTAAACAGTCCCATATCTGCTAATGAAATAGAAACGGTTATTAATAGTCTCCCAGCCAAAAAAAGCCCAGGACCGGATGGGTTTAGTTGCAGAGTTTTATCAAACCTTCAATGAAGACCTAATACCAATACTCCTCAACCTATTCCACAAAATTGAAATAGAAGGCATTCTACCCAATTCATTCTATGAAGCCACAATTACTCTTATATCTAAACCACACAAAGACCTTAACAAAGAAAGAAAACTTCAGACCAATTTCCCTTATGAATATCGATGCAAAAATACTCAATAAAATTGTTGCAAACTGAATCAAAGAACACATCAAAACGATCATCCACCATGATTAAGTAGGCTTTATCCCAGGGATGCAGGGATGGTTCAGTATATAGAAATACATCAACATAATTTACTATATAAACAAACTCAAAGAAAAAACCATATGATCATCTCATTAGATGCTGTGAAAGCATTTGACAAAATCCAACATCCCTTCATGATAAAAGTTTTGGAAAAATCAGGAATTCAAGGCCCATACTTAAACATAGTAAAAGCAATATACAGAAAACCAGTAGCCAACATCAAAGGAAATGGAGAGAAACTTGAAGCAATCCCACTAAAATCAGGGACTAGACAAGGCTGCCCACTCTCTCCCTACCTATTCAATATTGTACTTGAAGTCCTAGCCAGAGCAATTAGACAACAAAAGGAGACCAAAGGGATACGAATTGGAAAGGAAGAAGTCAAATTATCACTATTTGCTGATGATTTGATAGTATACTTAAGTGACCCCCAAAATTCCACCAGAGAGCTCCTAAACCTGATAAACAACTTCAGCAAAGTAGCTGGATATAAAATTAACTCACACAAATCAGTGGCCTTCCTCTACACAAAGGATAAACAGGCTGAGAAAGAAATTATGGAAATTCAATTTCTTATACTTTTAAAGTAAGTAGTTTATTGACTGAGTTATATGCCTATTCCTCTGAATAGTTCTAAAGTTCAATGAATCCATTAATATCTTATAAAACTGGTACTCAATACTCCTTGAACATATAGGTGAGGGATAAATAAAT
Source organism: Mastomys coucha (assembly GCF_008632895.1). Classification (NCBI taxonomy): domain Eukaryota; kingdom Metazoa; phylum Chordata; class Mammalia; order Rodentia; family Muridae; genus Mastomys; species Mastomys coucha. The sequence continues at coordinate 15,753,354 of NW_022196909.1, forward strand.
GGAGAATATATTGGATTATACGTATTTTAGAAATTCTAATTTTTGTTGCAAAAACAGTTGTAATCAGTATGAAGTGCTGTGTATAGTAGAAGGTGAATATCCCTTACTAAAAATGCTTGGGAGCAGAACTGTGTCAAATGTATTTCAGAGTTTGTGCAATATTGGAATATTTTCATTGTCTTATCTGTGCTGGTTCTTTATATGGTTGCTCCAGTTTTATTTCTGTTGCTGTGACAAATGGCAGCAGATGCAAGGAAAGGATTTATTTGCTTGATGATTCCAGGTTATAGTCCGTTTTGATGGGGAAGTTAAATATGGAACTTAAAATACCACATTCACAACTCCCTGTCTAGGGCATCATACACGCACAATGTTTGGGGTCTTTGTGTATCAGTTAAAAATCGAAGCAATTTCCCAAGGACATGCACACATTTCTCATCAAGATTCACTTCCTGTTGGTTTCTAGGTTAAGTTTACAGTTAAAATCTTCACAGTTGTAAAAATGAAATACTTTTTCTGTTGACTTCTTCTAACCTTTTTTTTGAAGTCTGTCTTTGGTGATTTCTTCT
>NW_022196909.1:15753932-15765348 GCF_008632895.1 Mastomys coucha
TCTGTCTTCAGTGATGGATAACTCCTGTAATATGATGATATTTTTAGGTTGAAGACTGGCAACAGTAGTTACTAATTTTATAATGATTACTTTCCCTCCAATCTATTCTAAAAGTTAATAAGAAATAATAAGAAAAAAAACTGTTAAAAATTTATACCAGTTGATTCTACAATAAGGATTATATTAGGTTTGATTTTAAGGTAGGTTTGAAGACAAATATTGTGAAATATAATATCATTAAAATAAATGTTCTTGTTCATTTCTCTTTTAAGGAAACAAGCAAAAAAGTTTCTACTATTCAGGACAAGAATTGCAATATATTTATTTCATTCATTCACTGTGCCTTTTAGGAAGATTGTTGATCTATACACAAGGCAGGAAATTATTCCCCATAAAGTTGAAGAATAGAAAAGGTAAGTGTAATTAGGAACAAAGAGTAGGAAAAGGTTTGATAAGATTTACAGTACACAGGTTCACGTTTATAAACTTGGCTTGGTATCTGTCTTAGTCACTGTTCAATTCCTGTGAAGAGATATCCTGACCAAGGCAATTCTTTTTTTTTTTTGTTTGTTTTTGTTTTTGTTTTTTCTAGACAGGGTTTCTCTGTGTAGCCCTGGCTGTCCTGGAACTCACTTTGTAAACCAGGCTGGCCTGGAACTCAGAAATCCACCTGCCTCTGCCTCCCAAGTGCTGTAGTTAAAGGCGTGCACCACCGCTGCCCAGCCCAAGGCAACTTACAAGAGTTTTACAGCCTGATACAAGGCAGAAGGAAGAGAGAGACAAGGCCTGGACTGGGCTTTTGAAACCCTAAAGCTCATTCTTTGTGTCATCCTTCCTCCAACAAGGTCAGACCACCTAATTCTTTTAAAGTAGTGACTAAGCATCAAATAAGTGAGCCTATTGGGGTCATGCTTATTCAAACTTCCACGGTATCTGCTATGGTACCAGATTACTTTGCTCTTCATTGTTGTAATAAAACACTGTGACCAAAAGCAACTTGATGGGGAGAGGCTTCATTTTATTTTATAGCTTATAGTCCACCATGAAGGGAACTCAGGAAAGGGATCCATAATAGCAACTGGGAATTGAATATAGAAACTTGAAGCAGATGCCATGGAGTAGTTCTACTTTGTATCCTATGACCAAAAACAAGTTGTAGAAGAAAGAATCTATTTCACCTTAAAGCGTCACTGAGGAGAGCCATGGCAGGAACTCAGGGCAGGGACCTGGAGATAGGAACTGATGCAGAGGCCATGGAGGAGTGTTGATTATTGACTTACTCCTTATAATTTGCGCAGTTTGCTTTCTTATAGAACTCAGGGCCACCAGTGCAGGACTGGCACCATCCAGAATGAACTGGTCCAGCCAACATATATTGCTAATTAAGAAAATGCCCTACAGGCTTGCCTACAGCCTGATGTTATGGAGGCATTTTTCTCAGTTGAGGTTCCCTCCCCTCAAATGACTCTAGCTTGTGTCAAGTAGATGCAAAAGAGGCAGCACATAGGATGATGTTGGGGAGAGTATTATATCATGTGTTACTACATTGTTTTTATCCTGCCTTGTTTATTTTAGCAAATAGAGATCAGTTATCACCTTTAATTCTCCCAAAATATTATATCTCTACAAAGAACACAGTATGGAGCAGAGATCAGCAAACCTTCTGAAAATTGACAGTAAATATTACGGCCTTGGGGGGTAATATGCCATGTTCAGAGTCATGCAGGAAAGTCAATGTAGTATGCCTAAGGAGGCTTTTCTTAGAATGGCCTGTTTGCAAGCTTTGCTCCTGCCTGCCATGTGGGGAGTCGGGGTCATATTAGTCCTAGCACTAATAAGGGCACTTAAATTGTTTGTAGACTCTTTCCTGTGCCTAACCTGTTTGTATAAGCTGATATTACCATTGATGATGAACACCAGGTTTGCTTTGGGGACTTTAAAATTTTGATAGGTACTAGGCAGAGGACATGTATGTGTTCACCTTCCATGTAGGAACCGCAGGCACTACATCTCTAGTGAGATTTTCTGAGTAATTGAATGTATTCTTCATGACTCCCTTGGGAGAGGGTCTCACGAGCTTGTGCCTGGTTTTCTCTGTATCTCGTCTTCTGTAACCTTTGTTTTTGATTTTTCTGTGCATAGTTTTATTATAATGTGTCATGTGAACTTGATTATATGAGTCCTATGGGTCTTCCAACTGATACATTTTAAAAGTGGAAAACCCGTTTTTAGCTTGTCAGCCTTATCATAAGAACTGTAGTTTATTGCTACTGCTTCAGAGTCTATTCATTTTGTGATTCTCTTGTCTAGTTGTTTTATTTGCTCTAATTTATTTTAGCTCCTTGAGAACTGACAGGGCATTATGTACTCTCTTACAATGTTCAAGCCTGTGTCATATAGTTTAAGATAGAGTGGGAACATCAGGAGCTCTTCAGTTAAGGAGGTACTATTTCATATGGTATTGCTGGCTTTTACAAAACTACAAAGACTAGTGAATACATTTGATATTTTTGCAGGTATTCAACTTAACTTTACATGCCTCTCATCTACAATAAATTTAGCATTTTATGTTCTTTTTTAACAACTGTATTTTCTCTATAAACAATCTGTTTGTTTCAAAACTGAGTTTGAGAATAATAGAAACCAGCAATCAACTTTAAATTATATAGTTTCCTCAAAGTGTTTTAATGAAAAAGTCTATAGCAAGCCTTGGTAAAATGTACCTATGGGTCTAACTTGGTCTTCCATCTGGTTGGTGCCCCATGAACTAAGCATGTATTTTAATTATTAAATAGACTATTTTGTGTCATGTGGAAAACATAAAACCTAAATACTCTAAAATGGTTTATTTGGCAAACCATTATACTCATCATTTATTTGTTAATTGTGTGTGGATAACTGTACTTCAGTTACTAACTTTTGTCTTTGTGATAGAGATGGTCTGGGCACAAAGCTTAAATTACTTAATACCTAGTCTGTGATGGAAAAAAAGCTGACCATGTTCTCCTGTACTAAAAAACCCAGGAGAACCAACATATTAAGATGAATTTCACTTATCATAACTGAATTGACTTAAATAGCCCTAGTGAGTCTCATGCATCTGTTGTGGATTTACATGATCACCTCCAAACAGATGGCAGAACTGTGCCTGAACATAGCAAAACTCTGAGATGAGAGCTGCCCTCCCTCCCTCTAACTCTGCTCTATTCTGGAGTGATGTGTGTGTTGGTTCATAGCTCATGTCTGCCTATGTTTACGTAGAAATTATGATGCAATCTTGTAGGTGAGTGGAATACAGTTAAATATTTTTTAGTTTGTAAGCAGGTTACAAATTGCTTCTTTTTTCCTTTTGTAAAGATTCGGTATCCCTCACAAATCTGCTGGTTTTGTTTACTCAACTTATCTATTATTCACCAAGTTGTCCAAAGATGACATCTGTCATGGATTCAGGTAAGTGCCTCTTCCCTGAGTTGATTGTTGATTGATGAACTCTGATGTATATTCAATCTTTAAATCCATCTATTTTAAATGGATAAAAAGCACTAATCTAAACGTTTGAGTGTTCTCTTGTCTAGATATTTGAGTTATTTACCTATTTTGGTAAATGGGTTTATTAAGGTTCGGCATTACTTTTAAGATATTACATTGGTTCTGAAGTAAGCCATGAAATTTAATTTTGTTCATAGATGTTTTAAGACATTTCTAATCTATTAATGTTTTAATTTTGAGTTAGTTTGGTGAGAATCTTAATTTTTTTTTTTTTAATATCAAGCTGTTCTCAAGTGATATCAAGAGAAATTTGATTATTTGGTGTGCTCTCTTTTTCGTACTTTCTGCCCTTTGTGTTTCCAAGGTATTTTGAACAGCTTGCTGGTTTTGGTTTGTCCTAGTTAGGGTTTTACTAGTGTAATGATGAGACACCATGACCGAAGCAACTTGGGAAGGAAAAAGTTCGTATATCTTATACTTTCATATCACTGTTCATGATTGAAGGAAGTCAGGAAAGGAACTCGAACAGGGCAGGAATCCAGAGGCAGGAGCTGATGCAGAGGTGGCTGCTTAGAACCCAGGACCACCTGCTCAGTGGTGGCTCTTCCCACGCACTGTGGGCTGGGCCCTCCCCCAATCAGTCATGCACTAAGAAAATGCTTAATGGCCTGCCTATAGCTTGATCTTATTGAGGCATTTCCCCAATCGAGGTGTCTCCTCTTGAGACTGACTCTAGCTTGTGTCAAATTGACATAAAGCCGGCCAGCACAACTGAACTCTTGCCAACTTGATACAGAAACAGAGCACTAGTTAGCAACTATCTTTACTTTCTCATTCATCCCCAAGATCTCGCGTTAATAAGATCATCACAATATTAAAATGTTCCAAAATTGAAAAGTCCCATAGTTGTTAAAAATTCAAACACCGTGGGCTGGAGAGATGGCTCAGCAGTTAAGAGCAACTGACTGTTCTTCCAGAGGTCCTGAGTTCAATTCCCAGCAACCACATGGTGGCTCACAACTATCTCTGATGGTATCTGACTCCCTCTTCTGGTGTGTCTGAAGACAGTGACAGTTTAGTGTACTCATGTATATAAAATAAATAAATCCTTTAAAAAAATTCAAACACCTAAAAATTTAGTTTCTTTAAGAAATCCAGGGAAGGGGATAACGTTTGAAATGTAAATAGATAAAATAACCAATAAAAGATAAAATTAAAAAAAAGAAACTCAGTCTTTTCTAAGATCCAAAAACTTTTAAAATTTCAGCGTCTCTCATCTGTGCCTCCTGTTAAATTAAAAATAAATGGTTTCTTTCTTCAAGAGGGAAGAACCAGGGCACAGTCACATGTTTAAGATCCAAGAATTCAGTTGTTTTCAGGATCTTCTTTGTTAAGTATAAAGTAAAAGAGAGTCTCTTTATATTTTATTAATCTCTTTATATTAAATTGCCACTTGCTTTTATGCATGTTGACCCACTTATAAGGTAAAATATAAAATCAGAAATAATAATGTAGAGCATAGTCCGTTAAAATTGGGAAATAGCTTGGAAATGTTTGCATAAATTCTGAGAGAAACTGGAGTAAGGGAAAAAATGGATTAGGCTACATATTAGCCATAGAATATATGTGTCAGCCAGAAGGATTTTCCTGTGTGGATATAATAATATATTGTTCTTAATGTGGTTCCTAGACCTCTCCTGTCTGTACAGCATTTATACAATAGAGTAGTAGGCTAAGATCCCTGCCACGTGCTTCTACAGTATCATGTACACTGAACATGATCCTCCCTCGTTAAAGCTACTCAATACTGCGGCTTACTGTCCAGTCAGCTGTCTCTGTCTTTTCAGACTGCTCTGCTTAGTGCAATGCTCACTAGGCCTTTATTTCTGTCATGTCAGTGGGTAAGTACGCATCCACAGTGTTTGTCCTTGCAAACAAAGCTTCTCATCTGGGACCTAATGACAAGTCACTAAATCTTTCTTCTGGTCGGGTATGAAGTTGAAGTTAGCATGCTTATGAAATGAAGACTAGTATAATATTAATTACAAGTCTTGTTAGCTTTGTGCTGTTTCTAAGGCACTCATGTCACATTTGTGTAAGGAAGTTAGATTAAATATCTAATCAAATTAATCGAATTAAATATCTAATCAGAAAGTCACATTTATTTCAGTGGCCATTCCCACCATGTTTCACTGTGGACACTTTGGGTTTCCTAGCTCATTTTTTGGAGGATGATCTTGGCGATGCCTCTATTTTCCTGCCTTTTGTGGCCACACAGTATACTAACCTCTGGAGGCATCCATTCTTTGGTGTCTTCCTTTTGCTTGTAGTTTAATTGGAATATTTCATTTAATTTCCTCCTACGCTCATGCACTCAAGTACATTAAGAAAAGGAACAAAAGTGAATATAATCAACTTATTTTCTGAGAGGCTAAAAGTTGAGTCTTCTTTCAACCACATCTTCAATATCAAGGTGTGATTTGATGTCTAACTGAAAAATGTTACATTGTCTTTCGTATCTTTTTAATTAGCTCAAAGAGATAGTAAGTTAAATGAAATAAGTTTCATTTTATAATTCTCATCTTCCGGGCTTTAGTTGTATGATTTTTTTTTTGTTTGTTTTTGTTTTTAAACACCCAGACTCCCTTTGACCTTTGTGGCATAGCAGCCAGTGCACAGTGAGATGCAGAAACAGGCAGTGTCTTGACTTTCTGCGTCATTGTTCTTTCTGGTTCTCAGAGAATTATTCTCCTGCAAGTATGGTGACTGACGTTCTGCGGATGCTCTACGACCAGAAAGAGTGTGCTGTTGAGTGCTTATACAACAGCACAGTGACAGAGGCGCTTCTCCAGCCCATTCATAACCTGATGAAAGGAACTGCGGTGGGTGTCACTGAAGAGGGAGTGGTGTCGCTTTAGGGGCTAGTGTTGGTCAACAGCCAGTGGCTCTACACTTCTGACATAGTGGCAATGTTTTCTGACAGATACTTCTTACACGTAGTTTTTTTTTTTTCTCCTGAGGATCTTTATTTGTTACGTCACAGTTTATGCAGTTATTTGATTTATTAGTTATGATGGGGTGGTAGGAATGTATACCCACAGACCACATCTTACTTTTTTCTTCCTAATCAAACTTAGTTCTCTTGGTGAGAAAAACTTAGGAAGAAGTTATACTATTAAGACGCAATTTGTCTTGTGAATGTAATAAATCTTGTGTATGTCTTACATATTCTAATGACAATTTTATAGCTTTTGGGAATATGATGATATTCTTGAATAATCGCCTCTGCCATTAGGGAGGACTAGAGTGAGAAAGACTCTAGAGTTTGTGCAGCCCCAGAGCTGAACAACCATGCTCTCTCCCGTGCACCCAATGAGCTTCTCACGCTAGAGACTTTCACCAGAGAATAAACTGTGGTTGAGAAAAGTGGCCTGTTCTGCCTCAGACAGCCAACAAGTGGTGAAGTTGGCGTCCTCACCAGGACTGCTGTATGTCTAAAGTAGCCCCACCACTTCTCTCACATAAACTTTGGAGCAGTGACTTTAGAGTGCACACTCGGCTGGGAGTTAAACCATCTCTCATGTGCTTTGTCGCATCTTTACCTGTTTCTTCTTCTCCCTCCTGGGTCCCACCACACTTCACTGGGCCATGAATACCTTGTAGATTGTTGTTGGCTGCATTAATGTCACTGTTTTCAACTTTGTATTTACTAAGTTTTCTGTATATATGCCCTGTTCACATTTTCTAAACAATGTTGTGATAATACTCTGTGTTTATTCAATTCCCTCCTCCCACGAGTGAAGCCTATTGTGCATTAAAATGTCCTCCCCTGGGTTCTGCAGTCAGCCCCATGTTTGAATTATTATTTGCAATTTTTTGGCATCGCATTTATTTATGGGATGGTATTCACATGCTGTGCTGTGTATGTAGAGGTCAGGTGAGAACTTTGTTTGTCTTTTCTCTTTTCACTAAGTGTGTCCCAGGGTTCAACCCAAGTCATCAAGCCTGGTGGCAAGTGCTGTCTTGCTGGCTCTGAGTTGTTCCTCTTTAAGTTTAGGCTAGTCCACTGACACACAGTAGCTCTCTAGTACCTAATTTAGGATAATCAGCATCACCTATGGAGCCACTGCTCTGTTGGTGCTCTGTGCGGGTGCCACCCATACAGAAGACAGTAAGGCATGCTGGCACCTTTAAGAAGGTCACTTTAACCACCTTCTAAACAGGAGATAGTTAACATGAGTAACAGAAAGTTCTAAAGCAAAACTGTTTGTATGGCAAAATATGTGGGCACAGATATAAGTATGTATTAATATGTATGAGAGAAGGAACGCATTTTAGATACAGGTGTCAAGAAAAGTTGTATGAAAACAGATTATCTAATAGACTTGGAAGGATGGATAGTCGTGTGTGTGTGTGTGTGTGTGTGTGTGTGTGTGTGTGCACGTATGTATATCTACATCTCTATTTTCTGTGTACACACAGCACATACACACACACACACGTTTATATGCATATAAATATGAGGTACATAAGTACATACATAAAATACACATGCGTATAATTTTTTTCTTGAGACAAGGTCTCCATTCATAGTCTAGACAGACCTGAGAGTCTCAATCCTCCTGCCCCATTTAGTTTCTGAGTGCTGGAATTAGTAGTTATGTATGTGTAGGTAGTTTTCTCTTTATTATTGCTATTACAAATTAACTCAAGAAAATAGCTTAAAGGAGAAAAGGTTAGACATCTGATATGTAATTTCAGATATCTAGAGTCATGTAGTGATCCACTGCCATATCAGTGCTCTGTACTGAGCATTATAAGTACAGAAAAGAATAAGGTATGTGTATGTTAGCTGCCAGTTCAAGGGACAGTCTGTCATGGTAGGGACCTAGCAGCTTGAAGGACTCATTCATGTTGCACCCCGCAGTTAAGGAATGGAGACTAATACATACTACTGCACAACAATCTTCCTACACTTCTACAGTCCAGGATCCAAACTAGGGAATGGCACCACCCACAATGGGCATATCACTACCAAACCAGTTAATATAATCACATTTTAAAATACATAGAATATGGACATCAGCATCCATGCAGGCATAAAATCATAAGTAGACCCTGAAAATAATGGGGGTTTCTGTAATCTGACTTCATCATTAACATAATTTTTAGGTTTCAATATTTGTTTTTGATATTTTCTTATATGTTGGCCAGTCTATTAATCCTTCCACTTAAAGTAACCAGATATGATTGGTCCAATTTGTTTTACGAGTGGATGATTTTATTGGGTGTTGTCCAACTCATGACTGGCTGTCCCGTGTCAACCTTTATCCAGCTAGGTATATAAGGGGGTGGCATCAATTAGACAAAAATCATAGTGTATTGAAACTGCCTGCAGTTTCAGGAACTGGGGTTCTCTCAGAGGAGGGAACAAAGGACCTGAAATAGAGGGTTCGAAATGCAAAGAGAAATCATGAAGTCAAGTTGAAATAGCCCAATCAAGACTTCACTTTACTTAGAATAAGCCAGGGTTTTTATAGTCACAGGAGTAACCGAAACCAAATCTCTAGATTACATGATATTTGCATACTGCAAAAAAGGTTCAGGTGCCAAAGTCCCCAGGTTTGGAAGCTCTTCAGGTGGTGGGCAGGTGGAAGTACTCAGGTGTTGGGCGTGCTCAGACAGCTTCTTCAAAGAGGAACTGACAATATGCAGAGAACATCCGCCCCAGCTCCCCAGGTGTTAACCTCTAAGCAGAGACTGCCAGAAGGCTGATGACTGAGGGGAAGGGGGAAGCAACAGCTCCCCAGGTGTTAGCCTTCAAGCAGAGACTGCCAGAAGGCTGATGACTGAGGGGAAGGGGGAGGTAACAGTATTAGCATATACAACAAGATGAATTTATAGGAATGTGGTACCTGAAAAATAGAAGAAAATGCAGGTTGGTATGGAGCTCTCATATTTTGTAGCCAGAATCACACGTGAATCTGGAACACAAACAGTGATTTTCAATAACTGGCTTATGTGAAAATCTTGGATTGATTTGCCTCATCAGCTCTGCTAGTAAATGAATAATCATCTAATGATACCTGTACCTCTGATATATTATTTCACAACCAGCAGTTGGAACGACTTCTGTTGTTGTACTTGCAATAAAAAACTTTATTAGACTGCATACATAACCCCTGCTACATCGGACAATTATATGATTTGTCTTCTCATCATGATTATTATTTTTTTTAATGTGCAGGCTGCTCCACATTTCTCTGAAACAGCTCTAATTCACATAGCTGATATTTTGTCAAGAATCGCTTCTGTAGAGGAAGGACTCACTTTACTTCTATATGGAGAAAATATGAACTCTTCTGAAGAAGAGAGGTGCGTGTCCATTTTAATCTTCGGAACTATTTGGGTGTACTCAGGTTTCCCGAACAGGTACACATTAAACTATCTTTGATAAGTCTTTTGAAATGCTTATTGTTTGTCTGTGTGTGTGTATGTGTGTATATATGTATATATATACATATATACACATATACATATATATACATATACACACACACACACACACACACACACACACACACACACATATATATATATATATATATATATATATATATATGTATATATATGCCTGCATGAGTTTATGAGCACCACATGCATGCATTCAGACATCCCTGAAGTAGAAGAGGGCATTGCATGTTCTGGAAGGGGAATTACAGACAGTTGTGAGCAGCCAGGCAAGTTCTGGGAACCCGGATTCTCTGCAAGAGTAGTAAGCTCTCTTAACAATGGAGCCACCTCTTCAGCCCCTTTCCTATCTAATCTTAGCTCACAGTAAGGATAGCAGGAATCATTCCAGATGGGATCCAGTATCCTCTTACCTTCTCTCCAAGACCATCTCACAGGCTTCTGAAGCCAAGTAGTTGGTTCAAGTCAAACAGCTTCATAAAGGAGAAGGCACACTTTTCCTCCTGTGCTGTCACCCTATCCTAGCTCTGCCTTTGCCCATGGTAACCTCGTTTCCATGGCACTTAGATTTCACGAGCTTCTAGACCCTAAGCTTCTGATTGTGTGATCCTTCTGCAAACCTGTGAATCTATGAAAGTAGTCACTCTTGGTTTGTAAAAATGACATCATAGAGGCCACCCTGAGATTTCAGTTCCTAAATACAACATAGACATCTTCTTGAGTGAGTACAGAATAATACATCATGTTATTTTAGCATTATACGCTTATTTCAATTTGCTGTAATTTATTCAGCTTTGACGCCACTCCCCCTTTAATAGATAGCAGGCTGTGCCTCAGGCCTTGCCTCCCTAAATGGCTGCAGTGTGCTCATCCAGCTGATATGATGAATTAGAGTAATGCTAAGCAGCCTTACTCAGCAACTAACTCAGACCTGGTTGTGGTGAACATTCCTCTCCCCCATTGTGGCTTTGAATTTCTAGTGGTTACTGTGGATCTTTGTCACGTTGACAAATAACATTTGCCTTGGAACCTGGAATATTTTTGCTCTTTGATATTACTGCAATGCTGGTTTCATAAGTTACAAATGGGCCCAGGAGCTAAGGCTCTCTCCTACAGCCCCTTTTCACACAAATCCTGCCAGAAGAGAGCTGGTCTCCTGAGGAGTGCTGACTCATGAAAGATCACAGGCTCTCAGGGCCACAGGAGGAACAAGCTCTAGTCAGAGACAGCACAACCAACTAACACCAGAGAAAAACAGATAGTGAGAGGCAAGGGCAAGAAGCTAAACAACAGAAATGAAGGCTACTTGGCATCATCAGTGATGAGAACCCAGTTCTCCCACCACAGCAAGCCCTGGATACCCCACCACACTGAAAAAGCAAAATTCAGATTTAAAATCACATCTCATGATGCTGATAGAGGACTTTAAGAAGGACATAAATAACTCCCTTAAAGA
>NW_022196909.1:15765823-15772831 GCF_008632895.1 Mastomys coucha
CACCAACAGAATACAAGAGATAAAAGAGAGAATCTCAGGTGCAGAAGACACCATAGAAAACACTGATATACCAGTCAAAGAAAATGCAAAATGCAAAAACCTCCTAATCCTAAACATCCAGGAAATCAGGGCACAATGAGAAGACCAAACCTAAGGGTAATAGGTATGGGACAGAGTGAAGATTCTCAACTTAAAGGGCCAGTAAATATCTTCAACAAAATTACAGAAGAAAACTTCCCTAACCTAACAGAACTCCAAATAGATTGGACCAGAAAGGAAACTCCTCATGTCACATAATAATCATAGCACCCAACACATTAAATGAAGAAAGAATATTAAAAGCAGTAAGGAAAAAAGGTCAAGTAACATATAAAGGAAGACCTATCAGAATTATACCAGAGTTCTCACTGGACACTATAAAAGCCAGAATATCCTGGGCAGTTGTCATACTGACCCTAAGAGAATACAAATGCCAACCCAGGCTACTATACCCACCAAAACTTGCAATTAACATTGATGGAGAAACCAAGATATTTCATGATGAAATCAACTTTATACAATATCTTTGCACAAATCCAGTCCTACAAAAGATAATAGATGGAAAACTCCAACAAAAGGAGAGAAACTACACTCTAGAAAAAGCAAGAAAGTAATCTTTCAACAAACCCAAAAATAACATAAAAATAACATAAAAAATAACAGGTAGCAACAATTTTCCTTAACATCTCTTAACATCAATGGACTCAATTCCCCAATAAGAAGACATAGACAAACATACTGGATACATAAACAGGATCCAGCATTTTGCTGCATACAGGAAATGTACCTCAGTGACAAAGATAGACACCACATCAGAGTAAGAGGCTAGAAAACAATTTTCCAAGCAAATGGTCCCAAGAAACAAGCTGCAGTAGCCATTCTAATATTGAATAAAATCGACTTTCACCCTAAAGTTATCAAAAAAGATGAGGAAGGACACTTCATGCTCATCAAGGAAAAATCTACCAAGATGAACTCTCAATTTTCAAGATTTATGCTCCAAATGCAGGGGCTCCCACATTAATAAATGAAACTTTACTAAAGCTGAAAGCACACATTGCACCTCACATAATAATAGTGGGAGACTTTAACACTCCACTCTCATCAATGGACAGATCATGGAAACAGAAACTAAATGGATACACAGTATACTAACAAATTATAAACCAAATGGTTTAACAGATATCTCTATATAAAAAAGAATGTACCTTCTTCTCAGTATCTCATGGTACCTTCTCCAAAACTGACCATATAATTATTCACAAAATGCCTTAGCAGATACAAGAAGAATGAAATAATCCTATGCATCCTGTCAGATCACCATTGTCTAAGGCTTGTCTTCAATAACAACAAAAAACCAGAAAGCCTACATATACATTGAAGCTGAACAATGCTGTACTCAGTGATAACTTGGGTAAGGAAGAAATAAAGAAATTAAAGACTTTTTAGAATTCAATGAAAATGAAGGCACAAGAAACCCAAACTTATGGGACACAATGAAAGCAGTGCTAAGAGGAAAGCTCATAGCTCTGAGTGCCTCCAAAAAGAAACTGGAGAGAACATGCACTAGCAGCTTGTCAGCACACCGGAAAGCTCTAGAACAAAAAGAAGCAAATGCACCCAAGAAGAGTAGGTGGCAGGAAATAATCAAACTCAGGGCTGAAACCAACCAAGTAGAAACAAAAAAGAACTATACAAAGAATCAACAAAACCAGAAGCTGGTTCTTTGAGAAAATCAACCGGAAAGATAAACCCTTAGCCATACTAACCAGAGTGCACAGAGACAGTATCCAAATTAACATAATCAGAAATGAAAAAGGAGACATAACAAAAGGAACCAAGGAAATCCAAAAAAAGTCATCAGATCCTACTACAAAAGCCTATACTCAACAAAACTGGAAAATCTGGTTGAAAGAGACAATTTTCTAGACAGATAGCAGGTACTAACATTAAAACAGGATCAGATAAACCATCTAAACAGTCTCATAACCCCTAAAGAAATAGAAGCAGTCATTAATAGTCTCCCAACCAAAAAAAGCCCAGGACCAGATGGGTTTCATGGAGAATTCTATCAGACCTTTAAAGAAGACCTAATACCAATACTCCTCAAACTATTCCACAAAGTAGAAACAGAAGGCATACAACCTAATTCATTCGATGAAGACACAATTATGCTCCATTTAGGTACACAAATACCTAAATCACACAAAGACCAAACAAAGAAAGAGAACTTCAGACCAATCACCCTTATGAATATTGATGCAAAAATACTCAATATAATTCTTGCAAACTGAATCCAAGAACACATCAAAACGATCATTCACCATAATCAAGGAGGCTTCATCCCAGGGATACAGGGATGGTTCAATATATGGAAATCCTACTACATACACAAACTCAAAGGAAAAAAAAACCACATGAGCATTTCATTAGATGCTGAAAAAGCATTTGACAAAATTCAGCATCCCTTCATGTTAAAAGATCAGGAATTCAAGACCCATACCTAAACATAATAAAAACAACATACAGCAAACCAGTAGCCAACACCAAACTGAATGGAGAGAAACTTTGGAAGCTAAAATCAGGGATTAGACAAGGCTGCCCACTTTCTCCCTACCTGTTCAACATAGTACTTGGAAGTTCTAGCTAAGGCAATTAGACAACAAAAGCAGGACAAAGGGATACAAATTGGAAAGGGGGAAGTCAAAATATCACTATTTGCAGATGATATGATCATAGTTTTGTTTTTAAAGAAGGTTCTGTCACATTGACGTGAGACAAACAAGATCTAGACTGCCAGAAGTGACTTCTGATTATCATTGTGTAGTTCCCCGATTGTTTCCTAAGTAGAAAGGCTGGAGTGTTTGCAAATGCAATTAGAAAGCATCCGGCTCATTAAATTTTGTTTTTCACAGTGGAGCAATGAGCAGCTTGCTGACTGTGAAAAGGAATTAGGGGGCTAGGAAATGTCTTAGCAGGGGAACGTGCTACCTACTAAACTTGACGACCTGTGTTTAATTGCTGGGACTCACACGGCAGAACTAGAGACCTGATTCCTGCAATTGTCCTCTGATCTCCAGGTTGTCCCATGACTCTGTTATCCATGCACCCCTCCCCACCCCCTCCCTGACCCCCCCAGAATTAGCAGTATTTTTATGGACTGCTTATGCTATTGGCGTTGACATGAAGTGAAAAAAAGAGAAAGGGCAGATGAATGTTTATAGACTTCTGCCCTCTGTGGACCGGAGCGTATGAGCCATCCATTTGCTTGTATCGTTTAGACAGATTGAAAGGCAAGGAAAATGGTTAGTTTCAGGGAACAGAAGAAACGTACATGGAGAAACGTTCTCCATGGGCTATACATTGATCGTACTTAGATTTTAGTTTAGAGTTAAATAGTTGCTTTGGGCTCCAAATGTTAAACAAAATGAAGAAGAAAGAACTCACAATTTTTAAAACCTGTGAAGCAAATGAGTAAGCAAACTTAACAGGCTGGTTAGTAACAAAGTTGTGTAGAAAGAAAATAACTTCAGGTAATCTCTACATGATTGACCTGTAGCTGGGTGGACTTTAAGGGAAATAATCTTCAATGCCAGCTGCATTTGGTATGTTTAGAAGCGGTATTGATGTCATTTTGAAATTGTTATGTGTAATAGATGACTAGACAATGTCACTAAGATTTTTCAGTGTAAGATACAATATAAGATCATAAAATTAAAGAAACAAGTAAAAATCTGACTGTTCAACACATAGTGGAAATGCAATTATGAACTTACTTTTTTTCTAGAAAGATTTTTTTTTTTCAGGTCACTACCCTGGCAAAGACTTAGAAGCAATGATATTATTGACAGCAGATTCCTATGTTGTGATATCTCTGTATCTTTCTTCTTTACTCATAAGGGGATACAGGAAGCCTTGAAGAAATGACTGTTTTTAGGTCAGGGATGGGAAATATATAGAACTATCCTTACATAATTTTGGCTATAGAAAACAAGGTAGCTATTTAAAACTAGCAGGGTAGTACCAAATGTTCCTCAAGGAAGATTCTACTGTCTTAAGACATGTAACTTAAGGACCAAGAAATACTGATACAATAGAGTATAATGTTAGTAGGTCTATAAGAAACATGGATTAAAAAGATATTAAAACAATAAAAGCTGGGCAGTGGTGGCGCATGCCTTTAATCCTAGCACTTGGGAGGCAGAGGCAGGCAGATTTCTGAGTTCAAGGCCAGCCTGGTCTACAGAGTGAATGCCAGGACAGCCAGGGCTATACAGAGAAACCCTGTCTCGAAAAACCAAACAAACAAAGCAAACAAACAAACAAAAAAACCCAACCCCCCCCCAAAAACCCCAATAAAAATATAAAAATAGTAAAAAAGAAGCTCAAATGAACTGAATAATTTTTTTGATTTTGCTATGATACCAAGTATATTTATTACTTTGCAAATTGATATTAGAATATTTTTCCAACTTTTCTTTACACACTGTAATTTAACAAGCTTCCCAGGAAACATTCTTTGCAGAAGAAGTCTAGTTGCTAAATACTAACAAAATTCTTGAATCTGAAAATATTCATGAACTATTTCTTCATGAAGTCTTGGGGGTCACCACAATAATTACTAAAATCGTGAGGTGAAAAAGCCTTCTTGCTAGAAATGCCAGCGTAGTGCCATCTGCCAAGCTAACTGTTAATATCACCTAAATTGAGGCCACCAAAGAAGTGGCTTATGCAGGAGACACCCGTCACCAATGACGCTATTTACCAAGGAAGAAACAAAGAACTAAAGTTTAAGCCTCACACCTAATTATTATCCTAGAGAAAATTTGAGGAAATGGGTTGGAGGATACTGTGGGGAAACAGTTATTCAAATATAAAATGATTGAATCATTGACTCGGAGAAAAACTTCCCCGGGAGTGTAAAATCACCTGGCATGGCCTGCAGGATTCGTAGGGAGTGTAATTTAAACAGATCTGTCTAGAGGAAATGACATCCTTGAGAAGCTAAAGAGAAGTTCGGTATGGGCTGTCTAACTAAAAATTGTTATTTTATGTGGATATACTACATTTGAAAGAGAAATTTTGTCATTTGGAGATGTACAGTGCGTTATGCAAGGCAAGGAAGAAAACGGTTTGTAATGCTGCTGGGAAAGGCACCTGGAGACTCGACTGCTCTCTTACAGCTAAGGATGATTGCTTTTGGATTTTTAAAAATCTAGAAAATATGTCAGTACTGCTTCTCTCTGCTGTGAGACAGACTAGGTGATCTTGTTTCTTTCTCACCCTTAGCTGAGTGTTATTATGCAAGTTACTTCTGTAATCTGTACATATATTCTCCAATGTATAAACTCCCACTTTAAAGGATTATAGAAAAAAAAAACAATGTAAGTACATTAAAATACTTAAACAGCAGCGTTTACATTGGAAGCATCTTTTTTTGTCTCTGTTATTCTTATTTCCAGGAAGATGATCTTTGAGATAGTGTGGGCATTTTGTTGTTATTGTAACACGGAAGGTAGCAACAGCTCACTCAAACCATACGGTATTCTCAGTGTAAAGTTAAGAGCACTCATGCCTGGCCCTGGCTGCATGGCGTCCGTGCCTCTTTGAGTATATTCAGCTTTACTGTTTCTCCCCCCTGGTTGCCCTTACCAGTGTTCCACAGAAACCTTTGTCATGACTGGACATGTGTACATTAGTGAATCAAGCATACTGACTTGTTAGTGAAAGCCTATGTGATATGTGAAAGCGAACAAGCGAGTGAGCGGTGTGGAGACAGGCTCTTTTGTTAGTGCTCCGTGATATCAGGCTCAGTTGGGTTTGGAGTCACATCCATGGTCTTTTCTTAGTCCTACAGGTGCTCATATAATAGCCCAGTTTTCAAAGAAGCTTCTTGAAGAAGACATTTCTATTTTTTCTGGATCAGAGATGTTGCCTATAGTAAAAGGAGCATTTATTTCTGTGTGTCGTCAGATATATGGTACATGTGAAGGCTTACAGGCATTGCTTCCTTATGGTTTACATGAATCTATAGCAAAGGCATGGAAGAAGGTACGTGCTTCAAACGTTTATTTCCTACCGATCTTTATTTCAGTTACACATTATTGTAATACCATATTATGGACAGGGTATTTTAATGGTACATGTATCTCATTTCCTTTCCTTCCCCTTTCCTTTCTTTTTTTCCTTTTTTTCCTCCTTTCTTTCTTTCTTTCCTTCCTTCCTTCCCTCTTTTCTTTCCTTCCCTTTCTTCCCTTCTCTCTCTCTCTTCCTTTCTTCCTTCCTTCCTCCCTTTCTTCCCCCTTCCTTTTCTTCTTTCCTTCCCTCTGTTCTTGTTCTTCCTTTTCTTTCTTTCCTCTCCTTTCTCTCCCTCCCTTCCTCTCCCTCCCCCCCCCTTCTTTCTTTTTGAAACAGTCTCAATATGGGGCTCTGGTTAGAACTTAATATATAGACCAGCTGGCATTGAACTTACAGAGAGCTGCCTGCCTCTGTCCCGAGTGCTAGTATTAAAGGTGTATGCTACCATGCTAGGTTAAAATTACTTCTCTTAGCATTGTGGTAGTTGCTATTAGCTATCCATACTTCTTAACTTCACAGGGTGACTTCAGAACCTCCTTCTTAGAAGGGCTAGGTCTAAGCCTGATTACTGCAAAAGTTTGTACTCTGCTAGCAGAAGTTTGAATTTTCCTTTATTTTGTTAACTTTTATTGCATTATGATGAGAAAAGTTACATGATTTCAATTTATCTGAACTTGTTAACATTTAAAAAACATTTTAAGTAAATAGAATTAAATCACATTCTTGTTCCCTTTTGTACCCCAAGTCCTCCCAGAGACTCCCTTCAATACCTACAATATCTTTTTTTGTCACATTCCTTAAAATTTATAAAATATTATAACAATAAACATGAGTATTATAAAAGTTTTTTGATATAAAACAACAATCAATTTAACAGTCTTATGTAGATGC
>NW_022196909.1:15772841-15775347 GCF_008632895.1 Mastomys coucha
TTTTTTTTTTTTTAGATTTTATTTGTTTATTATTACATGTAAGTACTCTGTAGCTGTCTTCAGACACTCCAGAAGAGGGTGTCAGATCTCATTATGGATGATTGTGAGCCACCATGTGGTTGCTGGGATTTGAACTCAGAACCTTCAGAAGAGCAGTTAGTGCTCTTAACCACTGAGCCATCTTACCAGCTAGACATTGAATTTCATTGTAATAAGGCTGTACTTCAATGACCCTCACATCACCAAAGGATTTTACCTCCATCATAGCTAAGCTGAGAGTTGACAGTTCTGCACCGAGGAATGAATTGTAGGCATGATGTTTGGATAGAGACTTCCAGCTTTGGTCAAAACTATTTGACTTGAGTGAGTGACTTTTTTCTCAACCCACAGAGAACAGGTTATATTCAATTAAAAAATGGTGTGTGTATTAAAATGGTCTATCCATAAAGTCATTCACCAACTGTTTTAATGAACAATGGTTCTTCTTAGAGGGTGGCACAGACATTTGGTGTGGGTAAGAAGCTGGATCATTAGCTGTGATAATTTGGAAAAGCATTCATCTCAGAGAAAGAGTAACTGATAAAGTTCTCTTCTTCAAACTTGGTACAAGAGCTACAAATGTCAAGCAAAGCATTCAGTTTCACTTTGTTGTTCTCTTACAAGCCACCTCCCTAGTTAATCATCTATATTTCTTTTGGGTATATAAATATTTTTGAAATATATAAGCTGTTCTGAAAACCATAGTATAGTGTAAAAACATGAAATAAACAATACTTGTAATAGAGAGGCTGAGATAGGAGAAACAAGATTTCAAGATCCTTATGTTGTACACAGCAAGACACTGCCACAAACAAGCTGAAAGTGTATATAGATTATATAATATTGGACCTATTTCTCCAATTACCAAATTAGAGAGACTGTTGGATGACAGTCAACAAATTTATAATTCCTCATATTTTTTGATTTCAATCAATTAGAATATGTTGGTAATATTAATTTTAATATTAAGAAAAGGTAATTGTCACTTCCTGTTTTTTTGTTTTAAGAGATGGAATTAGATTTGTGTGGATTTGTTGAAAGATTACTTTCTTGCTTCTTCTAGAGTGTAGTTTTGCTCCTTATGTTGATGTTTTCCATATTTTATCCTTTGTAGGGCTGGATTTGTGAAAAGGTATTGTGTAAATTTGGTTTTGTCATGGAATATCTTGTTTTCTCCATCTATGGTAATTGAGCGTTTTGCTGGGTATAGTAGCCTGGGCTGGCATTTGTGTTCTTGTAGGGTCTGTATGACATCTGCCCAGGATCTTCTAGCTTTCATAGTCTCTGGTGAGAAGTCTGGTATAATTCTGATAGGCCTGCCTTTATATGTTACTTGCCTTTTTTCCCTTACTGCTTTTAAAATGCTTTCTTTGTTTAGTGCATTTAGTGTTTTGATTATTATGTGATGGGAGGAATTTCTTTTCTGGTTCAGTCTATTTGGAGTTCTATAGGTTTTTTTGTATGTTCATGGGCATCTCTTTCTTTAGGTTAGGGAAGTTTTCTTCTATAATTTTGTTGAAGATATTTACTGGCCCATTACCTTGGGAGGCTTCACTCTTTTCTATACCTATTATCCTTAGGTTTGCTCTTGTCATTGTGTCCTGGATTTCCTGGATGTTTTCGGTTAGGAGCTTTTTGCTTTTTGCATTTTCTTTGACTGTTGTGTCAATGTTTTCTATGGTGTCTTCTGCCCCTGAGATTCTCTCTTCTATCTCTTGTATTCTGTTGGTGATGCTTGCATCTATGACTCCTGATTTCTTTCTTAGGTTTTCTATCTGCAGGGTTGTCCCGCTTTCTGATTTCTTTATTGTTTCTATTTCCATTTTTAGATTCTGGATGGTTTTGCTCATTTCCTTCACCTGTTTGATTGTGTTTTCCTGTAGTTCTTTAAGTGATTTTTGTGTCCTCTTGAAGAGCTTCTAGCTATTTACTTGTGTTCTCCTGTATTTCTTTGAGGGTGCTATTTATGTCTTTCTTAAGGTCCTGTATCATCATCATGATAAGTGATTTTATTTCTGAATCTTGCTTTTCCAGTGTGATGGTATGTTCAGGACTTGCTACGGTGTGAGAATTGGGTTCTGATGATGCCAAGTAACCTTGGTTTGTGTTGTTTATTTTCTTATGCTTTACCCCTGACATCTGGTTATCTCTAGTGCTACCTGCCCTTGCTAAATCTGACAGGAGCCTCTCCTTCCTGTGATCCTGGTTGTGTCAGAACTCTTCAAAGTCAAGCTGTTTCTGTGATTATGGAATCCTGTGATCCTGGGCTTGTTAGAGCACCTGGGAGTGCAGCAGCTTCCTCTTTGTGTTGTGGGACTGGCTGTGGAGCCTGGGCCTAAGGTCTGCTCAGGACACCAGCCTTGAGAGAACAGAAGGAACCTGAGCCACTCTGCTGGTGGAATTCTGTAGCCCGCGTGGTCCTCTCGCCGGGAAGAAGACACGCGGACACTCTAGGTTCCTTCTGCAG
>NW_022196909.1:15778865-15784875 GCF_008632895.1 Mastomys coucha
GTTAACAGTGGAAGTAGGCGCCATCTTGCCATGGCGAATGCCTCTCAAGATTCACGGCTCCCAACAGAATTCCTGTGTTCCTAGTCCAACAGGTCCCAATTACTTCTGGTTTTGGGATGGATGTTGGTTCCTCCTCACCTCTGATCCTGAGAGTGTCGGAGCACATGGGAGCTTCCTCTGGGGGTTGTGGGACTGGCTGCAGAGCTTGTGTCCAAGGTCTTCTCAGGACACCAACTGGGAGAGACTGGAAGGCTGAACTTTCTTTCCATAGGCTCTCCTTCTTCTGTGGAGGTTAAAACATCAAGGACACAATGCAGCAGCAGCCATATGCAGACCAGTGGATTGCTAAGTCTTTCAATTTCATCCAGGCAGATAATTTAATTTTGAAAGCAATTGAGTTAAAGTAGATCAAGGATTAAAAACAGAACTATAGCATTAGAAATTTTGTGAATAGTGTTATTGGTCAGAAAAGCAGAGAAATGAACTAATCCGTTATTTTCTTTTAGACAAGCTTGCTATCAGAAAGGATCCCCACTCCAGTTGAGGGCTCTGATTCAGTTTCCTCATTGAGCCAGGAGTCTCCCAATAGGTAATTATCATTGTTTACGTCTCTCTATTGTATTTGTTGTGATAATTTAGAGGTAACTGAAATGCAATGATGGTGGAAAAATGTTTTTCGGGAAGTAAACTGTGTATGAATAGGTTAAAGATAAATTGCATTTTATAGGATGATTATTATTTATAGATTATGTGATACTTGTTATAAATGTAGAAATATTA
Source organism: Mastomys coucha (assembly GCF_008632895.1). Classification (NCBI taxonomy): domain Eukaryota; kingdom Metazoa; phylum Chordata; class Mammalia; order Rodentia; family Muridae; genus Mastomys; species Mastomys coucha. Next base: position 15,779,646 of record NW_022196909.1, read on the forward strand.
ATTAGTTTTTACTTCAACTATATTTATATTTTGTGATAGGAAGCTTGGTGGATTGTAAAGTTTTCAGAAAAATTAGAGAATTGTCAAATGCTAAAACTGGAAAGGAATCTTGCATGGAAGTAAGATGTTTGTAGATGGCAGGGATATACACTTAGTTTCAAACTATAGCAAGAGTGCAGTTTAATTATGGTTTCGGCATTTGACAATTTTGTAAATTAATAGTTCACTGTATATATTATGCTCCTTTAGAAATATTAATTAATATTAATTAACAGGGAAACAATTTATCAAACTAAGGTTTAGTGATCTCCACGTTCCACGTTTTTGGTTTGTGGTTGAGCGTTGGCACAGAGTGGCTCCAAGGGGTCTTCTTTGCTAAATGCTGAACTTGCTTCTTTCTCTTTTGTTCTTTCTCTTTTTAGAGTTAACTTATAAAATCTGTTAATTTTTAAAAATTTAGGAAAAGTTCAAAGGTTCAAAATCATTCATTCTCTGGAATTTTCACGTGTATGTATTTATAATATGGTTAACAAACACATGAACTGCTTCTTTTTCTTCTTTTCATTGAGAGAGTATGGAGAAATTAGACAAGCTTTGTCCATTCCCAATCTGTAGATACAGGCTTCCCCCAAATGCACACCTCACTGCCATCAGCTTCATTGCATATACAACAGAGCAGAATATGTGTTTGCTACAGGGAGCTGCTTTTTACAGAACAGAACTTCTCAACCTTCCTAATGCTGGGAACCCCTAATAGAGTTCCTCGTGTTGTGGCGAACCCCAATCTTAAAATTATTTCACTACAACTTCATAACTATAATTTTGCTACTGTAATATAGTGTAAATATATGATATGCAGGATATTTGATATGTGGTCCCCAAAAGGTTTATGTCCCACAGCTTGAGAACCACCTCTGTGGACAGAGTGGACTGGAGAAGAGGCACTACTTATTCAAGAAGCCCTATATTCATTCATCCTTCATACAGAGTACAGGTTGATTAATAGGCAGAAAGAGACAACGTTACCTATGAGTATGTGCCTCCAGGAAAGCAGTGCTATGGAAGAAGAGGTTTGCTAACCTCTGTTAGTACTGTTTGTGTTCATTAGAGCTTTCTAGGGAGGTCCAGTAGGATAGATTCATGGGTCAGCGTATGAGTGAAGTGAGACTCAAGTATGGATATTGGTTCCCGTTGTTATGGAGGTCAGGATGTTTGAAAAATAGATCCTGGAATGTTGATAATATTGCTTAGCTTAAGTGTCGAGAGTCTCCCATTGTGGGATTTGGGCTGGGAGAGCCATGAAGCTGGTGATTTCTGTTTCAAAGGGCAAAAGTGTGTTCCTGAATTCCTAGGGTTAAACTCTCTGTTGTCTTCCTATCTGGACCCCGATCTAATTGAATGGCACCTTCCCTACGCTGAAGATAGATTATCTCCACTTAGTCTACTGAGATCTGTACACCAAACTCCCCTGGAGAAAACCTCACTGATATACCCACAAATAATGCTTAATCACTTTTCTAGCTAGTCTTCAAATCTAGTCAGATTGACATAAATTACTCATTACAATGTCTCAAGAAAAGCCAAAAATTCAATACAATTCATAGCATATTGTAAGTCTAGATATCATTTTTGTCCTAATAATTCAGTTTACCTTCTGGAAAGACTTGAGCATCTTTTGTTCTTTTATTGAGGGAACTTGTGTGAGATAGGTGTTATAGCAGCTAACTGGTCTTGTGTCAGTGTACAGCATGTACACTGGGTTTTTGAATGAGTGAAAAAATGAATTTAGTGAATTGTCTTTGTCTAGTCCAAGTTTTGGAGAATAAGAGTTAGCTTAACTAGATAACAGTAAAATAATAGCAGCCTATAAAAACTAACATTATTATTATTATTATTATTATTATTATTATTATTATTAGTAGTAGTAGTAGTAGTAATAGTAGTAGTAGTAGTAGTAGTAGTAGTGAAATGCTAGAGAATTTTAGAATTTTAAAATTAGAGCATTTATTAGAAATGTATCAGTAGAAATGTATAATGTATAATGTATAACCTTTACCTAAAAGGGCATAGAAAACCAGTGTAACCAGCCAAGAATGTAGACTAGCCAGTTCCAGGAACCTGGTTAACTCAGAGCCTCAGGGCTCTGGTTCCCAAGACCTGCCCCTCCTGACTGATTGACAATGAGGGCGGAACTAGGAATGAAGGTCTACTGGTTTACATTCCTAGAATGAATATGTTCCCCTCCCTAACTGACTGAATACCTTGGGTTAGAATTCCCCCTCACTCCTCCTGGTTTGTCGTTTTTACCTTTAAATACCACTTACTCCTTGTACTCTGGGTTGAACCCCTCTGGCCTGCAAGGTTACGGGTTCGACCCCAGTACCGGCCTATCCCAAAATAAACCTCGTGCACTTGCAGCAAGATCGGTCTCTCATGAGTTATTGGGTGGTTGTGTCATCCCAAGACTTGAGTGAGGGTCTCCTGAGCTTCGGGGTCTTTCAGTAGTAGTAGTATTGTAGTATTAGTAGTAGTCATAGTAATAGTAGTAGTAGTAACATATTTGGAAGATCCTGCTTCTGCTTCCCATTTAATGGTGTATATAGTACTAGAGAATGACCAGGGCTGGCGAGATGGCTCAGCGGGTAAGAGCACTGACTGTTCTTCCGAAGGTCCTGAGTTCGGATCCCAGCAACCACATGGTGGTTCACAACCATCTGTGATGAGATCTAATGCCCTCTTCTGGTGCGTCTGAAGACAGCTACAGTATATTACACCAGAGCGAGCAGGGCTGGAGCGAGGAGAGGTCCTGAGTTCAATTCCCAGCACCCACATGTTCATGGCCATTTGTACAGCTACAGTGTACTCATACACATAAAATAAATAAATCTTTAAAAAAAAAAAAAAAAGAGAATGACCAAGCCAGTTTAGTCAGTCAAGGATTTTCTGGTGGGCGGGGCGGGGAGAGTGGGGATTAAAAAGAAAAAGACAATTAGACAGTACCGTAGCATGACTCCAGCCTCTTCTGAGGCTGAAGTGGGTTTATTTTTTCCTACAATGCTTTCATATCATTTTACTTACATGTAAGTAATAAGGTCAGTTCTAGGTTAAGGAACTAGCAAGGCACTAAATACAAATAGACAAGAAACAAGCAAGACAATAAACAAAATCCCCTGATCACTGTTTCTAAGGGGCTTATCAGGATGACCAAGATATCTGAGCCTACTTCCCTGTCCAAGTCCAAAGTCAAATTCTTGCCTGAAGCCTACTTCTTTGTTCTAACCTAAAATCAGATTCCTGCCTGAGCTTACTTTCATGTCCTGGCCCATTATCAAATTCCTGCCTAAAACCTACTTCCTTGTCCTGGCCCAATGTCAAATTCCTGCCAGGTTTCTAGAAGCAGCCTCATAAACTCTCCACAAGAGAATGGAGAAGCTGATGCATAGTTCTGGTGGGCATTCATGTCCTTTTAATCTGCTTATTGCTTGAAAATTCCAAATAAAACTTCTTATAGGCTTATCAAAGTATCCTCACACTATGTGAGCCAAATCACCGTGTGACTTTAGAGAAAAAGAAAAGATGCTAAATTTGCCACAACCAGCCATTAAAAAACCTTCTTTAAAATAGGAGGATAAAATTACAGAGGAGGTTCTTTGATCTGCAAAACTCAGCCCATGGTCCCATGAAATTAATCACTAGAGACTGTATTCCATTAAGAATATCTTGCTCTATTGTCAGTGTTCTGTTGCTGTAAAGAGACACCCTGACCATGGGAATTCTTTTCAAAGAAAGCATCTAATTGGTTCTTGCTCAGAGTTTCAGGGGTCTAGTGTAGTGTCATGTTAAAAAGCATAGTGGTCCATGGAGACAGATAGGGTGCTGGAGAAATAGCTGAGAATTCCATGTCTAGATGCTCAGGCCGTAGGAAGATAGAGACACTGGGCCTGGCTTGGGCTGTTGAAACTACAAAGCCTACCTCTAGTGACACACTTCCTCTAATAAAGCCACACCTACTCCAACAAAGCCACACCTCCTAATCCTTCTCAAGTAATGCCACTCCTTGATGACCAAGCATTCAAATCAGAGTCTTTGGGGGCCATTCTCATGCAAACCACCACACTAATGGAGAGTGTAGTTTGTAGCTTCACACAGTTTACCATTCCCGCCTCCTGAGGGAAAGGGCAATAAAACGCAGTGGCTCAGATCTCCTGCCCCCCCCCCCCCCCCCCCCCCCGCACCCCGTATCAATGCAGGGCAGTTAAGTAGTTCCAGGGAAGATTTATTAAAGTATGGCAACACTTATTTTTCAGAATTGAATATACTCTTTTACATTATATACTGATACCATTCATATACTTTGCTTCCTGTTTTATTTGTGGTGAATACGGAAACATTTTTATTGATTTTATGACTAATTGATTGATTTAATGACATATTTCACATGTATGTTCTTGTTTGAGTGGCTTGGCTTCACTTTTCTAAAACTTATTTGAGTGTTTCATTAGCATATACTAATTATATAATTATGCCATTTCATACAAGTACGTAGTATATGTCTATAACAGTTACCCTCTCTTGTCTCTTTTCCACTCCATTCCTGCTCATCCCCTTCTGCTGTCCATCTAACCTTGCACTCTGGTTTCATGCCTGGGTAGTGACCCAGTCTGCTGCATTAGGATTGTTTACAGGAGCAAGGATTAGGATTTGTTTCTGGAGCATGGACACTTGAGTAGAGGTCAAACCATTGAAAACATCTTTCCCTTCACTACCACAATTTGCTGCTTATAAGTCCTCAGATAGGGGTGGGCCTTGGCATCAATGCCACGTCAACAATGAAGAAAGAGACTTTATAAAAAGAATAGTTTAGTCCAAGAGTGAGTCCAAATTTGAATTCTACATTTTCCTTTCATCTGTTTGTAGTTTGTGATTCCTGTCTCTGTTGTGTCTGATCTGCCCCTATGTCTTTTCCTAACAAAGAGCTTTGCTCTGTGTTTGTTGAACAAGATAGAAAATATAGTATGGGAAAGGGATTTTCCAGTTTTACCAGAAGTTACTTTACTGACTCAGAAGAGCATTTGAAACAAGCACAGATGTTATCATCCTGTCTCTATCCACATGTTGCTTCTCACATTTGTAGATATTTGCTTACTTTGAGATTGCTTCCAATCTCATGACTATCAGAGCATGCATATGAACACACACACACACACACACACACACACACACACACACA
>NW_022196909.1:15784935-15803674 GCF_008632895.1 Mastomys coucha
CCCCCCCCCCACACACACACTTCTGGACCAGAGGCATGAAATAATGCCCAATTTAAGATTAAAGCAATGCATTTAGCTTAGGCTGTAAAAGCTGATTAAATAGAAATACAAGCAATAATAAGGTAAGTTCCATTGTTTTAAAGGCAGGCTCCACCTGAGTGAACCAGCTGAGTACACAATATGGTAGTGGGCTGGGTACCTAGCTCTAGATGATCTCAGGGCATAATGCTAAGCTGGATGCAAGGTCTAGCTAAAATTCAGTTTCCCAAAGGCAAGGGCTTTTTTCCCAAAGAAGATATTACTACAGGCCTCATAATGTTCTCCCCATTCTATGGCTGGTGCTGGGGTTCAGTCTCAGGCCCTCATGCATGCATAGCAAGTGGCCTTAGGTAGAAAGCCAGCTTCTCACAATGCAACCCTAGCTGGTCTGGTACTCACTCTGAAAGCTGTGGTGGCCTCAGACTCACAGAGATCTTCCATCCTCTGTCATTGGCTCCCAAGTACTGGGATTACAGGTATGTGTCACCATGCCGAGCTAATCTTCTATGTTTAGAAACATCTTTTCTTTCAAACCACACAGTCACCACAAAGTGTTTCCTACCCCCAAACACATGTTATTATTCTCATGTAGTTTAATTGTATATCAATGACGGGATAGGCAAACATTTCTTATCGGTCCTTGAAGTTATCACTTCTGGACTGTGTCCTTATCAGGCAGCTCTCACTTGTATGTTAACTGTTTGCTTGAACTCTGTGATTTAAGTTAACTTGCTTGGTACTCTGAGTGACATTTTAATTCATACAAAAATTGTATATTTTTCTCAATTGTACGAAATACTATTTAAAAAGTTTAATTGAACAAATAATATATCTATGGAGTATATAGTGTTCTCAATTTTTTCCTATGATTTCTGCTATTTCTTTTTTTTTTTCTTTTTACCTCTGCCAAAGTTATCAGTCTTAAAAATATGATCTGGGAAAACACATTATTATTCACTTCCAAATAAAATAAAACTTACGAAAATAAAAGAGAAATCATGTATGTTATGCTTTAAAACATGAGTAAGCAAATATTTTAGTAAAAAGAATGCTCAAGAATAATGGGCAGTTGAGGTGCAGGGGATCCAGGCAAGGGCAGCAGAATCATAAAGAGAAGGTGGGAACTGGGTCCACGTGCGGCACCTGAGGTGAACACTCACTCACTCACTGATGGAAAGCTGTCAGATTGGAACGGAGGGAAAACCTCACAGACCCTTTCCATCTCATAACATCTACAGAGTGATCTGCCGTCGATGTGTACTTTGTCAGCTTAATTATTGTCCACACCCATCTTACATGTGGTCCATTCTGAGCATAGTGAATGTCTCTCTACCTTCCTTTGCCTGTTTCAGTGTGGCTTGGGAAGACAATTTGTTGGACGATTTACTCAATTTTGCTGCCACCCCCAAAGGACTGCTGCTTCTTCAGAGAACAGGTGCCATCAACGAATGCGTGACGTTTATGTTCAGCCAGTATGCAAAAAAGCCACAGGTATGAGCTGCCATCTGCTTTAATCAAAAGGATTGTTGTTGTTCTAAAAGCCATTGAGAACATTATTCTGATCTCCGCGTGTGACGCGGTTATTAAGCTTCAGTTAAAGTCCCGGGTTGCGTTATAACACTTAATTTTTTTTTTAAAGGAAAACTTTAGGTAGTAGATATTGGTGCCTGCGTTTTGAAATTGCAAGTAGCCAGATGGAATTGAAAAATTCAGTTAATTTTCCAGATGTTTTATAAGCATGATATAATGTCTCCATATGTACTGGGTAGAATTTCTGGGAAAAATCCTATTACATCTAAATGTATATATATCCATGAATGTTTAGGCCTCCGGGATTTTAAAGGCACAAACTTCCCTTTAGAGGGGTTGTATTTTATACTGTTAAGTAAAACTTACAAGGTAATTTATTTAATTTATTTAATCAAGTAGTCTGAAGTAATTGACTCATGATTAGCTTTTTTTTTTTTCTGGCATAGTAAAGACATTTCTGGGACTTTTGGATCTTAGCCATGTTATTGAGGATATATTTCTGCATAACAACTTGGTCTTTTGGCTAGCATCAAGGCTGGTATGTGTGTGTCTGTGTTGCACACGCTTGCATGGATGTGAAGTTCGATTTGTGCTGCATTCTAAATTGCTCTTCACTTTTAAAAAAATGTATCTTCTTTTCAATTAGGATTTTGGCAAGAAGTTTAGACCTATAGTTTGTGAGGATAAATTCCATTTGTTAGAGTCTGAAAGGAATGCATCCGTCCCTAGAGCTGAGTAATAGCCTGACCTTTGCAAACCATCCAGTCTGTCGCTTCCTCATCAGCCTTACCCTGCTTAGTACTTTTGTATTTACACCATTCTTGGCAACCTTTTCCCTTCCTGGAGCCTGGACTTCCCCAAGGTTTCCTCTTCTTGAAGTAAGCATCAGTAAGGTGTTTGGGGATGTTTCACTTCACGGATAGCTGTTTTTGTGGGAGTGGGCATGGTGAGCATGGCAGGTTTCTGGTGAGATCTGTGCAGAAGAGTGGGAAGGAAATAAGTCCAGTCTCAGGCAGCAAAGCAGTTGCTCAGGCTGTTTTAGGAACACCACTCTTGCCCCTGGGGTGGTCCCCTGGGGATGGGCTTGGTGTGTGTGCAGCTTCTCACTCGATGTCGGGAAGCTTTCTTCTCCTGGTTTTGCCACTACCCAGGTACTTCCATGGCCGAATAACACGCAGATATCTTTTTTTTTTCTTTTATTAGATATTTTCTTTATTTACATGTCATATTTCCCAGTTTCCACTCCAAAAAACAGAAAACAAAAAAAAAATAAAAAAACAACAACAAGAACAAACCCCTGTTCCCTCCTCCCTCCCCCTGCTTGCCACCCCACCCTCTCCTGCTTCCTGGCCCTGGCATTCCCCTACACTGGGGCACAGAACCTTCACAGAGCCAAGGGCCTCTCCTCCCATTGATGACCGACTTGGCCATCTTGTACTGTACACATGCTGCCGGAGCAATCAGTCCCACCATGTGTACTCCTTGGTTGGTGGTTTAGTCCCTAGGAGCTCTGAGGGTACTAGCTAGTTCATACTGTTGTTCATCCTAAGGGGCTGCAAACCTTTCAGTTCCTTTGGTTATTAGCCCAGAAGTTCGGATTACACGAAGTACAATCCACAAACCACAAGAAACTCAAGAAGAAGGAAGACCAAAATGTGGACACTTCAGTCCTTCTTAAAAGGGGGAACAAAATACCCATGGAAGGAGTTGCAGAGAGTAACTATGGAGCAGAGACTGAAGGAAGGACAATCCAGCCTGATATAGCTATGTCCTGAGAGGCTCTGACAGTACCCGACTAATACACGCAGATATCTTGCAAAGCTTAACCAATGTGTTCTTGTCACTAGAAACTGCTTTCGAGACAGTTGGCGAGACCTATCCCTTAAAATTCTTTCTTTTTCTTCTTCAATCTGGCCTCCTCGGAAGAGAATGTATCTAGTCCTGCAGTGACTTGATGTGCCAAGGTGGGGTGATGCCTGGTGGTGGCCACCCACTCAGAGGAGAAGGGGAGGGAGGATGGGGGGAAGGATGTGGGAGGGGTTGACCAGGAACTGATATGGGGATGTAAATTGAATGAATGAATGAATAAATAAATAAATAAATAAATAAAACAGCAACAAACAAAAAAAAAAGAAAAGAAAAATAATAAAAGAAAGTTAAAAAAACTGAAAAGAAAGGAATGGAAGATTGCAGGGGAAAACGTAAGATTTTGCAGCTGAGTAGTTTACCCCTGTGCAGGACCCTTCTGGAATCCTTGGCAGACTGGGAGTATTTCCAGGTTCTCTAACCAACTCTAAGGCCTCTAGGGCCTTTGGCAGCGTGGGGCTTCGCCTTTGGCTCCTTAGCCTTGGGTTGCCCTTTCTAGGAGTGCCTCAGCCCGCTATTATAAATATTCAGCTTTATTTTGAGTCCCTTCCCCCACCCCCACTGCCTGTTCAGGCTTCCTAGTCTGTTTATACTGTTTATCATCATGAAGACTTCCTGTATGTTGATAATGTCTATCTATCGTCATGACAACGTACAAGGAGTTCACACACATTTTCTTCATTCAGGTGCTTCCCATCAGGCAGGCGTGTCTTTACATGATCCATCTAGAATTCGATGTCATTGTTATGTCTGTAAATTTCCAAACCTAATCTTCTTTGCCTTGCCCTGGCTGCTCACAGAGGAGGCTGCCCCAGTGACATTGAGAATTTACCTTCCTTAGCTCTTCATTAGCATATTCATCACATGTTAATGTGCCCTGCTATTCTGGATATTTTCATCATTTACCTCCTCAGATAGTTTCCAAAAGAGCCTGGCGGCTAGGCTCCTTTCTTAATTTTGTGGAAGAAAAAGTGGACGCTCAGGTGAGCTCCAAAGTGTGTTTTATGGATCTGTTAGCTAGCTAGTTATACTGGTCAAACTGAAATTCAGACCTCTTCTTTTCTAGTTTGTGACCACATGCCTGAAGACTTACCTTGTTTAATAAAGTGTCTCTGACTTACGATAAATTTCTCCATTTTCACAATATCTGGGAAGTGGGCAAAACATGTGGCTACAAAATAATCCAATTTTCAGGGCCTGGGAGGGACTTAGGAGTAGAGTGCTCTTTGGGTGGAGGATGTAGGGAAGGAAAGATAGGTTTTTATTTTCCTGGTCATCTGTGTCACTCACTGCAGAACAGTGGATTTTAATTCAAGGAAAATTGTTGGTATATTTGTTTTTAAGCTATTTTATTGGGTTCTTATACCTCTACCTCCCTTCCAACATTTATTCTACCCTAAGCCCTTCCAACCCTGCAACACTAGGTAAGAAAGAAAGAAGGCTAGAGGGAAAAGGAGACAGAATTCTATAGGCTACTTCCTGCTGTTTGGGTTCCTGGGGACAAGTCTAATCTTCGTCAGAATATCCTCCAGTCTAGAACACCAGCAATACAGCAATGTACCAGCAGGAACCAGCAGGGGCCAGCAGCAGCAGGGGGAGCGGCAGCTGCCACAGGCCCTCTTGGGCTCTCCCATTTATACCCTGTCCAGAGTCGCCAGAATTAAACTCGCTGCAGCTGGCAGAAAAAAATCACATCCCTGCTAGTGCTCGAGGCAAATCATAATCTCTTAGCCCGACTAAGTGACTCGTTAAAATCAAAGAGCTAGGATTAGACTCACACCAGAAGTAAAATGGTTGCGAGTACCACATTGGTACTAATTCACTGTGAGGGTTTCATTGTTCTGGCTGTTATCACCCGGAAGAAATGTCTAGCTGAAGAGCCGTAAGTGACTGCTCCTGTAAATCAGCACTGTATGGGAACCAGCCTCTTATCTCACACCTGAGCTTAAAACAAAAACATATCCACATACCATAACTGGGCTTTTAAAGACCCCAAAATTCTCAATACAGAAAATTGTAAATATGACTAAAGAGATTGGAAAAGAAGGTTAAATTAAAAAGATGTATGCAATAGAAATTTGATGAAATAGACCTAATTTTCAGCATGGTCTATTTGCTCCCTTTTACCTACATTTTTTTTGCCTTTAAAATTGAAGGCACATTTTTATATTTTAAGAGTTGGAAATTAAACCAGGTGCTTTTAGTGAAATGTTCTAAAGTAAGAATTCTCAATGGTTAACCCTGTTCAGAAGTTGGACATCTTCTAGGCCAGAGAATGTGACGTTGTTGACAGTGCCACTTCACCCTTGATTCTGAAGAGGTTGACTCACTTTTGTAGTCATCCCAGGCAGGTTTGTTCCTTGTAGAGTGACAACTACTGAAGGCCTTTTTACAGCAGAAAACAATATATTGATGATTACTAGAAATACTAATTTTAGGAGAAAGCATCAGATTTTAATTTTTTTTTAATTTCTTAAAAACACATTTATGAATTTGGTGGTAAAAGTTTACAAATGAGTAAGTGGCCTAAAAAGTAAAACCAGAATGCTACAGTTTAGTAATAATAGGATGGTACAATTTAGAAATAGATAGCTGGCCTACTTTTATCTAATCTCAGCCCCTTACTTTATTTATGAGAAAATTCATGCCAGGAGTAATAAATGACTCTTCAAAAATATATTTTTTTTCATTATGTGTGTTCATGTGTGTGAGTTCAGATGTCCACCAAGGCCAAGGTGTTGGATCACCTGGAGCTAGAATTACAGCTGGTTATGAGCCCCCAGGTATGGATGCTGGGAACTGAACTGAATTCTGGGAACTGAAGTTGGGTCCTCTGCAAGAGCAACTTAACTGCAGCCTCATGTCTTCAGCATCCAGCTAAGTGACTGGTTTAAATCAAAGAGCTAGGATTAAACTCAAACCAGAATGCTTACGAATTCACTGTGAGGATTTCATTGTTTTGTGCCGTTATCACCCGGAAGAAATGTCTAGTTTTCTGATTGTTGACGAGCAGTAAGTGGCTGTACCTGTAAGTCTGCCTTGTGTATAACCAGTGTGCGGTGCCCTTTGCTTCTCGGTGTGTTCTTCATGTTAGGTCAACAGGCAGAAGAAGTTTGGCTATGAAGTCTTGGTTGTGCAGGTGGCATCCACAGCAGCAGGGGCAGTGGCTCTACAGAATTCAGGCAAGTCTTTCCCCCACTAGATAGAATGTGATCATCGTAAATAAAACGAATAACTGAAAATTTAGCACGATAAAGTTCCAGAGTGTCTTTACCTCTAAAATTCTACTTCTCAGTTTGTGACTATGTTGAAGAAAGCTTACAAGATTGTCTTTGCTCTCCATGAAATTCCAGTGGTGCCTAATAATCTACGTTGAAACATTCAGTTATTGAAAAATCCCTTTTCAGTTTATAAACCTGAAGACTGCCTTTCTGTCTTGATATAATTATGCCAGGAAGAAAGGCCCATTGTTTTGTCTGGTTGGTTTGCATGTGCATACAAGTACACGGTCATCATAGCTGTCAAGTGTCTGTTCCAGTTTCTTACTCTCGTCATTCCTCTTCCCTCTAGAAAGCATTTCCCTCACTCTGTCGCCTTCTCCTGCTCTTTGGAGTTTGCTATTCATATATTATCTCCAGTATCAATTTGAGATGTAGGAAAGGAAGCCACGACGATTTTATATGCCACATGTTTTGTTTATTGAGCACTGGCCGACACATGCTTAGTGGTAAGAAGTGGAATTCCCAGTTGGAGGTGGTGAATCATCATGTATGTATCAGGGATTACTATTGGTTGTCCACTTAAGCCAAAACAATTTGAAAAATTTTATATTCCTGCCCAACAAGTTTAGGCTCTTTGTATATGTTCCTCAACAAAACTGAAACACATTTTTCTTCTACTTAGTGTAAAATCCATGTAGCACTGAAGATAGTAATATAATAATAGAACCATTTGAAGGTACGATTTAATCCCACAGCTGCTTGTCATTAAGTAATTAAGTTTTTGAACCTCATACTGTCAGTTTTTTTCAGTGGTTAAATGAAATTCTACATTGGTCTTAGGATGACTTCTGATTCCTAAGCACTGATATTACAAGTATTGGATTGGCCACTTTACATGCATTGTCTCATCTGCACACTGTGGAAACTCGACTTTTCGTATTAAAATATTAAAATGCCTTGGTCTCTAAAGAAGATGAGGGATTTTTTTCCTCTGTTGACTGTAATCTAATTAATAAACTCTTAAATTAGACTTTTAAATTAGACCCCACTATCTTCAGTTTTAGAACCTGCATTTTTTAATTGTGCCCCCCCAACACTTACTTCTCTTAGTTATATAGAGTATATATAACAGTATATATTCCCATCATTTCTTGGTTGCCTGTAATACTTTGTGTAGAGTTGAGCCCTCATGGGCTTTCTGTTCTTTGCTTTAACAACTTATTATTGTTGTCCTTGGTCAGCTCACATTTAGGCAGTTGCATTGATAAAACTTTATGGATATAACTTCTGACATTACCAGCAGACAAAATCTCACAGCAAACACCCTGAGCTCAGGTTCTTCCTGTCTTTTCACCCCATCTTCTGCTATGTACCCTGAGCCCTGCGTGTGGGATTTGTGTTGTAGATGTATCCACTGGGATGGAGCTCCACCACTCTGCATTTGATTGGTTGTGGCTTTCTATAACAATCTCCATTTGTTGGAAAGAGAAGTTCTCTTGATGAGGGGTGAGGTCTACGGTTTTCTGTGGGTATAAGGACAAATATCTAGAATGTAGTTAGGAATGACGACATACTGAGCTTATGATTAGATATTAGATTTTTATAAGTAGTATATGATTTGAAGACGTTAACAAGCGTCTTTAATATTCATTTTTATTTAGTGAGATAGTGTTTGACTCAAGAGAATTTGAAGGTTGCATTGAAGCAAAGTTCAGAATTATTCAAACATGTGGAATTATAAGTGAACATTACATTAAGTAAACATATTTGTTGGATGTCTGCCTACTTTTTGATGCCTCCTTTTTCTTCCTGCAACTCCTGAACACATTCTTTATAATATCCAGAGAAAAGCTTTTTCATGATTTATTTAACATTATAAGGAAATAGGACATCCTCATCATTTAGTAACAATAGCAAGTACCATTTCTATCAAGGGTAGAGATTACACTATTATTTCTATAAGCATCAAATATTTTTCCTCTGTGAGGAAATCTTTTCATAAGCATAATCTTACCTTTATTCCTTAAACCAGATTATAGTATTTCATACGATAGTGTAAATGATGCTATCCATATGACATAAAGAATACTTCTTCCTAGGCTTCATTAGTGCACTTATAACTGAGTTATGGTCCAACCTTGAATGTGGAAGAGATGATGTAAGACTAACTCACCCCAGAGCTACTCCAGTGGACCCAATTGACCGGAGCTGTCAGAAGGTAAGAAGCTGTGTGATGTCAAGTGCATAGACTTGAAGGGTATTGAGCAGAAATGACTCCATAAACCTTACCTGTGTCACATACAAGCAGCAAACTTAATCTTAAGTCGACACTTTCCCATTTAATACCTCAAGATATTTTTCATTAGAAAGTAAAGTTAGTGAACTGTAAAATACCAAGATTCTTTGTAAAAATATATTGGAAGGATACTTCCCTTTCATGTTATTTTTATTATATTTTTTTCCTTCTTAATAAAGGGTAATAACATGCCAGGTATGTGATGAAAAACAATGTGTCCCTAAAGAAAACACAGACCAGCACCACAGATGCCCAGGAAGCTGTGTGACCCCTGGGTATGATTCTGATGAAGTTGTTGGGATGGAGCAAAGGAAACAGCAGAGGGAAGATGCTGCTGCTGAGGGCAGGGGAGGGCAGCAGTGTTCTAAATGCTCACACACTCCGCTGTTAAAATTCAATGCCTTTTCCTATATGCAACACCTACTTTCTTTTGGTGAAAGTAATGATTCCTGGCAGTGGAAGCCAGAACAGTTTTTGGAAGAAAGATGCCATAAAATTATTTAAAATACTCTCCATCATTTCAGAAGTTCCTTTTACCCCTGGCATGTGAGGCTAGTTCACTCTTATATAATATATGAGCATTAGAAAAATAATTTAAAAATGAAGTGGTTAAAAATGTTTGAGGAACCAAAACCAGGCAGTGTGTGCAGGACAGTGACGTACAGGATGCTCCACTTCACAGTCTATTTAACAGGAAGAGTTTGCTTGTTTGTTTGTTTGTTTGTTTGAGACAGGGTCGCTTTATGTAACCCCGGCTGGACTTGAGTTCTCTACATAGACCATGCTGGCCTTGAACTCTCTGAGATCCCCCAGCCTCTGCTCCCCAAGTATTTCTGCCACCAATCCTGGCTACAGAGTTTAACTTCAAGAAAAGTACCCATTGGATCTTCTAAGGGTGGTAACTCAATCTAGAAAGCTAGTAGAACAGAATTCCAGGCTTAGGGTCATTTGGCAGACGACAGTGGAGCTCGGAGTCTGGTGCTGACAAAACCACAAAGTAGAAAGAGATGTGGTAGCCCCCAAACTGTAACCTATACCTGTAAACTATAATCATCCTGCTGCTCACCACCAGCCAATGTAACTGTCTCCACAATTCATCTTCTGTCTACTGGTGCTGTGCATGCTGAGAGTGTAACTTCCGAGACTGGGAAGAAGTGTCAGTTGGTAAAAGCAGTTGCTCTGTAAGCACAATGACCTGAGCTTGATTCCCAGAATCTGTATTAGTAACAACAGTGAATGGGGTGAGTGGGATGTCTCAGTGGCTTAGTGTATTTCTTGCCAAGCCTGACCATCTGAGTTTGACCCCAAGGACCCACATGGTAATGGAGAAAATGGATTCTTGCAGGTTGTTCTCTGACCTTACACACTTGCATGCTGTGGCATTCCCCCTCCCTAACTCCAAATAAATAAATAAATAAATGAAAAAAAACTTGGAAGATTAAAATACCACCCCCCAGCGCGTGCGCGCGCGCACACACACACACACACACACACACACACACACACACACACACAAAACAAAGGAAGCCAAATCACATTCTCCAGGCCAGGCACAGTGGCACGTGATTGTGATTCCAGCACTGGGGAGGTGGAAACAGGAAGGTCACTGGCCCTTACTGGAGAGCCAAGCAAGCTGACATTTTAAAAGCCGAACAGTAAACGAGACAAGCAAAGATTACAGAGAAAGCTTATGGACTGGGAGGAAATCTTTGCCAGCTTTGCGTTTAACAGAAGTTAATATCTATAATATATTAAAAAAAAAAACTCTAGAAATTAAAACCCCAAAGCCTCATCATCCAGTTAGAAACAGGCCAAGGAACTGAACATATAGTTGAAAAAAAGAGACAAAAATATGCTAACATGTAAATATATGAAAGCATGTTCAACATTTTGAGTCATTGGGAAAATGGAAACCAAACCACATTGAGAATCCATCTCACCCCTGTCGTAATGAGGACAAATGAAGCAGACAAGCATTGTCAGGGATGCAGGTTAAGAGGAAGCTCTGTACATTGTGCGCAGTGTAAATGACAGTAGACATTGCATATGTCAGTCACTATGGAGGTTTCTAAGGAAACTAAAGCTAGAGCATTGGTACAGTCACTCTGTGATGCTGCCTGCACATCCGTGTTTATCACGGCATTATCCACAGTAGCCAAGTTAGGCATCAGCGTGAGAGTCTATCAGTCAAGGAATCCAACAGGTATACAGGTGCCAATGGAGTCTCTTTCCTCCATAAAGAAACAGGAAATTAGTTACCTGCAGTGAAATGGATGGAATTGGAGGTCAACATGCTAACCAGATCAGCTAGGCTCAGAACAAATGCCACATTCTCTAACATTCAGAACCTAGGTTGGCGAATGGCAGGGAAAACACCTGCCAGCATGCGTGCCCTTCACATATGGCCAAGGACAGTCTCCAGGCAGAAGTCTGGGTTTCCCAGAGAGGATGAGGGGTTGCAGTTAGGTAAGACTATAGAGGTGGAGTATGTGGCCACATCAACATGAGAGTTGGGCACATTACGATATGACTCCACACAATTACAGGGTCCTTCATGTATGACATAAATTGGTACAGTAGTGTAAGTTGTAAGTCTGTATGAAATATATTTCATGCATGTTAAAGGTAATTAGAATTTTATTCAAGTTATTTGACTTTGTGTTGGGAATATCAATATAAATAGGATTGATTTTTTTCTAATGAAAAATTATATATTTTCCTAGTTTACATATTAAAATAGACAACAAATGATGATAACTCATAGTATTAAACAGATCAAGCACCCACCTTGAGACTTCAGTTATTCCACAGGGTTCTTCTCACTTTTGGTTCTATTTTTTTGTATTTTAAATTATAGCTTCAGTGTATAATGAAGTTCGTTAAGACATGTATTTGAATTTCAGGCCCTTTCTTGTATTTCCCAGGTCTCTCTCTTCATATGTATCATTAAATATGGTAGGCAATGGTCCTGATGCTGTAATTTAAATATACAATAAATAAAGAAATAAAATAAAATAAACCCTTATTCTTCCCAAGGCTCAATGACTATTGTAGAAGAGGGAACAGAAAGATCCAAAGAACCCAGGAAGTCAAGTAGGACCTGAGAGAAAGTATGTTGTAGGTGTGACAATATAAACCATGAACTCGCAGTAGCAGTAGTTGTCTGCACAATATTAAGCCAGTGAACATTCAAGCATGGAGGAGCGAGGGGCCCATAAACCCCACCTGTGTGCAGCTTTTGACAGTTGATGGCTTCTGGGGAGGGAGTGTCAGTTTCCTTAATTGTGGCCTCTGCTCCTGTGGATGGTCCCACATCCCTGAATATATGGGCAGCATAAAATGGACTAAGTAAATTTAAAAAAATATAAAACATGAATATGGGAGGAGGAGGGGAAGTTCAGAGGGTGGATGGGCCTTTAAGGAGTTACAGGGAGGATTGGGTTATGAGTTGATTAAAATACATTATACACTTGTATAAAATTCTCAAAAACAAAAGTACTGGTAATAATGTTAACTACACAGTTGTACATATCATTTGTACAACGTTTAGAACCACAGGTGATTAGTGGTATTCTACAATATCTAGCAACTCAGCTTACATGACATTTCCTGAAAGTCCTATTGTCCAACATTTCCTTAGGGAACCATTGAAACACAGTACAGAGAAGTAGACTTCTGTTGACATTATAGGCTAAAGCCTATAATGTCAAAAATTCTAAAAAACTTAGCAAAACAAGAAAGCCAGAAGAAGTTGGGAGGGAAGAAGCAAAGGAGCTGAGAGTCAGTATAGGAAAGCAGATAGCAAAAGAGTAGCCCGAGATGCTCATGATACTTAAAAGCAGTAGATGTTTTAACTAGAGATCTTCAAAGCACACAAAAATGATGATCTGGGTCCAGTGAGACATCTCAAGGGTCTCAATAAGTAAAGATGCTGGTCACCAAGGCTGACAGCATCAGTTTAATCCTCTTACCTTTACTCATGCTGTAGCATGCAGGTTCGTGTGCTACACACACACACACACACACACACACACACACACACACACACACATACATACACACACACACACACACACACACACACACACACACACACACCACTGAGCAAATAAATGAACAAATCAATAAGCAACTGCAAAAATAGTAAGACAAAGAAGTTGTAAGTATATGCTGTCTTTGTGAAATTCACTTTAAGTAAATATGCAGATACATTTCATATAAAAATTGGAAAAGGACCCATGGGAATAGCATAGGGATAAGAAGACTGGTATGGCCATAGCTGGTGTATTAGTGAGCTTTCCGTTGCTTTGGTAAACATCATGGCCAACAGCAGCTCAGGGAGGGAAGAGTTTGACTTACGTACTAACCGCACAGTCCATTGTTGAGGGAAGCTCAGCAGGTACTGAAGCAGAGACCTTAGAAGAAAGCACCTTATTGGCCTATTCTCCATGGCTAATCTGGTTGGCTGGCTTATAAAGCATAGAACCTCCCGCCCAAGGGTGGCATGGAACATGATGGGCTGTGTCCTCCCATATCTGCCATTAGTTTAAAAAGCACGCACTATAGACTTAGCCTGGTTTGATGAATGCATTTTCTCGGGGTTGTCTTTCTAGATGTCCCAAGCTTGTGCCAAGTTGACGAAACGCAAGGGATTATAAAATTCTGTCAAGCTGGGTGAAAATGAAAATACAATATATAAATATTGGTCTGTTTTCATAAAGTAGTAGTAAGAGGGCTATTTTTAGTACTAGTATTTAGATTAAAATATAAAAATCCAAATATGATGATTAAATTTCCTACACACTGACTACAAAAAAAAAAAAAAAAAAAAAAAAAAAAAAAAAAAAGGCCATACCACACCTAAAGCAAAGCAAGTGCAAAAAAGAAAGAAAGAAATTAGAGCAGAAGCTAACGAAGCAGAACGCAGGCATAGTAAGGAAATGTAGTAGAGGGAAAAGATCTTTAAATGATTAAAATTGATACACCACTTACTAGATTGATAAAGAAAACCCTTAGGATTACCAATATCAGTAACTGGTACAGATTATTGAAGAGTGTGATCAAAGATTGCATTCATACTCAAAGATAATATATCAATATTACAACCTACTTCATGATATTTTAATTATTAAAATAAAATTGGCACTTAAAGTGTGGTTAACAAAACTGGCCCAGTCAAAAGAGCTAGTTGGGTGTCACCACTCTAAAGGCAGTGGGACCTGGGAGAATGGAGCTGAGAAATGAGGCTGACTGAAGTCTCATGCACTGGCCAACTTTATTCAGAGCATCAGACAGTTTACACTCTGAGGGTTAAGGCAGGTTCCCCGAATGAAGTTCTCATGAGTCCAATCCATATGCAATCACAAGAACAAGCAGCCTGTGGCAAAAACATGTTCTGCCGTAGATACACATAAAGGATAAACTTAAGTAATACCAGCAAACAATGACGAGTCATCTGAAGCGAACTCATGCCTACCACGGCATCTGGGAGAAGCAGGAAACCACATTCCAAGGACAATCCCACATTTTGAAGAGACTGAGGTCACATACTCTGCCTGGTTTTATTGAAGTGTTTTTCCAAGCACTCTGAGTGCTCCTCGCAGGACTCCACTCCTGGAACATGTTCTGACAGTTAGGGAAATGGAATCTGTTAAGAACCTCCTCATAGACCAAAAGAGATGCTCCTGCTCGTGGATTTTAAGATATCTGTAGGGGATAGGTTATCAACTGCAGGTCAATTCTTTCAGAAAACAAAATCGAGGAAACATTGGTGGGAATACAAATACTATTACATAAAAGACTCATTCATACATAAAGTACAAGAATTACATACAATCCTTTCATTATAGTCAGCTGAGATCTACCATAGAAATAGACCAGGAAAAAAAAAAGCTATTTAGGAGCTATTTAGGTCAAAAAAGCAGTAAAAGAAGGTTATTTTCCCAAGCCAGTACCTTCTCCTATCTACATAAGGTCCTCTCCTTCAATGATTGCTTCTTAAGCTTTCTCTTGTTAGCCACCATAGCATACTGTTTAAAGTGCACTAGAATTGTTCTCAGAGGTCAGCTATCCCTCAGAATGATGTCCATCCTGCAGTCATACTGACAGTTGGAATAGGTAGCATGCACAAATGCTGGGAGGAAGCTGCTTGGCAGAAAGGAAGTGCTCACATGCTGATAACCGTCAATCCTTAGCATAGTCTTCTCTGTGCCTTGCTGCCCAAACTCTACGTGTCATCCATCTTTGCTGACATTTTCCCTCCATAGACTTGCGTTTTCCTAAAGCTACCTTTTAAAAAATACAATTTCATTACTTGGTTGAGAATTTCATACATGTGCACAATGTGTTTTGATCACACCCACCTCTTCTCTCCCCCCAGGTCGTCTCTCACCCC
This sequence comes from Mastomys coucha, assembly GCF_008632895.1. Classification (NCBI taxonomy): domain Eukaryota; kingdom Metazoa; phylum Chordata; class Mammalia; order Rodentia; family Muridae; genus Mastomys; species Mastomys coucha. The sequence goes on from NW_022196909.1 coordinate 15,800,282, forward strand.
ATTCTCCCCAAACTTGATGTTGTCCATTTCTTTCTTTTTTTTTTTTTTCTATAACCTGTTGAGTCCATTTCATGCCGCCCGAGTCCAGTTCATGCCGCCCATGTGTGCACAGGTGTCAGCGCAGGAGTGGAGAACTGGTTCCCTACCAGGTACCACACCCTGAAGAAAACTTGTCCCCGCCCTCCTCAGCCTCTCACAGTCCTGGTTGGACTGTTGACTGACTTGGGGTTGTGCAGGTCCCATGCAGGCAGCCGCTGCTGACAGTTCCTAAGTATAGCTGCCCATCCTGTCATGTCCATAAGCTACTTGTTTGGAAGCAGTCCTCTGGAACTTTTCAAGTTTTCTGCCCCGTCTTCTACATTGTGTCCTAAGTCTTGAGGCAAGAGGGTGGCGTGTTGATATCTGATGTGTGGTTGAACACTTCATAAAAATTTATTCTCTGCACGTTGACCTGTTGTGAGTTTCTGTTCACTGGAAGCCGAAGCTTCTTGGATGTGGGCGGAGACTTGCACTAGTCTATGGGCATTGAGGTTAAGTATTGGCAGGGGATGCAGAGGTGGCTCAGCAGTTAAGAGCACCTCCTGCTCTTCCAGAGCACCTGCATTTGGTTCTAGCATCCACATTGGTGACTCATGACTAACTAATTCCCTGTTCCAAGTAACCTGATGCCTTCTCTGACCCGTCCCCCCAGCACACTAGGCATACTTATAAGCAGGTAAATAAATAAAATAAATAAATCTTAAAGAAAAATTAAAATATTGAGAATGAAAATGTGTTACCGTCCTGCAGTAACATTAAACAGTGGGTAACCTGGAAAAAATGAAGTTAGAAAGGAGAGCAGCTGCTAGAGAGAGTTAGAGATAGGATAGAGTGGTCACAGACATACCTACCCACGTGGAAGGGTAAAAATTAGACGGGAGACATTACTGCTCAGCCATCTGGTTCTTTAATCATAATCCTTTGTTCTCCCAACAGATATATTACCTGGGCCAAAAACCCTTCCCCCCAAATACGTCAGTGTAACAGTCCAATCAGTGACTTCCTTGTTACTCTGTGGGGGTGGAGCTTTTGAATGTAACTGGAACCAGGTATCACTCAACAGGTGGGCAGCCACAGCCCTGGGGCCCAAGTGGGGAGGGAGTCCACAAAAATGCATGGTTCTTTTAGGGGACTGAAAGTTGATTCCTAGCAATTATGTCCAGTAGCTTACCACTACTTTTAACTCTAGCTTCAGGAGATTAAGTGCCCTCTTCTCCCTTTTAGGGGCACACATGAGCATATATGTCATGCATCTACAAAGACACAGACACATATGGATAAATTTTAAAAATATATTAAAACAGAAAGAGAAAAATCCAAGAGTAAATATTTAGAAGGCAGTTCGGTAGTATGTCCACTTAGCAAAATATTAGTGGTAGGTTTGTCTTTAAGATCTGTTATTTTCAGCCAGGCGGTGGTGGTGCACGCCTTTAGTCCCAGCACTTGGGAGGCAGAGGCAGGCGGATTTCTGAGTTCGAGGCCAGCCTGGTCTACAGAGTGAGTTCCAGGACAGCCAGGGCTACACAGAGAAACCCTGTCTCGAAAAAAACAAAACAACAAAAAAAAAGACCTGTTATTTCTCAGCCACAGATTTTTGGCCAGGTTTATTGTATCAGGCACAAGTTTTCTCCTGTGGAGTAGATCATAAATCCATTCAGAAAACAGCTGGTTTTCCTGATTTTTTTTTTCTTGTTGTTGGGGAGGGACTCAAGGACGCTGCGCACATAAGGGACGTTCTCTGCTGTGAATCAGCATGTCCATACTTCATATCACCTCCTGGAGTCACTAGCTGGTTTGGTCCTTAGTGTCCAGATATAATAGGACTGTCTATGCTTCTCTTGAAAATTTGAAATCAAAATTAGTTTCATGCCTCTTAATATTCTTCTCTCCACACCCGAATTAGTTTTCTTTAGAGAATTCTTTCTAAAGTATAGGATGATAATTTGTACTACTTTCCTGAAACTCCTGCTCCCTGGCCTCCCAGAGGATGGCTCATACTGACAGAGCATTTTCTCTGTAAACCACACCCCCACATCCCCTTACAGTGTTGTCCTCTGAGCTCTCAGGCTAGCTCTCTGTAAACCACACCCCCACATCCCCTTACAGTGTTGTCCTCCTCATGTCCTCTGAGCTCTCTGCAGAGCACAGGACCACCAGGCCATTTACACTTCTGAAAAGAATGACCCCACCATGTGCCTGCCTGTCCTTGGGGCAATGATTATTTCTTCATTTACATTTTAATTGATATCTGGTATAACTAGGATGGGTAGTAGGCATTGAAATATTTTGAGTGAATAGGTCATTGTGAACCTTAAGGTTTTAGTCTGTAAGAAATTTGTTACTTTAAGTAATTTTAAGCTTTAAATGCTAATATTAAAAATATTAACCATGAGGCCTTCAGCTAGCTTAGTTATTGTGAATACAGAAAACCTTGTTATTCCAAAACACATAGATGTTTGATGCTGTTTCAACGTTGGGATTATATCTGGAACCAGCAACACATTTAATGTACTTTTGTGGCAGCTGACGATTGTATCAAAAATATTGTCATTCTTATGAATGCTTAACACATTATAGTTTATAATATGTCAAGTGCCTTTAAAAATGTCTAGCGAGTGAGAAACGGATTTGTTTGTTCTTGCGGTAATCTACTGAAATCTTCTCAAGTCTCTTTAAAATTATCTTCAGGTCATTTGTTTTCAAATACAGTTATTTGCTTTCCTCTGAAGCCCTACTTAATTTGCTGAGAGTAGTTTATCAGAAATTACCACAACGTTATGCCGACAGAATTATTTTATTTCTTTGAAAGGAGATTCCAGAAACATGAATAGAGCTGTCCGTTAAGGAATAAGGAAGCCTCAGTGTGTTAATATAAGATTGGCGTTTTATTCATTTTGTAAATTATATTTGTAATCCATTACTATCGAGAAAAAGAGAATTAGTTATTATATGTAAACATTGCTGGATTAGTATCATGAAATATTTAAAGCATTTTTAGTTTTCATATTTTACCTTTGATATGTTCTCTGGATATTAAGGTGAGTTTTTAAAAGTTAGATTGGAATGCGCAAATTATCCTTCTCTTAACACCTGCTTGGTGAATGTGTTCGGGCCGTTCGTTGTTTTATTGGTGGCCATGAACCATCTGGTTACATTCATAATAATGTAGAGATACATTTTTCTACCACGCTTTCCCTGATAATCAGTCTTTTCCCTCTCTGCCTCACTCTGCCTCAGCCTGCCTCACCCCGCCTCACTCTGCCTCACTCTGCCTCAGCCTGCCTCACCCAGCCTCACTCTGCCTCACCCTGCCTCACTCTGCCTCACTCTGCCTCAGCCTGCCTCACCCCGCCT
>NW_022196909.1:15803983-15839230 GCF_008632895.1 Mastomys coucha
GCCTCAGCCTGCCTCACCCCGCCTCACTCTGCCTCACTCTGCCTCACTCTGCCTCAGCCTGCCTCACTGCGCTCATCTAGAGTGAAAGTTTTCCTGTATAGCATAGTATTCTCTTAACTAGGCAAGTTCTGTAAATTTTAGCTGAACAGTTATACTTATTCTTTGGTAATTTTACTGTTATGCAAATATGTATTAGATTTAAATCCTTGATTATGTTGTTATTGTTGGTAAGAAACTTGGTCTTTGTTTTAAGAAGTTATACCTCATGAGGAAAATGTGGACACCTTAAACTTAATGCACATTCTTTCTTTATTCAGAGATACAATTTCCTACCTATCACCATATGTTATATATATATTCACTATACAACTACTGTAATATGATAAATGATACTCCATTAAGTATAAAAGGAAGGAAAAGGATGTGGACTCTACTTTTCCTACTTACAAGCAAGAACTGGACAGTGGCTAACCCTATTAAATAGTATCTGATGGCTATGCTTTCATCTGCAGAGACCTTATCCAGAAAAATTAGCAAAGCTGTCTTAGATCTTGTATAAACATGTTACTAGTCAAGCCCTTTATTACAAGTTTCCTCACCTACTACTGAGAAATCAAATCAAACAGTTTTTGTATTTTTCTCACATTTTGATTCTTCTCACAGTGTTTAATCTGGTTCACAAATTTTCAATCTACTCTAGTTTTACAAATCTCTAACTTTTAAGCACAACACAGTGCTTACAAATAACTAATAAGTGTGTCCAACTTTGGCAAAAAGATGGAGTTGGCTGGAAGGAAAGTGACATACTTTTGAGGTTAGTGCAGTTGAGGGCAGGTTGAGCAGGTTAGCAGGAGGAGAGAAGTTCATGTGGCTGGCAGTCAGTTGAAGGAGGAGAGGGTCAAGTGCCCTGAAAGTCATCTAAAGAGTTTGGACTCCCTGCTGTGTAATGATGGGCACCCATGGAATGCTTTTAAGCGAGGAGTTGAGAATGAAATTTGTGTGAGAACTATATCTAGTTGCTGTTAAGTGGATGGACTGAAGTGTCATGGACAGATATACTTGGCTTTACAGATGCCCTGTGGAGGTGAACTTGGTCAGAGTAGACCAGAACAAAGAAGACGTTTTTTCATAGGAAGGCTGTTGCTTTGGAAAATTAACTATAATGTCTAGGTTATTTTGATTTTCATTGACTATATTAATAGGTAATCTTATAGACTAAGCCTGAAAATATATAGACTTTATTATATTGCCTTAGAGAATTATCTCTTCTATTTTCTTAGTTATAATTAATAGTTTAAAGAATGGGAAGGGAACTTTTCATTTTCATCAGAATCTAACTTGAGGAATCACACATACAAGGAGCACATATAAGACTTAGAGAGCATTGCAGAATGCTGTGTTATATTAGCATTGGAAGATCTTAGGCTTTGCTACTTTTGTTGTTCTTTAACCTATTATGAATAGATACCTCACACTGGCAGAGATCTATCTGAATGTCTATCCAGCCCTGATAGACATTCAGCTATAACATTTAGATGAGTGACTGTTTTTTTCTATGCAATATTGAAAATAACGAGTTATTTCAATGTCTCTTCCCCTCCCCCAGTCCTTCCTTGCACTGGTGAACCTGTTGTCCTACCCTTCGGTGTATGAGCTAACAGGCAATCGGGAGCTTCCTAATAAGGCAGAGTATTCTCTTCGTGAAGTTCCAACATGCATCATCGTAAGTCACTTTCTTTCAACTAGTCTCTTTCCTAATTGACTGATTGCTCTTTGAGATTTGTAGCGAAAATTGTTAATTTGACAAATACACAGGACATCCATTGCTTACTAACATCTGAATTGATTATACATCACTGCATCATCAACTTTTGAGTTATCTACCAGGGGAAACTTTGATGTAAGCCATGCAGCTGTTCCTTTGCCTATTAGAATGCAAAGCTAACCCTCTATAACCAGGAAAGCATCTTAGCTCATAGACAGGCTTACTATAAATGAGTTTAAGATGATTCATTAGCTTATGTGGGTGATATAAAGCCATTCTTACACTGTTCCCTCTCTAACTAGGATAATTGGGAATAAATTATATCCAAGGAGTCCAATATCTTTTCAACCTGTTTTAATGAATTATTTATTATGTCCATGAGGACAGTATATGCATACTTATTTAATCTGAAACTTAATTCATACTCAAAATTGCCCATATCATTAGCTTGGTTTAAAACAGGGACCTATTTCATTATCTTTGCGTGCTTATGAATTATACACAATGAATATATAAACATAAGTACATGAACACAAATACACAAGGATTAGTAAAGAGTTACATAATCTTGAAGTTCTATTTTTAACGTTACTTTTACCCTGTTATTTTCTTACATATTATTGGTTTTAGAAATGGTTTTGTCCTTTCTGAATATGTTTCACTTTTTGAATTCTTAAACTTGTTTTCTATTGTGGGAAGGTTTTGGTAATCATTGTGAAGTAAAATGTAAAGTTGAATATGTTTTTCATTAGGCCTTTAAGAATCTAGGATCTCTAATTTTCATAAATTTTTTTTCAGTCCCATCTTCCCGTGCTCAATTTTATCTCATTGCACATTGCTGTGATGAAACACCATGACCAAAAGCAACTTGGGGATGAAAGGGTTTATTTCATTCCCAGTTCCATATAGCAGTTCACCATCAAAACCAATGAAGGCAGGAACTCAAACAGGGTAGGAACCTAGAGGCTGGAACCTAGAGGCAAAGGCCATGGATGGGTACTGCTCCCATCCATGGGAGCAGATGATGACAGAAGATGCTCTCTTGCTGCCCACACCCTGGCTCTCTGACAACTATTCCCATCCTATCCTCTGCCCCTTTCCCTGAGCCTTAGGTGTAGGGGTGGCATTGAATATGTATCAGTTGGGGGTTGTACACCCCATGTTTACCCACTCTCTGCATTTTGATCTGTTATGAAACTTTGAAGTTATCACCATCTACTCAAAAAGAAGCTCCTTTGGACAGGAGTGACAGCTATAATTACCTGTAGGTTAAGGGCAAGTATTTAGGATGCAGCTAGAAATTGCATTAACGCAGGACACTCATAGGTTCTGGTATAGGGTATATGATTTCTCTATCCGTATGTAGTTAGCTAGGTTTACAGTACCAGGCACGCATTCCCTCCTGCTAGGCAGGTCTTAAAGCCAGTTCCGCAGTTGTTGGTTATGTGTAGAATAAAAGTGCTACTATTATCCCACTGGGGGCATTTTGCCAGGCCAGTCATTGTGGTGGCCCATCTGCTTCACAGCTACCTGAAAACTGCTGATTGCTTTTCTCCCAAGGCTTGCACACCATGTTCCGATATTGTGTCCTCAAGTTGGAGGCTCTCAGGTCAGCTATAGCTCAGTTCCTCCAAGTCCTGTGTCCGAAGTACGCTGTGTTTTTAGGCTCTTAACATTAAACTTCTGGGAGTTAAGCAAGGACACAACAAAGGCTATGTTGTTTTGCAAGTCTCTTAGACTCTACAACCAAACCCAAAGAAAAGTTTGCAATGCCTGGTACTAGAGTTTTTGTGAAATAGTCTGTGGTTTGTGGAGGAAGTGTTAGCCACTGTGTAGCATAATTCCATTGAAACTATCTATCTCTTATCCATCTCTATATCTATCAGTGTATCTATGTATCTGTGTATCTACTATGTATGTATGTATGTACCTATCTATCTATTGATCTACCTCTTATCCATCTATGTATCTTTCAATGTATCTATGTATCTGTATAACTATTATATATTTATGTATATATATGTATGTATGTATGTATCTATGTACCTATCCATGTACCTATCTATGTATGTATCTGTGTACCTATGTATGTATGTATCTACGTACATATCTATGTATGTATGTCTCTATCTATATATGTATGTATGTTTGTATCTATCTATCTATCTCTTATCCATCTATGTATCTTCCAATGTATCTATGTATCTGTGTATCTATGTATCTATCTTCTATGTATGTATGTATGTGTGTATGTATGTATGTATCTATCTGTTTATCTATGTACCTATGTATATTTGTATGTATGTATGTATGCATGTATGTATGTATGTATGTATGTATCTATCTATCTATCTATCTATCTATCTATCATTTATCTATCTTCTATATATCTGTCTATCCATCAGTCTGTCATCTATCTATTAATCATATAAATGTTTTTAGGTATTTCATGTCATGCTTCTGCTAGACTCAAGTATTTTATATGCCTAATCATCTTTACGTGGCTCTTGCCTCTTGTCTGAAATCTTCCTTTAGATTTCTCTTCTCAGGATATTTGTCTTGGATTAAAGGCCCTTCTGGATAATCTAAGATGATGAAGATTTTTAACTTAAATCTTTCTGCAAAGAGCCCCCTTTTCAAATCGGGTGAATTGAGAAGTTCTGGGGATTAGGGCACTGATGGACTTTTAGGAAGTTGGATAGGGGAGTGGCCTTTTCTTCTACTTCCCCAATATGAAATGTCCTAAATAAGGACCTTGACTGGATTCATTTTTATCATAGGCTAAGCACTAGCCATCCATGTTTGGAAGGTGCAGTTTTGACCTGCTCCTTACCCTGCATCTGCTCATTTCCTTGAAGCAGTCAGATGGTATGATTTTGGCTACTGGACAGCTTGAATAGAGGGGCCCCTCAGCTGTGAGCCTACCTTTACAGAATTCCTCTTTGCTGATCTAGCCATAGATTGTGATCTGACAGCTGGTTTACTGAACTTATTCCCTCATCCTCATTCTTTGAAACAGAATATCTGTGGACTGTTTGCCCGTTCTGGGCCTTACACTGGTTTGCTGCTGGATCAGTTTGATTTAAGAAATGGATTCCTTTCCTGACACACTGTGGTGCTTAAAATCCAAAGCTCTCCATAAGGCAGGCTTCCCAAGAGCTCCACTTTGCTCCCTAGGTGGTGATACATCATTGTAATCCTCTCTGACTAAGAGCTTATTTACTATAACACTTGTTCTCTCAAATACATCATCCTTGATAGATTGCTTCAGTCTCCCTTTCCACCAGCTTGTTGTTGGTAATACCATCCCTTCTGATCATGTTACTCATCCTAATCTACTACTTAGATTCAGAATCAGGACTTCCGATGTCCCGGGTGTCAGCAGCCGTCAGGATGCCTAGCTTTGTATTCAGAGAGCTGTGCAGATTTGTTTTAACTGATGAAGACGGAGGGGGGCAGCTGTAGAGAAGTGCCTTTGCAGCTGGGATCTGACTGTGAGTCGTATAGTTCAGTTCATCACATGATGCTTGCAGTAAAGTGTGCCCAGCAAGAGGGAGACTATAGTCTTCTCTATCATTCATTCATATTTTTGTTTAAACTTATTTATTAGCTATTATACATTCATATAAAACACCAATAAATTTGTGAATGTATAGGTATGTATGCAATAGGGTATGTGTGTGTGTGTGTATGTATGTGTGTGTATATACTGGATAGTCTACATCCATACTCATATTTGAATGGGATAGGATCTCATGTAGCCCAGGGTGGTCTTTAAAGTTGCAGTAAATGCAGGGATGTCCTTGAACTTTTGCTCTGTTACCTGTCCCCCCTGACTGCAGGGATTGTAGGGATGAGCCACCATGCCTAATTTTTCTCATATTGAGAACCAAACCCAGGGCCTGATTCCTGCTAGGAGAAAACTGCACTACACCCCTAGCCCAATAGATGCATTCTTTTAAATGTTGAGCCTTATAGCTTACTAGGTTAAGGTTACCCTGTCTATTTTTGGTGTACTTTAGTTAGTATTTATCAAATATATTTTGAGTCATTTATTACTTCTTCCTTTCATAAACTTATTCCCTCACCTCCTATCCATGTGCAGGGACCAGTTTTTTGTCATCTTTCATGAAGGCATTGTTACATTTCATTTGACTTTGTCTCTTACCTAAATCTTCTTTTGCTCCACTGGTCACAAAAATATGTAGTATTTAAATTCATCAATGTATTTATATATAAAGTTCTTAAGTCTGTACTCAAGATGTACATAAAACAAGGCTTTGTGTTTGGTTTTTAGTTACTTAATCCATTTGTCTTTGGTTCTTTTTATTGCCACATAGTCTTACACCACAGCACAGGGTGGACCAGAGCTCACTATTGTTGTCCCAAAAGCTGGGGGGCCTGGGCTGTATGTAGCCTGGCCTGCCTGACCTGAGGCTCTCTCTCTCTTCTGGGTGGCAGGGGGCCTGGTGCTGAGGCCCAGGTCTCTCTTCCCCCCACCCCTCCAGGGCTGATCTGTTTGCTGCACAGCGCCTTAATTAAAAGGGAGGCAATGAATGAATGAGTTATTTTATTGTAGGAAGGATGTGCTGGTTGAGTAGAGAGAAAGAAAGGAGAGGAAGGAGAGAGAGAGAAAAGAAGAAGGAGAGGGAGAAAGGCAGAGAAGAGAACAAAGAGCAGAGAGGAGAGAGAGAGCAAGAGGGTAAGAGTTAGAGAGGAAGGGTAAGGGTAAGAGAGGAGTAGGAGAAGAAGAGAGTGAGGAGGGGGCAAACCACCCCTTTTATTGTATGGGGCGTGGCATGCCTGGCTTGTGGTCAGATGACTGGGTGTAAGGTCCAGCTAGAATGCTGGGAGTTTGAGGCAGTATCTGCCTGATAGAGCACACATCTCCTGCAGGGGCAGCTGTGAGGGGTCTAGGCTGAAATCTGAGCCATTAGTCTCAGGAGCAATTCACCTAAAGCCTACAGTCCCTCTGGGCAAATGCTTAGTGGGTCTCCGGGGTTCCGAGGTGGCTCTGCTCTGCTGGACTCCGGCTGTCAGAACTGCTCACTGCCCCACACAATATGTAGCCCAGCCTGTTCTCAAACTCAAGGCAGTTCTCCTACCTTAAGTTTTTTTTTTTTTTTTTTTTTTTTCTTTTTTGTGGTTTTCGAGACGGGGTTTCTCAGTATAGCCCTGGCTGTCCTGGAACTCACTCTGTAGACCAGGCTGGCCTCAAACTCAGAAATCCTCCTACCTCTGCCTCCCAAGTGCTGGGATTAAAGGCGTGCGCTACCACTGCCCAGCCTACCTTAACTTCTTAAGTGGTAGGATTATGCCTATGGGTCATGACATCAGGCAAAAAGCAGAGCTTTAAAGAAAACCTTTTAGAGATGGCTGCATCGACAGAGAAAATTGTGTGGTGGACTAATGCTGTCAGTGGTTGAGGTAGCATTTTGCTTCTGATTTTGAGGGATGGCTACATAATGGGAAATTTAGGTAAACTTAAAGAATACTAATGCTGGTATCTCACCTATAGGCTTCGTGCCTTAATTGGTCTTAAGTAGACCAATCTCTCTATGTGTTTGTCCTTTTGTCTATTGTTCATCTGTCTGTTAGTCATCTTTCTTTGTTTCCTAGATGATGATTGTATTCTTCCAGTAGTTTAAGCCACTATTTCTATACACTAGAGAGGTTATTAACATAGTCTCACGTAGCTACTAGATAAAAATGTCCGTATTGACTGTTGTTGCTTCACATTTGTAGATTTTATTTTTGCTTTCATGATTAATATATATTTGGGGCACTCCTATCTTTATTTTATTCTACATACTGTCTTGCCTGCCAGGTTGAAAGTTAGGTGTATGTTGTGCTTCTTTATTTGGACACAGTTTAGATACTTTTGCAATCATAATGCTCAGGCCTCACTTAGACCTGTAAGTTCACAAACGCTAGGAAGGGTCTAGGCATCTCTGTTCGCAACTCCTCATGGCTTCCAGCTGGTTCCAGAGTGAATCCATGTTTTGGAATCACAAATTTAAATGAATATTTATTTTTCTAGTTTATTGCTTTGAACAGCTTCTGCTGAACAGAATCTCAGTGTTTCTTTGTTGTCTTCAGGATATAATGGATAGGCTCATCATTTTGAACTCTGAAGCTAAGATCCGGTCTTTACTGAATTATGAACAATCACACACATTTGGTCTAAGGTAAGCCACTCAATTTAAAGCGTATTTTACAAATTGCAGCAACTGAGCAGTTGTTATTTATATATATGTTATGTGAATATATAGGATACGTATATATGTGGGAGGTGGAATATGTGCACAGGACGACAACTTTGAAGTCAGAGATCTTTCTCAGTTGCTCTCCCCTTTATTGAGACAGGGTGTATCAGTGTATCTGGAACTCACAGATTGAGCTAGACTGGTTGACCATGAGCTCTGGGGAACCTGGCTTTCTCTGCCTGCCTGCACTGAGGTTCCAGGATAGTCTTGCCCTCTATGTGAGTAGGTAGGCTAAAGCTCATGTCCTCAAGTCCTCATGTTTGTATAGCAAACACTTTACCCACGGAGTTGTCTTCATGACTAGCAAGTGCTAAAGTGAGTTAGTTTACAGATAGAGTGTCAGTCTACAACATTATAGTAAAAGCAAATGATAGCACGTGGGGTTTGTCACTGCAGCCTTTGTAAGAATTTAGGTTCTCTATGAGTAGTGGCTGTTACGTTTGTTCAACATAGAGGAGCATGTCAAGGACTATTTTCATTGGGATTTCTTAGAGGTCACATGAAGATTTTCGAGGCTGGTTTGTGATTAGATCCTTGCCATAATAAAGCCTTGAAACAGGACTAGACATGGATGGTTCATTCTTGAGGCCCAGAGTTTGCTCCTTAGTGTTGATCATTGATTCTTGATGTTTAAAACTTTTTGGTTAAGTCCATATTCCTTGACATTCAATTTAGCTTGTTCAAATGGGGAAGGATGTGTGTTTGGCCAGGATACAGAAACTTAGGAACAAGTATTTTGGTCAAATGTATATGTGTAACTTGCTTTCCCACCTAAAAATGACTGCCTTGAAAAGCAGCCGAATTAAAGAGAATTTCTTTTCATAGGTTCATGATTTTCTATTGTGTTAGCAAAGTAACTTTTTTAGGCATGAAGGAGGCCACTCTGCTGCATAAGAAATACAGTGAATGCTGTCCTAAAAGGAGAAGTCTTTGCTCTTGTGCATCTCACAGCTGTGCATGTTAACGTCTTACTTTTTACTTGTTCATTAATAGCTGAACTTCATTTTTTGACTTCTTGGTTAAAATATAAAAAGGCTGTAGCTATTAGTTTTTTTTTTAGATGTTGTGTTATCTCAAAACATGTTTTCACATTAAAATTTAACTCTTGATCTAGGACATCACATAGCAAGAAGACATGGTATCATAGATTAAAAATGACTCAATATAATTCTTTTGTTTTGTATTTTGAATAATTGAAAATAGATTTTAGTTTATAATCCAAGTAGATACTTTTTTCCTCTTATATATTCCTTTTAAAACTTACATTTATTTATTTAGTATGTGTTCATATGCACACTGTGACATGGGTGAGGGTCAGGGGCCACTGGTATGAGTTGGCTCTGGGGCTTAGAACTCAGATAATCAGGCTTGGTGGCTAGTGACTTCACCCATTAAACCATGTACCCACCCTTTGTCACCCCCTTTTCTGTCACCTTACATTTCTTTTGTGATATTTTAAATAACTGTTCTTAAGGAAAACAATTCCTAGAATTTTGTTAAGTTAGGTAAAAGAATATAAAAATTAAAGCTCACGACAAGCACTTTCTACATCCTTTCTTACAGTGCACAAATGGAATTATCTGTCTTGTACAAAGTGTACTACCATCCCAATGCTGATAGAGAGAGAGCACTACTTTCTAGCAGTCTGAATTCTGGACTCTTAAGACTGTATACCTCTGTGAGCTGCAGCCATACAGCTGTAAAATGCAGGGCACTTGCAGTATTATTATTATATATTAATAATTATCACATAATATTATTATTATTACATAGGAACAACTCAAAGGGCTTAAAACAGTATCTGGCACATATAAACCCTTGGTAGTAAGAGTTCTAACAAATGGTCCTTTGTGTTTTTAATACTTTTTTTTAAACTTTTATTGCATTATGATGAGAAAAGTTATAAGATTTCAATTTATCTGAATCTGTTAACATTTAAACATATTTTAAGTAAATAGAATTAAATCACATTCTTGTTTTCCTTTTGTATCCCAACTCCTCTCAGACACTCCCCTTCAATACCTACAATATCTTTTTTGTCATATTCTTTAAAATTTATAAAATATTATAATAATAAAATTGAGTATTATAAAAGTTGTTTGATATAAAACAACAATCAACTTAACACTCTTATGTAGAAGCTTGTCTACAGCAATACTAAAAATACATATGTTTTTCTCAATAGAAATTTTAAATAACTGCAAACATATTAACTGTATGTTTTATAATAATACATCACTACTAATATTTTCTTAAATGCACATCAATATATAAAGTGTTTTTGTTTGTTTGTTTTGTATTTAGTAGAGCTTAAAATCTTGGCTCTTACTGTAGTAAGTTGATATAAAAGTTACAAATGTCAAGCAAAACATGTGTTTTTTAATACTTAATCAGCTCTATTATGTTTTCTGTTTCACTAGGGAACAAATATTGCCAGGTCAGCAACCTCCGACACATTTGCTACATAACCAACTTAGTGTTCAGAGAAAAGGACTCTATGTAAAAAGGTTGCATGTTAATTTGGGACTTTCTGGCAGATTTTTCTTCAATCAGTATTTTGTTTTTTTAAGCATTCAAAGTGATTTATGTGTACCCCTATGTGAACACACCAGCATAAGTCATACGTGTGCTTATGGAGTTGCTTATGGAGGCTAATGAGGGTGTCAGATCCCTAGTAACTGGAATTTCAGATGACTATGAGCCCCCTTCTTGTATGTCCTCTGCAAGCATAGTTAGTGCTTCTAACCACTGAGCCATCTCTCCAGCTCTTCCTGACAAGTTCTTGTTTAACACTTTTTTTTTTTTAAGAATCATATTCACTATTTTTCCCCTTGGCTATACCAAAATACCTGACAAAAGCAATTTATGGAAGGAAAACTTTATTCAGTCCCACAGTTTCTGGGCACATTCCATTACACTGGTAAAGGCACCATGGCAGAGCGAGAGGCAACCCTCCATATTGTACTTCCAGTTAGGGAGCGGAGAAAGATGGATGCTGGTGGGTAGGAGGCTTTCTTACCTATCCGAGACACACAGACTATGGGAACGTGCCACCCATACTTAGAGAGTCTTCTTATCTCGGTGAACCCAATCTAGGAAACCTCTCACAGGCATGCTCAGAGGTTCATCTGTGGAGGGATACTAGAGCCTGTCAAGGTGACTATGAATATTAACCATCATCATACTGTACTTACTATGAATATTAGCCATCATCATACTATACTTACTTTCCTTGTATTCTCAAGTATTTTCATTGTCTCATTCAGTTGTAGTCTGAGTCCACTCTTTAGTGTTTATTGAGGTTCATGATAGACCATGGTGTCCTATTATGCCCCAAACCTGTGCTTCTGTGCCTTGGAATTTTATCCAGAACTTCCCTTTTTACAGCCTCAGTGCTGTGCTTGGACTCTGTCCTCATGGTGACATCCTCTGCAAGATGCCACCTCCTGAGTGTCTCTGGCGTCTCTTTTAATTTTCTCTGGTTCAAACCTCTAGAAATAGCATTAATGGCACATTTGCAATAACTTGTGTCTAAACATGGCTGTGAGACTAATATGAGATTCAGTGAAATGTGGTTTATGGCTTTTCACATTTCAACAGCATCACAGATTACTGAGAACTCTGAAGTCCAGTTTGCCAAGGTGGCCTTACAGAACTTTCATGGTAATTCTCTCTCCTTTCTGCCTATTGTATCATTCTGGATCATTCCCACCAGGGTGAGAATGTCTCCATATTTCCACCCTATAGTCAGCCAACACTAAACATTGTAAGAATCCTGACCCTGCAGCTACCTGCAACCAAGCTCTTTCTCTACCTCCCATCTTGTTCACCTGCTTCCTTTTCAGCCAACTTCATGTTGGCTTTGAGTCTGTAACCTCTCTGAGCTGTTCATCCTTCTCTTTCAAGACCAAGGTCACTCTCATGTTACCGATTCTGATGCATTTTTTTTTTTTTTGCCTGATTCTCATCCCATTTTAACTTTCAATAGTATTTGAAATAGTGAGACATTGATTTTTGTATATAAAAAGACATTTGTCTTTGTGTCTGGGCATGATGACCCATGCCTGGAATCCTAGCATTTGGGAAGTATAGGAGGATAAACAAGAGTTATTTAAGGCTATCTTTGGCTACCTGATGAGTTTGAGGCTAGATCGAGCTATGTTAGACTCTGATTCAAAAAAAAAAAAAAAAAAAAAAAAAAAAAAAAAACAAAAAAAAACAAAAAACAAAAACAAAACCAAAAAATACAATTTTGTTTCTATAAAACTACATACATCTGTAGCTGTAACTTCTAAATCTTTTTCTGAGAGTCGCCTTTGAATGAAATTCTGAAGGTATTTCCTGGGTAAGCCTTCCACCAATACTCTACTTTTAGTTCTTATCACGTTTGGCCTTTTGACATCTCAATTCACACATTTCTCAGGCATCAAAAACTTAATATGTCAAAAATTGAACTCTGGGGTCTGCTATTCCTCCCATGAAAGGAAACAAAATGAATCTTTTGTTTCCATGTCAGTGGCTCATCCATCTCTTTGGTTGCTTTTGTTTGAAAGTCATGTTACTATTTTTTTATTCTGTTTTTCAAACAGTAATTTATCTTTATTATAAATAAATTAACCACTATAGGAAATTAAGTATAATAAATTAAGTGAAATTTCTATTAATTCCCAGTGTCATTATGAACATTGAAGAAAATTATTCTAGACATCGCTCTCTGTGTGTGAGTGTGTGTAGTAATATGCATACATAGAAATTAATTCAGTTATGAAGATAGATTTGAGAGTGCCACTTTCAATTCAACTGAACTCCACAGGCAGGAAAAGACACCCTAGTGAGATGGAAGGAATTGCTGAATTTCAAATAACTTTTTTTTTCACTTCAGTAAGTACTTTCCTCAGGATCCCTGTAAGGTTAAAAAATAAGATTATGTAAAACCTTCAAGAGATCTGACATTTCCTTTTCAGACAGATCCAATTGACTCTACTGTGAATCATGAGGACATTAGTGCTTCTGTTGGGCTCCCACTTCTCATGTCCCTATCTGTCATCACCTGTTTTATGTTGTTATAACAAAACCTCCAAGGCTAAGTATGAAGCATTTTATCTGCTCTGTGGTTCTTAGGGCTGGGAGGTCTGAACACCATGGTGCTGGTATCCAAGTCCGTATGTAGCTGTGCTGTAATATAAAGGAGAAACAGCAAGGGCACCCACTGTGCCCAGGAGGCAGAGATCATTTGGGAAGGCAGGAAGTTGGAGGGATGGAGAACCAGACAGACTTGTTCTTTGTGTTACAATTAGGGTCTTGTCATTATGGAAACCTAAATGGGCCCATGAGGAACTCAGTTTGGACCCATCGACCTTGTCACTATCACTACATCCTAGGCCTTATCTGTTAGAAGTTGTATTACTTATCTCAAGCGTCTACTAAATGAATCCATGGGCAGGGCACTCCAACTATACCTAAATCATAGCACCTGCTATGAGGCTCCTACCTGTGTCAAAAGTTCTCAGATTTGCTTAATTCTGAGCCTGCCTTCATGAGTTTCCTCTTTACACTAGAGAGATTAAGCTGACCAGAGTGATCTGGGCTTCTCAGGATAGTGCCTTTTATATATAAATACAATTCTTGTTAATTTTTAAAGACAGGGTCTTCCTATGTACACCGGGCTGGTCTCAAACTCATGGCAATCCACCTACTTCAGTCTATGGAGAGAATATGTGTAATTTCAAAATTTACACTTTGGGGGCTGCAGAGATTAGCTAACGGATTAAGAGCACTGGCTGTTCTTCCAGAGGACCTGGGTTCAAGTTCTACCACCAACATGGTAGATCACAATCACCTGGAACTCCAGTTTCTGGAAAGTGAATGCCTTCTGATTCCCATGGGCATCAGGCATAAACATGATACACAAAGCACCCAGACATATAAAAGAATGAAAAAAAAAATCGCCCTTCTTCATTTAGTTTACTAGGCTTCTGGTTAAGTGAACAACACTTAAGAGCTATGTTTTGTGCTGGAAGAGGGTGATCAGTGGCCAGGAGGTAGGATGTAGTTATTATTCTCTCCAACTGTATTGTCTCCTGAGTGTTGATAAATTAATAGAGAGGAAATTAGTGCAGGAATAAAACAGTGATCCTAGGCTTCCTTTCCCATTTCTCATCTTGAAAATCAGTGCTAGACACCTTTGGAGAGCTTTCTTGATCTGTGCCCTCCTTTCCAGTGCCCATTATTTCTTGTTTGTTCAGCTTTGACTAATACTCTTTATGGCCCTGAAGCACAGTGCTCCTTACTGCCCCTAGGCCTTTAGCAGGCTTCACTTTTTTTCCCTCCACACACAAAAGGGCCCACCCTGAAGGGCAGAGCTTGCTCAGTGACAGACCCCAGATTCCTAGCCCCTTCCCGGTATGACCTTTGCCTTTCTGGTTGCTCCCACAGCTTGAGGAATTCTGAACTTTTCTTACCTATTCCATTGTTCAGCACTTTTTAAAAAACCTTTATTTGCAAAACTGGCTAATGAAAAGAATTGCCTGAACTCTTCTCATCTTTCCCAAAGGTTAGCAGCTTAGTTTTCCTAGCCATCGGAAGTATTGAAACGTTTTCTTAGGATGTTTTATTTCAACATTAAAAACTGCTTATTTCATGGTAAAAATAAAGTAACAGCATCATTCGGTATTGCTTTCATTGTATCAGAGTCGAAAATTCTAGTCTGTCAAATTACCTTTTAGAATTCACATCTTATGTAGTAATTTTTAAGTATACATCTAAACTTAATATAGTTTAAAGTGTTAATGTAATGCTCTTGTTGAGGCTACATTTCATATCAAATTATTGTCAGTTTTCTCCAAAACAAAACTAGGGAATCTACTTTGTGCGACAGCTTTCTACTTTGTGAAATATTGGTTTTCTTTTTACTTTACATTTATGTATCAATAGTAAACTTTGTATAATAATAGAGAAGTTTATGTATAATTTTGTCAGACAAAAATGCTTTATTTAGATAACCAAAGATAATGTTTCACAGGTAGGGAATTTTACAAATTCTATAGCTGCAAATTCTCTTTTGCTGTCAATGTTTGTTTTCCCCGATATAATTTGAGATTGCCACGTGTCTAAATAGGAACTCATATATGCTGAACAGAGTCCTCCAATCCCATCGCATTAGAAGAGTCTTCAAAAACATTTTGCTTGATGCTAAGAAAACTAAACAACATAATTCTTGTTAACAACCTCTTGTGATGTCTACCAGACAGCAGAACCTATGTATAGTCTCATGAATGTTCCCTCTCAACACAGGAGCGGCTGCTTCCTGCTGTCACCTGCAGCCTGTGCAATGGCATGTGTTTTTATAAATTAACTAATTAAGCAACTTTACCTCTCTACAGGCAAGACAACAAAACAAAGCACAGGAAGTAATTGTTAACAAAAATAACTTCAGTATGTGAGGAACTCAAATACCCAAGCTTGCCCCCTCTCAGAGCCCCCACTCCCCCAAGGTGGGCCAACCTAGAACACAGAACACAAAGCCAGGTGGAACTGCTATGCTTACAGAGACATAAACCTTAACAGATTGTCCTGGGGTTCTTGCTGCTATAGTGCGCCTCACAGGCAGAGACATAAGCGGACTCCAGGAAGAAGTCAGCCTGGTATTCTGCTAGGAACCTCAGAAAGAGATCCAAGTGCTTCAGTAGTGCCTTCAGATTCTTCTCAGAGAAGGACATCTTCCCAAGAATCTCTGGAAGTTTGACAAACAGTCGCAGTAAATGCTGTGCGCCATAAATGTAGGAGGGAGGAGGTGGTTGGTGCCCCGGAGGGTAGTTGTCCGGCACCAGCTTCCAGGAGAGGATCTCATTTATTTCCTCAGTTGTCCCTTCAAAGCCAGCAAACATGGCACTCCCTTCCTTCCCGGGAGTCAGAGCGATGGGGGAAGGTGCTGCGCTGTGCACAGGTGTCTTCTGCAAGTGCGGGAACAGCTTGGGTACACTGCGCTTGGCCTGCGGCGAGGCCCGGTCCTCCGCCTGCCAGTGGCAGTGGGTGCTGTGGCGGGTGGACCGCCTGGGAGCCCGCGTGGCCTCGGCCTCCGCCCTGCGCCTCTTGGGGGCGGCCGGCCCCGCCACGGCCGGGCTCTCCGAAGGCTGCGGGGGAGACGGGCCGGGCCAGGGCGCCTCCTGGCTCCTGCCCGCGTCGCTGGCTCGCTCCTCGGTGGGGAAGAAAAAGGTGGAGGAGGTGACCATTTCGTACTGGGCCTGTTCCTGAGGGTAGAGCAGCACCAAGGGGAGCGCGTGGTCGAAGGTGATGCGCAGCCCGTCCGCCATCTCCCGGCACAGGCCCACGCTCCTCTCGGGCGCCGCGCGCTGGGGCTGCGGCCGGCGGTCCCCCGTGGCCAGCGCACTCGCCGAGAAGTGGCGCACGTAGCACTCGAGGATGGCGCCCACGTTGGTCTGGCAAGGCAGCCTCACCAACCGCCGCCTGCGGTTGATGTAGTAACAGTCGTCCGCCAGCCGTTGCTGGAGCACTTCCGGGATGGGGATGCGCACGGCCCGCTCGTCCGCTTCCCGTCTCGCGTGTGGCTCCACTTCTTTCTTGCCTTTAGGCTTTGGGTCGCCATCACCTCGATCGTTCCCTCCCTCATCTTTCCCCTCACCGTCGTCCTTAGGTGCGCAGCCGAGCGTGGCCATGGTCGTCTCCAGCAACCCGCCGCGCTCGCTCGCCCCTCCGGCCTGAGGCTCCTCGGGCTCCGGCGGGCGGCTGCTTTCCTGGCTGGTTCACACTGTAACCTGAGACTTCATGAGACTTCACAGAGCCAGAGTTTTCAGGCTGTCACCTCCCATCTCAGCCATTCAAACAGATCCGGAGCGTCTGGAACTTTCTGCCAGTTTTCTTCCCCAGCACCCATATGATGATCTCAGCGCTGCACAGCACTCGCGCCCACGGCAGTGGTCAAGCTGGAAGCAGAGCACTTCCTGAGTCGAATTGAAATTCAGTTCGTTTTTTTCTTAAGGACCAGCCTCTCTGTGACTTTAGGAGAAAAATAATAACACCAATTTTAGAGATAAATTTAGATTGGAAATTGGTTATTTTAACGTAATAAACAGTTGAGTGTTCGTTAATATTCCGTTATACTAAATCACCTAGTTGTTTATTCTTAGTAACCCAGTTACTGTTTAAATCTGATTAACTTTAGTAATGAGACAGTTAAAATTACCTTATGGAAAATACTTAGTATCATAAATTAGAATATAACCATGACTACAAATTCCTCATTTAAAAAATTTATGTACGTGTGCACAATCACAAATACCCATATACATACCCAGAACTTTCTGTTCTTTATATTAATTTAAATGACCATCTGATTAAACAATTAGCAACTGATGTTTTATTGTACATGTAGAATCTCCAGTGTTTATAAAATTAGGATTCATGAACATTTTAACTAAAACCGATAAATCTGTGGACAACTATAATTTTTTACAACAAATTCTTATAATTGGTGTTGGTGATATTAAAGAATTGGCACATTTTCAAGTTATACATTTCCATCTACCCTCTTTGCATGTCTCATAGGTTGTGGCTGTCTCCATTCTACCAATTTGATGAAACCTATTTCTTAATTCAGTTGTTCACTCAGTCAGAAAATATTTACATCTCCACCAAGCACTATGCTCTCTATTAGATATTGTGTGTGTGTTACTTGTGTGTCTTTTGTATTCTTTTTATTTGGGGATTTACTTTTTTCCACTTTGCTAATTTTTTTCCTTCCTCCTCAAACTCAGGGTGCATCTATGCCCCACTCCCCAGTTAGAAAAGTTTTTTAGACATAAGCCTAGTCCTCTGTCAATTCTTTCTACAGTGGTCAGTGGCTTCTGTGAGTAGCAGTTCTGGGGTTTTCTTCGTTTATTTTTATGTCTGTTTGTTTACTGATACAGCAGTCCTGCCATGTAGCCCAGGATAGGCACCCCTCTGCCCTTCTCTGCCAGGTGCTGGGCATCGCAGGTGTGTTCTAATTCACCTGCCAATGATTAGTCTATATTAACCCTGTCTTGGTAACCAGTTTTAAAGCATTGCTTTGAGCACAGACACAGCTTCTATTAAGCATTCAGATTTGCAAAATATATAAATTCAATATGTATATATAACAAAATGTCTTTATTCAGTGTGCTCCAAACCTCTATTTTGTCTCTCTATATATTTGCAAAGCTATGTATTCACAAAAGCCCAAACTAAACCGAAGCTCCAGGAGGTCCCAGAACCTTTCTGCATCTCTGATCAGAGTAGGGCTAGGTGAAAAGCTTAGCCGAAACTTTCACTCCCTCTTCGCTCTTCCCTGCTCATCCAGAGTCCTGGTGGTACACAGACTCTGTCCCCTTTCCTTCTACAGATCTGTAAATATTGAAAGCTTGAAGCTTCAGACTCATGTGCACACTTGGTGTGCGTGTCTACTGCTTTTTATAAATTGTGTCCCCATTTTTGGTTTTTGACTATCAGGCAGGTAGGAAGTTTTCTCCAACGCTGTGGGAGGAAAACTTTTATATCAAAGAAATGAATGTAGTTAAGTAAGATATAGCCACGTATGTGAATAAAGGAAATGTATAAAAGTGTATGTGAAACTCTATATGATTAGAGTTTGTAAAGGCATACTTTCTAGAATTTATGATGGTGCACAAGTAGATTTAAATTATTGTTAAAAATGAAGTGTACTTCATTTTTTTTATTTAATGCACTGAATTAACAGCAGCAGAGAGTGGCAGAGAGAGAGAAGGGACTTGCACCTGTGGGAAGGGACTAAATTAAGGTGGAATGTCTTCAAGTGGAGAAGCCAGTATCCAAGGCCTATCCACAGTCTTTCCTGTACCCTAGATGGCTGGCTGCCTCCTCACGCTAGTGCTATGCAATGCTGTAAGGAAGCATACAGTATTTCTACTAAAGAAAGGTAGATTTAGCTTGGGTTGTGCAAAAGTTCCTAAGGCAGTAATTCTCAGCCTGTGGGTTGTGCCCTATCACAAAGACCATCAGAAATATCAGATACTTACATTACAATTGATAACAGTAGCAAAATCATACTTTGGAAGTAGCATTGAGTATAAAAGTTTATGGTTAAATGACATGAAGAAATGAATGAAAAGGCTGCAGCATTAGGAAGGTTGAGAACCACTGTAGGGGATCCATTATATTAAAGCATGCATTACAAAGCAAGTGAAAGGGTCTATAATCTCACAGACTCTATTCAAAGACCTCAGATATCTCACATTGACGTAATTTTCATTTCTAGTAGTGAATGAGGAAAGGAGAGAGGGAGTTGGATAGGAGAGGGAAGGAATATGAGAAGGAAGAATGGAACAAGGGCAGAAGGGGAGGGAAGGGTGTGAAAGAAGAGCAGGAGAGGAGGGAATGAAGGCAGAACAGAGGAAGGGTGTGAAAGAAGAGCAGGAGAGGAGGGAATGAAGGCAGAACAGAGGACAGAAGCCAGGAGGGACTTGTTTTGACTCCTGATTTCATAAGTTTCAGTCCATGGCCAGAGGCTTTGACCTTCCACAGTCCTTGGGAGGAAGGCCAGGGTGAGGTAAAGCTCCTCACTTAATGGCAGGCACTTAGGAAGATCACGGAAGAGGAGGTGTTGGTGACATGAACCATCACAGGCACATCCATGGCATCCTACCTCTTCACATTAGGACCTCCCTCCAATTCCTACTGTCTCCTAGTTATTCACTCAAGGAAGAATCCATGAAAGGAAACCCACTGAGTAGGCCAGCACGCTTATGGCCAGTCACTTCCACAAAGCCCACGTTTACACACTGCGCTGGATACCAAGTCTGTAGCACATGGGAGTCCTTTGGGGGGATGTTTAATATCCCAAATTGTAAGACCATCGTAGGAGGAAGTGAAGGGAATGTGGGTAGATGTGTAATAGTGAGCATACCACTTCCCTAGAAAGAGAACTAAGGTAATGTGTACTAGTCTTAAATTTCAATGTTTCCTATGCTAGTCTAGTAGGTTCCATTGGCAGTTAAGGCAGACTGTCTTCCTTGGCAGTGGTTAGTAAAAATATATCACTGGAGCTCAGCACTCTGGCCTAGTTACAGCACACCAGGCTTCTAGAGTCAGCCTCATAGGGACTTAAAGCGCGGTCAGTGTGAGCCGATGTGCCTCATGTGCCAACCTCACTGAGACAACCTCTTCTTAGGCTATTGTTTTGATCATAGGTAGACTATGCTAACTGGGATTATCGGAGCACATACACAAAAATATTGGCATATGCTGATAAGCACCAGGTATGTTCTTTCACTGTATGTAGGGCTATAATGGAAAACCAGATTGGGGTTATCAAATGAAACATGTCAAGAACATGTTTTGATTGCCTACATAAAACTTCTTATCTATGATTTCAATATACATATACAACAAGAATCACAAAATGTCAGTTCAATATAATTAATGTATTCACATATATATATATATATATAATAGAATATATATGAACATTATTTGCTAGCAGGACTCAATTATAGTCTCACTGGAATTCTTAATGTTTAACAAGGTAATACAGAAAGTCTTAGGAATCTGGACTGATCCTGGATCTGATTCTTTGCCCTAAGTTCCTGACAGTGTCTTTTGAGTTATTCCTGAGAGCACTTTCACTTTGGTAGGTTCATGTGATGGTTTGTATACACTTGGCCCAGGGAGGGGCACTATTAGAAGATGTAGCCCTGTTGGAGTAGGGGTGGCCTTGTTGGAACAGGTGTATCACCGTGCATGTGGGCTTTAAGACTCTCATCCTTGGTGCCTGGAAGCTAGTATTCTGCTAGCAGCCTGCAGATGAAGATGTAGAACTCTCAGCTATGCCTGTGCCATGCCTGGCTGGATGCTGCTATGTTCCCACCTTGATGATAATGGACTGAAACTCTGAACCCATAAGCCAGTCCCAATTAAATGTTGTCTGAAAAGAGTTGCTTGCCTTGGTCATAGTGTCTGTTCACAGCAGTAAAACCCTAACTAAGACAGTCCAGTTTCCAAGATTGTCACTCTTTCACACAGGAAGATTTTATTTTAGGTTTGTAAAGTAAACAAGACAAACTTGTCTGGGGTGATTGACAGCTGCTCCTGTGCATTTCTCTCTGTCCACTTGCAAACCGTCTCAAACAAAAATCAACATACTCAGTATTACATTAGAGAAAATATTCAGGAAGGGGCAAAGAACTATTTAAAATATAGAGCTTAGAGCACAAATTTGCTTATTTGTTCAATCTGAGCAAAAGCAGAGACCTTCTGTATCTAAACTGACATTTCCTTCCCTGCAGAGCCTGTTCTGGTTGACAGAACACAGAGAAAATGTTATTTTATAGTCTATATCAGCAGTTCTCAACCTGTGGGTCATGACCCCTTTGGTAAACCTTGAAGTCTAAAAATATTGATATTATAGCTTATAACAGTAGCAAAATTATAGTTCTGAGGTAGCAACAAACATAATTTTATGGTTGGGGGTCACCACAACACAAATTGTATTTTCAAGGGTGGCAGCATTGGGAAGGTGGAGAGCCACTGAGCTAGATGACACCTGCCAAACAGTGTTTTTCATTTATTTTCATTATGTAATAGTTTAAATAGTTTAAAAAGTCAACTATTGTGGGAAAGCTTTTAAGGTGAAGAGTAATTCTTCCCCCTTCCCTCCCTGCTCCCACATCCCACCCTGGAGATGGTGGTGTCCAGTTATTGAATTATTTCCTTTGGAATTTATATTTAGGTCTTGAAGTAACTGAGTGTATGTATAACACTGTCTTGATGTTTCAAAGTCGGACTTCTTATCTCTCAGCTTTAGGTATCTGAATGGTTAGAATTTCCCTTTCTTCTCTCTCCCTTCCTTACTCCAGTTTTTAACTGCGTTCTTGATGGGTTCATCCTTGAAGCCTTATATCATTATATCTACATAAATATTTTACATTGATGCGTTCAGTAGCAGTACAGTATGGCTATATTAGTCTTCCTATAACTTGATTTTTCTTTAATACCTGTACAATTTTATAGGTGCCTTATTTTGTATGTATCTTCAAACTAAAGTTTCTTGAGAATATCCCCCATTCCTTCCCCAATACCATATTAGGTTTACTCAGTGCCCTGAAGTTCTAGGTGCTGTGTACTGGTTCTAGTTTAAATTATGTCATTTTGGAACAATCCCCTAAGGTAGTTTTCAGGCTCCTTTAAAAAAAAATAGCTAATACAAGTAGGCCACAAAATAAGCTATTTACTTCAGATATTAATAATTTGTAAAGCTGGAATTTGAATCTGGCCTCCCTGGTTCCAGAGACTATAACACCTAACCCATGCATTGCTGATGTTCCCCATACCATCATCCTGGTAACACACACACACCCACCCACACCCCACTGTATTAATGACTGTTCTCACTGAATGACATAACAAACATCTAATAGAAGCAAAGGGTTTATGTTGGCCCAGTTTGAAGGCAGTCTGCCATGGTGAAGAAGGCATTGCTGCACGCGTGTGGTACAGTGGTAGCTGCTAACAGCGCTTCAGCACTCAGGATGCAAAGGGAAGGAGATTGTGCTCAGTTCCTGTTTTCTTTTTTTAGGTAGTGTCGGACCCCAATCTAAGGGACAGTACTGCCCACATTTCAGGTGGGTTTTCCCACTCAAGCCAATCTAGAAAATCCTTTAGAGACATGCCCAGAAGTTTGTCTCCTATGTGATTTTTAGGACCTGTTGAGTTTCATAGTTGAGTTTCATAGTCGACGTAACCACCATAGCATAGCTACCATCCTATTTTCTAGATCCCACCCTTGCTTTGATGGAACCATTTTCTCGATAAGAAAGGCCCTAAAGATAAATGCATTAGGCCGGGGGGGGCACTCAGAAATAACTTTTGGGATTTACAAGAGTATAGGAATACTCAGAATTAGAGACCTCCCAACAGGAAGCTGCAGTGAAGCCTGTGACATCTGTCAGTTCAGTCCTCCTTAGTTTGCCTTCAGAGTCCCTGAGGCTTCCATCTAGGCCTGGCAGCTGGGAATTCCAGTTTGGCAAGTAACACTTTTGAGAAATGCTGAATAAGGCCTCTCAAAATTATCGAGTGATTTCTTTTCCCACCCAAATTTATTTTTTATAGAATTTCTAAAAATCACTTCTCTGCCTAGTTGTTTCAAATGGGGTCTGGCAATAATTTGTATCAAGAGTATTGTCACAAAAATATAGTATCGTTAATAATAGTGTCTAATATTTACAGTAGTTCTTGTCAGGCATCACCAAGTACTTTAGTTTTAGTCCTTTAAGCCTGAGAGCGCTAAAATCCCCAAATAAAAAAACACTGTCTCACCTAATAGTAAGTAGTTTAATCAAAAAGTCCTTAGCTGCTTTCCCACAGCTAGGGAATTCCAGTTCTTTCCAAGTTCATTTATAATCTCATCTTCATATATATAAACATGTAGTCTAAATCACAAAATCAGTACCTTAGATGAGAAAGGAAGTAGAGATGAAAAAAACAATGACAATTATTTTAGAAACTTATACTTTACATAGACAAGCATGCCTAGTACAATTATTATTATTATTATTATTGTTATTATTTAAGACTTGCTTGTTTATTTATTTCATGCACACCAGAAGAAAGAATCAAATTCTATTCCAGATGGTTGTGAGTATGTGGTTGCTGGGAACCGAACTCAGGACCTCTGGAAGAGCAGCCAGTGCCCTTAACCACTGAGCCATCTCTCCAGCCCAGCTCTTAAAATTCTCTCCTCTAGTAAGTGTGAAGTTTGAACTGGTATTTTTAACTTGCCTACATTAAATCTACTTTTTGTTTCCTATTCAGTCTCAGCTGCTTATAGAGTTTGTGGTTCTTGAGCCCATACTGTGCTGCATTAATTTTGTATTGGTTTTGGGCGCTAGGATTCTCTAGACCCTAGCTTTCTCTTCACGGCATAGATAATGTTCCCTACAGCCAACAATTCCCTTATTGTTCAGTGCTCTGAGATGTGGAAATGTGGCAGACTACCTCTGACACATGCCTCTAGAATACCTCTCTAGACCCTTTGTTCCGTGAGACTTATCTAGAGAACCATAGCTTATGCCAGCTCGGCCCAGAGAGGGTATTGACAACAGATCGGAGTTCCGCCAAAGTCCAACTTCGCAAATCCAGAGTCTGGGCGCGGGTCAGTGGATCAGGAAAGCTCAAAGGCAGCTGCATCTATGAAAAGCCTACCTTAACAAGGTGAGGATCCAGGAAAGCTGCCACCAGACTGCTCTCTTGGGGAGTCCTAGCCCTCTGCTGTTCTTTCTCACCCCCAGTTGTTGACTGCTTTTGAGGCCCTGGAGGGGAGGGGGTGGGGACCTTGAGAATCTTGCTAGTTTCAGTTTTCACCGGATTTGCCTGGCTTACTTACTTCCTGGACTCTCTAGCGCCCCCTCCCTCCAGGAGAAGATTTTCTTTCTTTCTTTCTTTTTTATTATTATTATTTTTTTATTAGATATTTTCTTTATTTACATGTAAATTTCTCCCTTCCCAGTTTCCCTTCTAAAAAACAAAGAAACAAACGAAAACAACAAAAACAAACCCCAGCTGCCTCCCCACTCCCCATGCCTGCTGCCCCCCTCTCCTGCTTATAGGCCCAGGCATTCCCCTACACTGGGGCACAGAACCTTCACAGGGCTGAGGTCCTCTCCTCCCATTGATGATCGAATTTGCAATCCTCAACTATACACACGCTGCCAGAGCAATCAGTCCCACTGTGTGTACTTCTTGGTTGGTGGTTGAGACTCTGGGAGCTCTGAGAGTACTAGTTAGTTCATATTGTTGTTCGTCCTAAGGTGCTGCAAACCCCCTCAGCTCCATTGATCTTTTCTCTAACTCCTTCACTGAGGACCCTGTGCTCAGTTCAATAGATGGCTGTAGGAAATGGCTACAACCCAAAGGGTGGCCCCCCGCCGCCAGTGACTAGGGCTCTCCCACATCAAACATAAATCAAGAAAGTGCTTGACAGGCATGCCCTTTAGCTAATCTGCTGAAGACATTTTCACAGTTGGGGGTTGTTTCCTCCAAAATGACTATAGTTGCTACCGAGTTGACCTAATGCTAGCCAGCACAGCTGCAGAAGGCCATTCATCATTCATCATTGTAGGCCCTGCTTCCAGCCTTCGAGACCTGAGGCCTCCCCCCGAAGTCCTATCTATCCCACAGCTCCAGGCTTCAAGGTGATCTGCAGTTCCTGACAGGCAGACTTGCCGGGCTCCTCTCAGATGATAGTCTACATCCCAAGAGCTTTTGAGCTAGAAACACTTCGCAGAGCTATAACATGAGTATCCTGCATCTACTGAGTGCACACCTGTTTCATTTAAATCCTTCATGGTGGTCTATTTTTAAGTTGCTTTATCCCATTTAAAGGCTGGTAATTCTGAACTTACAGAGTACCTCACATTTGTACTCTTTGCTGTCTGGTCTCTCTCTTCTTGAAGACGGTTGGGGCAAGAGACAACCTGTCAGAAATATAATCGGATCTTCAATTATTTGGGCACATTACACTCAGCTATCAAAGAAAGTGGCACTTTTGTAAAATAAGGTTAAATTGACCCAAAGAACACAGTAAATTTTATGAACATATGAATTATATGTGCAGCATAATCTTTAGTTTATGTGAAATTTTCTCTCGCTACAGAAGAAGAAAATTGCTAAGTCTGGCTTATAGATGGTGCTGTGTGCTACACCTGCAGCTACTGATCTTTTGACCATGGATATTTCAAAGAGGGGAATTTTAAAGTACACTGCCAACTTACTAGCTTTGTCTGGAAAGATAAGCATTTGTGTATTGATTTTTATAGCTTCATGGGCCTTTGCTGATGAGTAGAAAGAATGGCCAGGGGCTCAGGAAACAATCATCAGGAGAAGAATTTAAGAAGATGGGTTGAGCATAGCACTTCTCACTCTATGAGGGTTCAGTGGACAATCAACGGGCACACAGGGGGATCAGATTCAATTAAATGAGTCACAGGACAAAACAAAAAAGGCATGAATCCAGGAAAGGAACTGGTAGGGATACAGGAAGGATGATAGAGAAGAGAGGGAGATAAGAAGGAATATTGGGGAGCTAGTAATTGGCTTATATCATGTGATATAATATCACATGTGATATCATGTGCCATATGATATTGTCAAGTAACAAAGTAAATAAAAATAAAAAGAATATCAACAGAAAAGTAAATAGAGAGCTCTCTAAGAATAACCCAGTTTTTCTTGGTGTCTTCACCATATCTATTGATGAGTTTTATGAAGATGTTTTAAGTGTACCATGTGCTTTGCTGTATTTACCCCTATACCTTCCTATTTCTTCCCCTTCCCACTCCTTCTTGTCCCCTTCCTTTCCTCAGATTGTCTCCTTGTCACAAGCTCACACAGAAAAGGGAGAGGGAGAGAGAGAATCTAAACAGAGTCTAGGATCCACGTTTAAGAAAACATTTGATGCATTGTTTTTAGGTCTAGCTCATTTTGCTTACCGTGCTCTCTAGTTGCATCCATCTTTCAAATGATATAAATTCTTTATTATAATGGCTGATTAAACCTCCACGTGGTGTATTCATACCATATTTATTTCCTGTGCATTTATTTACATATGCCTATGTTGGCCTCATGACTTGAATATTGTGAATATTGCAGTCAAGGAAGGTGGGCAGGTATTGCTGTAGCTTGCTGGGTTTGAATATGTTCCCTGGAGTAGTCCATCTGGATTTTGTGATGGTATCTTTGCAGTTTTGTGAGGAGCATCCACACTGATTCCTAGGCTGTCAGGATAATTTGAATTCCCACCAGCAGAGAATGAGTTCCCTTTTATTCTCTACACCTTCAGCATCCTTTACTCTTACTTGATTTCTGAATAACAGCAATCAGATTAATAGAATATTAATGCACTTTTAATTTGCATTTCCCTGATGGCTGAGAATGTTGACTATTTCTTCATGAATTTTTTTTTTTTTAAAGGAGTCTCACGTTATCTAGGTTGGACTGTCACTCCTGTAGTTGACGATGTCCTTGAACTGATCCTCCTGCTTCCACGTCCCAACTTCTGGATTATGCTACCATGCCTGGTTGATGTGCTGCTGGAGGTCAGATTGAGGCAGGCGCCCTACCAGCACAGACACATCCCTGGCCTTTCTGTATTATTGTCTGCTTTGGAAGCTTATCATTTCACTTGCCCATTAATTTACTGAGTTGTTTGCTTTTTTGGTGTTGCCTTTTTTGACTTTTTACACATTTTCTACAAGATTACATGATTTCTCTGGCAGATGTATAGCCACCAAAGATTTTGTACAGTTCTGTGGGTTATCAAGGAAACTTGATTGTTTCCTTTTCTGTGTAAAAACTATTACATTTTATGCAGTTTCATTTGTCAATTTTTAATATTGCTTTCTGTAGCCTTAGATTTTTTTTTAAGCCTACTTTAATAATGCTTTGATCCTCTTTCGAGCCCACCAGCCAATGGTAGGGGAGAAAAGTTGGAAAATAGGACTTTAGGTACAAGTAGTTCGTTGGGGCTGATTCCAGTCCATTGTCAGGATACCAGCAATCTAGCTAGGTAGTGTCAGGTTATCAAGAGTACAGTTCAAAAAGTGTCACCAAACAGAAAAAATCAGCGGCGGCAGGGTCCAGCGGAAACAGCCAGGCCTCTGCTAGATGAGCACAAATCAGCAGAAGCAACCAGCTGGAATGCCAGGAGAAGTTGTCTTCTGTGCCTCTCTCTAACAGAGTGAGTATCAGCGAAGAAGGGAGACCAATAAAGAGTTGCACAGCAGGCAATGCCAGCACCCCATCACTGTCTGTTGGGCCCTACTTATACTCTCTGAAGCATCATGTCTTCTCATGGGTCTGCTTCAGCAAAATATCACAAGATTCTGCTTCAGGAAAGCATCACATGATACAACCAGAAATTTCCAGCTTCCTGAAGTATTCAAGGTTTTGTTTTGTATTTTGGTTTTTGTTATTTTTTTTTAATTTTTTTTTTTTTGTATTTAAGTTCATTTCTTTCTTTCTTTGTTTCTTTCTTCTTTTCTCTCATTTTTTCAGTAGAAATTTAGGATTTCTTTTTTTCCCTTTCCCTGTGAAGAAGGTCATTGGAATTTTTATGAGGGGTACATGGATTTGGAGATTACTTTTGATAGTTTTAGGCAGTTTTAATTCTTATGAATATGGGTAGTCTTGTAGATAAAATAATCCTATACTTAAGAGATTTGAAAGACTGCAGAAGACTAAGAAGTGATAAATTTACATTCCGTGAAGTAGTCTTTTACTTTGTAATTAACCCTACCTTCTTCATGTATCAGAAATAAAAGTGTTAGGAAGAATTCAGAAAGGGGAAAAATTAAGAAAACCTAGAAATAAGCCTAATCAAGGAAGCTAGAGACTCTTATAATATAATAAAAAATTTCAAATACAAGGCAATTGAGGAACTGACAATGCCTTACATGTATGTTTGGTAAAGGGCTGTTTAATTCTGCAAAGGAAACAAAGTAATCCAGTCACGATGGGGTCACCTTTTCCTCAGCAACCCATGAACCTGCCCAAATGGGATGATGGACAGGGTGGCCCTGTGAAAGCTTGGAGTTATTTTTGTCAAGATAAGAACAAAATAGGTCTTTTCTTTTTCAAACAGAAGCAAATTGGATTTACTCCAAAATTCCAGGAGTCCGCATGCAGTTCCTGCAGTTATTTTGTCAGATGCTCTTGTAGTCCTTAGTCTGTCACCGAAATGTGCACTGTTGTTGAGTGTAGCCAGTTAAAAGCCCAAATGATGGACTTGCTGGATGTGGGGACTGACTGACTTCCACATTTTATTTCTGACCCGGGTTATACATAACTGGCAGAGTTGAGTTGATATAAGAAGTTCAGAGCAATTTACAAACAGTACCTGCTGCCCCCAGAGCTCAGAGAGGCCAAAATTACATAGCACAGCGCTTTCTTGGTGGTGAACACTAGAAGATTTAGCACTTGTGAAGAAGCATTTTAGAGTTAGTGAAGTTCTCCAGAGATGGGTAACCTCCCAATTTCTTTCCATTAATTAATTTATTTACTCACTCTACATCCGGATTGCAGCCCCGCCTCCTTCCAGTCCATCCCTCACACAGCCCCTGGATCCATCCCTCCATTGTCCATCCCTCCATCCCTCTACCCCTTTCTCCTCTGAGAAGGGCAAAGGCACCCCTCCCTAGGTACCAACCCACCCTGGCACATACAAGATTTTAAGAAGCTCTCCCCTGTAGTTATTAAAACGTTTCGCCGAGTCAGCTACTTCCTCTTCACTCATTTACTACTGTGTTAATATTAGAGTAGGCCTACATCATGGCCGCCTAGATAATAACGGTACCACACTTGGAGCCTGTCTTATACTGAGCCTGGAAAGAATGGCAGCTGCATTTCTGTCCATACCAGGTGGAAGCACATACCTTCTGGTACTCAGAGTGACCAAGTCATTGTTAGGGGGTAAAAAAAAAAATGCAGAATCCACTGAGCACAACCAGTGTTCTGATTGAGAGTCTGTATAAAGCTGGTATCTGCCTGTAGAGAAACACTTTGACAGAGCAGCCCTGAATGTCATTACAAGGAGGTTTTTTGTTTGTTTGTTTGTTTTTTTAAAGAGAAAGAACACAGAGAACTTCCTGGCTGGCAGTTGCCTAGAGAAGCGAGCAAGAAGGTCGGCAAAGGCCAAGACCATGCAGTTAGCCGGGGCATTTCAGCCGGGGCATTTCAGCCAGGGCATTTCAACTGTGAACAGTTGTAGGACAAGAGTTGCCTGCTTTCCCACAGGGCGTTTCAGGGTTAGGGGTAGAAACCAAAGATGGCTTCAGCTGAGACAAGATGAAGGAGCCTTCACCCTGCTACCCCGTCAGTGCAGCTCTATAGCCTGGGCTGGTTCAGTCTTGTGCAGAGAGGTCCCATGGCAATATATTTCATTGCACACATTGAGCAGATGTATTATACATTATAACACGGCACAGGGAAACGACACTGGATAGATTAGGTAGACATTCCAATTCCTCGGTTTGAGTGTGAGAAGTTTCAGACTGTTTCAGAGTGTTTTAATAGCAAGAATTAAAAATGTGAATAAGTTTTGCTGTTACAGGAAGACTCAGGAAAATCTCATGGCTATGCATTGACACCTTCCACCTTTCCCCTTTTTTCCCCCAGTAGGTACACATACAGCTTTTAAATGGAGATTGTTTAAATTTGGGAAATACTTTAGGGATTTCAGTATTTCTTTATGAAAGGACTACCTCTGGTAGCCAGGGAGGAAAAAAAAAATAGTGATGACGAGAACTGTGTAAAAAGTCGTCCTCTTGAGGGGGCCTCAGAGAACTGTGTAAAAAGTCGTCCTCTTGAGGGGGCCTCAGATGTCTGTAATAGCGATGAGGATGCAGCCTTCGTCCTGAGGGGAGGTGAGCAAGCCCTTTTTTGAATGTTGTCAATAAGCTCGATTCAAGTGAGGTTAGCTATTTTGGTTGAGTGTTTTCAGGTGCTTTCCTAGTGAAAAAGGGTTTGGATCCTCCATGTTCAGTGTCATGCCATGCTTGAAGAAGATCCTCTAAGAGAGGCCCTTGGCCCTGTGAAGGCTCTCTGCCCCCCTGTAGGAGAATGCCAGGGCCAGGAAGCTGGAGAGGGTGGGGTGGTGAGCAGGGAGAGGGGGAGGGAATAGGTTTTTTTGTTTTTGTTTTTTTAGCCCCCGGAGGGGAAACCAGGAAAGGGGATAACATTTGAAATGTAAATAAAGAAAATATCTAATAAAAAAAGAAAGATCCTCTATAGGCAGACAAGTTTGTTTATGTTGATTGCCTTCATTCAGCAACTCACATTCCCAAGAGTACTAGACTGTACGGCTTCCTGGGAACCACAAGATCATAATTTACCGCATTAGTTGTATCTTGTTAGTGGTGTCGGAAATAGAGAAGACGTTGATAGCTAAAGTTTTTTGCCTAGCCTCCCTGTGTCTTCTGGTGTATAGAAATTTGTCTTAACAAAAGGAACTTAATAAGGCATTGCCTAAGATAGTTTTTGTGGGGGCAGCAGTCCCTCTGTTATACTCACATTAGGGCTACCCACTCTTCTAAGACTTAATTTTAATTTGCTGTTGATAATATATGAATATATCTTAAGTGGGTTTTTTTTGTATTTGTCTTTTATTCTAAGAAGTTTTGAAAACTTATATGATTTACCAATGACTTTGGATTTAAGATAGATAATTGTTAAATGTTGCTGGAATGCTTTTTAAAAGATCTACGGGTTTATTTTATGTACATGAGTACTCTATCTGTATGTACATCTTCATCCCAGAAGAGAACATCAGACACATTACAGATGGTTGTGAGCCACCATTTGGATGCTGAGAATTGAACTCAGGACCTCTGGAAGAACAGCCAGTGCTCTTAACCTCCGAGTCATCTCTCTAGTACTATTGGAATATTTTTGATGTTGTTTTTATAGAGTTTCATTTTGTAGCATTGACTGGCCTGGAACTGACTGTATTGTATAGATCAGCTTTTCCTTGAAGGAGTATTTCTGAATATAACCTCATTGTATCAAATGTAAAACAATAATTTTTTCCTATGATTAGAGTTGAACAAAAATCAAACTGACATTCTGTCGCTTATAAATTTCACGAGTAAGATTTGAAACACATTTTCTAATATTTTTTTAGTTTTTTTAATATAGTGAAAATACTAAAATAATATGTATACTTTAATTTACTTTGTTAACTTAGGTTTAATACCACATTAGCAAAAATAATATTTTACTCATGCTATTTCCTTCTATATTTAGTCTATTTGCTATTTTATACAAATATGCTGATATAATTAGTGAGCCATTAAGATTTGTTTATTAGAAGTATGCATAATTAAGTAGCAAATGGTATTAGCTGATCTCAAGTCTGGCAAGATTCTGTATTCTTTAATTATCATTAAAATGTTCTCTCCTATTAGTATTCTGCATCTGCTCACGTGTTATGTACACATTTATACTTCTTATGGCTATAATGATACACTCTTCCCTATTATCCATTGTAGCATAACACTTGTTTTTAATGAAATATTAAAGAAAATATGCAGTTTAATAAATTGTTGTAGAACAGTTACCCATATACTCCTAGTCAAGTAAGAATTCATTAATATATTACTTGACATTGTTTTTTCATGGCTACTTCTTTTCCCCACTAATGGTTACTATTATTTTTTATTTTTAATAGTATTTAATTTTTATTAATACTTTATTATTTAGTTGTATATCACTAAACAACATTTAAATTTGTTGCTGATTAGGCTTTATGCTAATGATAGCATAGACTATATATCCTGTTGTAACAGGCAAATTCTATGTAGCCTTATGTTGTTTAAATTAATATTGCATATATTTGCAGTTTAATCTAATTATCATAAAATATTCCATTATATGACTATGCCATGTTTTGCCTATAAATGTATATTAAAGTTATTTCCTGTTTGGGGTTTTTGTTAACAGTGGCCTTTTTAAATTTCCTATTTTATTCATTACATTTTTGTCTTTCCTGTATAAATATCAAGTAGTTTTAGTTGCTCTATAGCTCTATGCTAGGTTACAAGTAGTGGTAGGGAAAGTCCTTTGTTCTTAAAAAAAAATCAATAATAACACAGCAAAACCCTGCTTCCTTTCTGATCTCTTGCCACATAAGATTTAGAATCAACTTCTCACACTGACCTCACTGCTGGGATTATAATTATTGTATTCATTCTATAATCCATACTGAATGAATTGGCATCTTTATGATAGCAAGTCTATAAACATACTACCTATCTCTGTTTAATTAAATATTGTTTAATTAAACATTAACATTTATGGTTTTCCTCCTAGAAGATTAACATCTTGGGGGACTTGTTTTCATCCCACTGTGTTTTGTGTAGCATAGATATTACACTGTGGCTGCATCCCCAAGTGGATGATTGCATACATGATGTTCAGCTGGACCCTTAACTTCTTTACTCTTGGGTCCCAATGGGTGAAGTGTTGACAATGACTGTATTTGTGAGGTAACTGTGACATGAAGTGTGGTTCACCTTTCTCAAGCTTGGAGAGTAGGAAGCACTTGATAGGAGGGATTTTCTATTGGATTATAAAAATACATAAATTATTTGATTAATTCTTTATTTTTTTTTTAAATATTTTTATTTTAATAGCA
The DNA here is from genome assembly GCF_008632895.1 of Mastomys coucha. Lineage (NCBI taxonomy): Eukaryota > Metazoa > Chordata > Mammalia > Rodentia > Muridae > Mastomys > Mastomys coucha. Next base: position 15,837,207 of record NW_022196909.1, read on the forward strand.
TATTTTTGACATGTACTATTCTTTAAAGGTTTGTTTATTTATTTACTTTATGTATATGAGTACACTGTTGCTCTCTTCAGACACACCAGAAGCAGGCATCAGATCCCATTACACATGGTTGTGAGCCACCATGTGGTTGCTGGGAATTGAACTCAGGACCTCTGGAAGAGCAGTCGGTGCTCTTCCCCGCTGAGCCATCTCACCAGCCCAATTCTTTAAATTTATTTTAGCTCACTACTACTATAGTGAAAGTAGTTTTGATAATAATGTGTTTAAGTTAAATCCACATTTTTGCTACATTTATCTTGTAGGTAGGATCTGTGCTTCCTGTTACAATACTTATATTCTTCAGTCATATACTAATAGCTGTCTTGATACAGATCTTATGCTTCTGATATTTTAAAAGATATTACATTCTTTCCTATTATTAGCAAGCCTTTTTTTTTCATGGCAATGTTTAATTGATCATTGCTAGTTTAAGTACGTGTATTGAGTATTTAGAGAATCATCCCCCTGGATACCCTACATAATTCTCATATATGTACGTGCTCACAGGTATGTGTGTGTGTGTGTGTGTGTTTGTATGTATGTATGTATGTATGTATGTATAAATCCCCCCCCATAAGTTCTAGTTGCTTTCTCATTATCAGCTGAATGGGAGGATCATACTTTCAGTTCTTATGTATTGGCCTTAGTCTTTCTACTGGTTTTCCTTCTCTCATATCCATGGGGGTTACAATCCAGGACCCAAACTGAATATCTTAAATTTTACATAACAGTAAAGTTGATATATATTATACTTTTTTGTATGCTATGATAAGTATCTTATTAATAAATTAAGTATAAGAGATTAACAATGATTAATAACAATTGTATGTATATTCTAAGGTTGATTTGAATAATATAGTTCTCTGAAACTGCTCCATTGTTCCACACTCTGCTGCAGCAGTTTGCCCCTCCAATGGCACACATGGTACTGTTCTTGTAATAATGTCTGGTTTGATATCACACCTGTGTGCTGACATGAAACGAGGTGAGTGACCATAGTGAAGTCACTCTGTAAATGTTGCTTTAACTCAGGTACTATGATACCTGACAGTTGACCTAACAAGCAAACCAACTACTGCATGCCCTGTGGGCAGGTAGCATGTACAGGCTGAGACAGGTCCTAAGCCATGTACTACTGCATCTCATCATACCACTCAGAACATCTAGCCCCTCTGTAACTTACTCAACTAGTTCCAGGGCAGTCACGGTTGCCACCTGCACTCAACAGAAGCGGTTCACAAGGATATGATCCTCACGGGATTAATGAGACTAGTATCTGTTTTCCCCTCTTTTATTATGGTAATCCTTAAACTGTCCTGCCTTAAACCACTATCTTATCTAAGTTATGATAACACATTCTTAACTGATTTCTACAATCTACCCCTGCCTAATTTCAGACTACTCTGTAATAGCCACCAGAATTATCTCTACCTCATGACTGCAGAACCTTCATGTTGTTAATATATATGTACTTATTCATGTTTATATCTTGCATTTTAACACATACGTGTATTTATGGGGTAATACATGCCCTTCAGTCTACTACTCAATGTATAATATCAGGCCAGGGCAACTGCTGCATCCTGTTTGGATCATGGATCCTTTATGTGTATTAGGAACACTCAGAATCTTATCTACTATATTTTTACTTTTAATTTTTTTTTGAGAATTTCACACATGGGTGACTGTAGAAAGCTCTAGAACCTCCACTATTGCTGATGTTATCTGGATATTTGGGACTCTCATATTCCTCTGGCCGTGTTTTATCTCTTTACTGTTTCTTGCCACTTTGCCTACTTAGTTCCCTTCACTGTTGCTCCACTGTGCGGGGAATGCTCCCCTACATAGGCCCTTTGTTCAAGCTGTTTGCTCTTTTGCTGGACACTCTTCACTGGTGTTTCTTGAAGTAAACCGTCCTGCAGCTTCACTTCGTTCCGTGGGTGATTTACGAACGGGAACTTGAGGTCCTGCAAATA
>NW_022196909.1:15844872-15845281 GCF_008632895.1 Mastomys coucha
CTGAGGAGTTCAGATAAAAGTCTTCCTTTTCCGGCGGTCTCTGAGCCCCCAGACCTGCCTGCTGGTATTTTGACGGGCCCTGGGGGCGGGGCCGAAACGAGTTTTTTGAGTAGAGATTGCCTTGAGCCTCTCTCTTAGATTTTTTCTCATTGGACCAACGTTTCTCCTTACTGTACTGATTGCCTGTTTTCTGTCTAGCACTCACTTGCGTATTTGCTGAATTACCCGCTCTGTCTGGACATTCGCGCTTAAGATGGTTAAAGCTTCCACAAATGAAGCACCTTCTGCGTATGCCCGCGGGCTAAACCTGCTGGGGAAGCGGGCGTCTCTTGAACCGTAGCACCGTAGCAGCCACCGCTGCGTTATGAAAATACGCAGATCCCACGTTAACACACAGGCGAATATATCC
>NW_022196909.1:15846548-15879390 GCF_008632895.1 Mastomys coucha
AGGAAAGAGTTCTTATCGAGGTGTAATCTTTACTTAGTGAAACGGAATATTTATACTTAGAGGCAACATAGGTATGTATATAGCAACTAGGTGAGAACGGAAAAGCGGGCGAATCAAAGCTAGGAATCCTAGGCATAGGCTTCCAAGACAGGAAGGGAGATCAAAGTCCCAGCTTCTTTGAATGCTGTGTTTCTGGTTCTGGTTAATCTCTGGGCTGGCTCCAAACCCCTGGTGAGTCAGGTCGAGTAGCTGTTTCTGGTGTCGGTTGAGATTCCTCCGTGAAATCAGCAGGGCCACCACAGTTTCTGTGACTCGTCCTCCTTTTGTTCTTGGCTGACTTGTTACCATCTTGGGGTTCTTTTCAGATCGCTTCGCTTGGAATCCCACAGCGAGCGAGCACTCTGTGGTAGTACCAGCCCCTTTTTGTACTCCAGTGCTAGCTGTATCCATTCATGGCTCTACCCTCCAAACTCATCAAGACTCTGCAGTTTCTGTAATTCTTCAGTGAAGCAAACTCATTTTAGAAATGATGAGTGATGCCCTAGGAACATCCAGACTATGAATTCCCCCATATAATCAAATGATAATACTCGCTTCTGAAATAATATTAAATGCCTATCATTTGTGTTGATAACCTGTGTGTTTCACTTACTTATTCACCATAAGCCCATCCAACATCTGGTGATGGTGATTTGACTATTTGTTCTAGAAGGTAGCACACTGAAAGCCACACGGCACTATAAAATTGAAACTGCATATACAAATCTCAAGAATGTACAGATGGATATTTTACATTATTTTTAGACATGAACTTATCACCTACAAAATTCATGTTCAAAAAGTGAATGAGCAAGTAATAAAAAGAATACAAAGATCCTTGTCTCCTATTGAGTTTTAAGATTTTGGCGTTGGGTCATCATAGCTATCCTGTAATCCTGTCTAGTCAAGTTGACAGATAAAATTAGGCACCCTGAGGTATATCAGTCCTGGCCTTTCCTTTGTCTTTTTGGAGGCCATCTATGCGGTTCCTTTCAAGGAGTTGGAAGGACAGGACCAACTATGGTCTTACTTGAGTTTATTTACATTTTACTTTATTTTCTGTCTCGTGAATACATTTTCCAACTTTTCAGTGTTAAATGGGAATAGTGGAGAATATTTCATACTCACCTGCCTTTCCCAAGAGTTTCCTGCCCATTTTTAGCTAGACTTGGCAGAAGGCAGACTGATCTTGCCTGCCTTACTACAACTTGCCCTAGAGCCTTTCTAGTGCCACCACTATTATTCCATCTGTGTAATCAAAGCAAAATGATCTTGTTTGTAAATTTTCAGACTCTTTGAGAATAAGATGTTTACCTTCCCTAAAGATGGAGGACGGTGGACTGTTTGGTCTTTTGTAACTTTAATGGGGATCTTGCCAAACAGCATGGTTTTTCTGGGTTCCATATTTGTATCATGAATTACATCATGGAAGACTTTAATGTTATATTTGCTTTTCTCTTCCCATAATGAATTATATTTGGTTGCAGTATAAAGTCCTTTTGATTTATTGTATAATTAAATTTGTTAAACTTTGAGCCACTACTAGTGGTTGCATGATTTTAAAAATCTTACGTCATACATTGTCTTAAGTCTTCATTGTCAAGTGAGGATTTGGTTGAGTCTTGAATTTTTTCATAAATTAAGTTGCTCCAGTTCACATGAATCATCTCATTGCCCACCTAGTTACTAAGGCCCCCTCCCATTTAATATGCTAATTGAGAGTGCAATTGATGGTCATTTTCATCTTCAAGTGTGTGTTTGTGTGTTTGTGTGTGTGTGTATGTGTGTGTGTGTGTGTGTGTATGTGTGTGTGTGTGTGTATGTGTTCTGGTGATAAGTTCCTCTTGCTTGTTTGAACTAAGCATCATCTATCATCCTTGATTCCTCCTTTGATACCACATGTCCAGTTCACTAGGAGTTCCCTGTATTTATTAGAATATACCTGCCTCTCAGCTCCAGTCCTCTGCAACTGACAAGCCACTGCTTTGAGGGTTTGGGCATACAAGATGGGATGAGAACACAAGCCCAGCATTCCCAGCCCCTGCACATGTAAGATAAATCTTTGATCTTATCCTTAAGCCCAGTTTCTTGGCACAAAAGCTATGGCAGAATAATTCACATGATGGAGGACTTCTCCCCATCTCCTGAGAACATGCAAAAAAGTATGCCTTGTATGCTGCCACAGTCTCTATGCATGCACATGTATATTAGTCCTGTTTTGTCTAGAAGGTCCTGTTTCCTGGTGTCACCCATCACCTCTGGTTCATACACTCTTTCTGCCTCCTGTTCTCTATAGACCCTGAACTTTGAAGAGAGGGCTTTGATGAAGATACCCCATTTAGAATTGAGTGCTCCAAAGTCTCTCACGCTGTGCATAGTGCCCAGTTATGGGTCTCTGTGTTGATTCCCATCTACTGAAAGCTGTGGCTTGGATGAGGCATGGATTTCTGAGGTTTCCATTTGATATCCTAATGCTTCTCATTTCCAGAAAAACCATTTTGAGTCTGCCATTTTCACACTATCATTTTATTTAGTAAGCAAAATGACTTACATTAATGGCAAAAGTCATCATGTTATCATTCCTTCTATAATTAATCACTGAAAAACTTTATGGTAGTTTGTAGTTTAATGGATTTGCTGATATTCCCTGATGAATCTTTAGGCAACAGTTGAACTATATTTGTTGTTATTGCTATTGTCTTTTGTTTTTTGTTTCTTTTTTGTTATTGTTTTGTTTTGTCTTTGTTTTGGGGAACAGGATCTTCTATATTCTAAATTGGCTTTGGATTTATGGCAGTCTTCCTATCTCTGCCTTTGAGTGCTAGGATTATAGGTGCCCACCACCTAGTCTGGCTACAAAGAATGTGTGATAATATAGTTTGAAAAATCTGGATTAAACATTAAGAATAACTTCTGAAGCAGAGGTTCCAAATGTAAATGGTTTAAACTAAATCTGAGAGGTCAGTATGGCAGCTCATAGCTATGGTCTCAGCCCTTGCAAAGCTGAGGCAACAGGATTGCTGCAGCCTGGGCTTCAGAGTGAGTTCCAGGCCAAGCTGGGCTGCAGAGTGAGCTTGAAAATATAAAGGAACTTGAAATAACCGTGTAGATATCCTTCTAACATTGGTATCCCAAGGCTCAGGAATTGTTTGAAATCTGGAGAATGTCTGCACTGTGCTTTACACGATCGCTCCTCTTCTCTTTCTAGGTTACTGAGTGTGGTGTGCTGTGATCTGGATGCACTTCTCTTACTGGAGGCCCAGTATCAAGTATCCAACATGTTATTACACGCTCAAGAAGAAAATACCTTTGAGACCTCTGAGAACCACAGGTTAGAATAAACAAACACACAAACAGCAACAACAACAAGTAGGGCAACATTAGAATGATATAACCACCAGGTCACCTTACAAATTATTTGAAACTAACTTTTTGTTGGAATTACTATGTTTAAATGAAGGATTAGAAAACCATTTAAGCATGGATGTCCCCAGAAAATAATGGTATATGTTTTTGGAGAGTACTACATGTAACGCTTGTTTCTTTTGACTTAGTATTTTTTTCTTTGGTTTTCATAAAGTCCTACTACTTTTAAATTCCTATCATTTTTTATAATGACCCCTTGAATACAATGCTTGGTTTTATATCTCTCTTAGAGACATACTGTCTCCAGTTTCCTAATTATGTCGGCTTATAGCCATGCATTCTGATTATCTGCCAAGTGAGGTTTAGAAGGTTTAGATCTTTTTTTTTCCTACTTATAAATCACACTTGCCATTACCTCAGTCTGTCTGACATTTATAGAACATGCCTTCAATAGCCATCATTGCTCTCATGTCTGTAATTCAGAACATAATAGTATACCTCCTTCCTACCAGGTCATGGATGCTCATTGGATGTTGAGGCTTACTATAGAAAGAAACATGAGCAGCATCAGAAACCACTCATTAGTACCTTGTGTGTTGTAGACTTGGCCACTGTAGAACACAGGCAAAGCTTTTATCTCCTTGGTTGTCAGCCCAGTTTTCAAAGGCTAAGCTATCTCCCCAGTCCAATAGGAGTTTTCTTAAAGATACAATTCAATCACTTCAATAATATGGGTCCTAATCTCATTTCTGTAAGTACAGGTTCATTAATAAAGGAAATTCTCTTATTAATCTCATTATCCCATGTCAACTATCAATCAATTGCTTCCTCTTTACCAAAGAAGTGATAATATATTTGTATAAAAATGAATGTAGCCTACTGTACTGTAAATATGTTGATGACCAGTATGTTTTGCAGATACTTTTTGTTTCTGTGTGTATGTGTGTGTGTGGTATGTTGTATATATGGTGTGTGTATGGGGTGTGATGTGTATATGGTATGTTATGTATGTGGTGTGTGTGTATGTGGTGTGGTATATATGTGGTATGTTGTGTATGTGGTATGTTGTGTATGTGTATGTATGTATATGTGTGTGTGTGTGTGTGTATATATGTGTGTGAATATGAGTATATATATGTGTATGTGTGTATATGTATGTATATGTATGTGTGTGGTATATGTGTATGTGATGTGTTGTGTATGTGTTGTGTATGTGTGTGTATGTATGTGTGTGTATGTGTGTATGTATGTGTGTACATGTGTGAGTATGCATGTATGTATTGTGTATGTATGTATATGTGTATGTGTGTTTCCTTGCAATCTAGTGACATGATGTAAAAATCAAACCATATTCATTTAAGGAGACAGCAAGATTGACTTATATTCTCTTTCAGGAACTTTATAATTGATGGATTATCAGTAGAGAGAAATCATGTTCTCGTAAGGATTAATCTTATTGGTGGACCTTTGGAGCGGATTTTGCCTCCAAGGATGCTTGAGAACGTGAGTGAAGTGTGTTGACTCGCTTAGAGCACTAAGCAACATTTTCCAACTGACGACACACACAGTATTCCACTTTTGTTGCTTGACAAACTTTACAAAATGGATTAACTCATTCAAACTAAGAGTAGTATTGCCTCTAAGAGTGCATGAGTCGCGGGTTGTGTGCAGAGCAGTAGATTATTGTTTCATTGCATACTGGTATTTATCCTGTGTATCCTTGAGTATTTGAACTTGGAAGTTTTACAATCCTTACATCTTGTGTATTTACTCTTGTTTTGCCTTATGGAGTCCATATGGTCTTTATGGAGGATGGCTGTCCATAAGAATATTCTTTGTGTAACTACCACTCTGAAAAGATGAGCTACAAACCATTGGTAGAAGCAAAATAAATTTGTGGGGCAACAGAAAATACAGGGCCTTTTAAACATTGTATTTTTCTTTTCATGAAAAAAAAAAGCAACTCCATCATTATCAGTCCTAGTCAGAAGAATAAGTTATCATATGTCCGAGTTGTTTAAAATTTCTATTACATTTTGTTTATTGACTTTAAGGAGTAGTTGATTGTAATAGCAAATAACTTTTGATGAATTGGACAAGATGATTGTGAGAAAAAAAAAGTTAATTTAAAGGAACGATACTCCAAAGTTCAGTATCTTAACGTAGCTCCTTATCTGTTGTGTGTTTAGGGGGATGACCCATATCCTTGGCCAGTGTTTTCTTCATATCCATTGCCACACTGCTATCTGTTAGAAGGTCCACGAAGTGCTGATGTAAAACAAGGTAAATCTTTCCTATCAAATGAAGTTCCAGTGCTTTTATAATTTGAGAAAGAGGCTGTAAGAAAGGTAAGCGCTCATTTCCACTCCGCATGTGTACATGAACCCATTGCTGCCCGCTCCCTCTAGGTTTTTCCATTTACTCCTGTTTCTTTGTTTACTAGTAACTCTATGAGGCCAAAAAGTAATATCTGCAGCAAAGGTATAACAAATTTCTTCATTAGCAAAAGATGTTTGATTTAATGACTGAATTAGAAGTGACTGTAGAGACAGCCCAGCAGTTAAGAGCACTTGCTGTTCTTGCAGAGAACCTCAGGTCAGCTTCCTCAACCATCTTGAACTCCAGCTCTGTTGATCTCTGGCACCTACCACTGGCTCCCAGGACTGTCAACACACATGTGGTACAGGAAGGGAAAATATTCATACACATAAAATAAATACTTCTTTCAAACTTATTATTTTGTTTTTTTTTTTTAGAAATCTAGACCAGTAGCTCCTGATTAGTTAAATTCTGCACATATAGAAGTTTGTTTACCACAGTTTGTTTTTTAAAATAACTGCTATGTTTGCATGAACCCTGTGTACTGAAATTTGAATTATAATGGCAATTATTTTATCCACCTTCGGAGGCATGATCACAAATGATAGTTGTACAGCTGTGCAGTGTAACAGAAGAGAAATAGACCAAGTACTGTGTGCTAGGATAGTATATAATCTAACTGCCTTGCCAAGGAAAGTCTTATATGAGAAGACGTGTGTAGTTCAGACTGTGTGTGATCTTTGGAGTGGAAAGCAACAATGAGCAAAGACAGGGCTCAAAGGAGCTGAGCTCGATGACGTCATCCTCGGCTGGGACCACGCCAAGAGGTTCCAGGCCAGGAAATTCCTACAAGAATTATGAGGAGCCACAATCAAACTTTCCATTATTTTTGTAGTCAATTCTTAACCTCAACATCCTGCGCTTTATAATGCCGTCACCCTTACATCGGGAAGAAGTCACGTGTAAAAGATATATTCTACATTCACTTTACGTGCTCTCAGGTTTTGGCTTTGGGTTTCACCCTTGCATGACAAAATCTATTACCTTTTCAGACCCTTGGGAGTAGCATGGCGCACTTTTCAGGAGGACGTTCGTGCAGTGGTGCCTTTGAATACTTTCATACTCGCTCCCATCCTTGAGGGAACCCAGGCTATTTTCAGGTGTTGGCTCTCATCCTCCTGTTTGCTCTGAGTCTCTCTGTTAGGATGTTTAGACTGTAGCTTTTGATTTTAGGTTGTTAGCCTACATGCCTGCTTCTCTACTGTGCATTTCATAAATACTGAGTTCAGGGTGACTCCCAGGAATTAGGAATAACACATCAGTACCTGTTTGTTTGTTTGTTTATTTGCTTGAGTACTTCAACCTTTTTCTTGGGTTTTCATTGACATAATACAGCACTGTTTCCTTTGCTAAGTTTCATTTGGAGATAGACATTTCTTTACTATGTTTTGAATAACAAATTTACTGTCAGTTTTATTAGCTGACTTCCACCTTTATTTTGGGAGCATTAACAAAGGAAAGGAAAATAAGGTATAAATAGGTATTTCTCCAAGGATAAGCATCTCCATCAGTAGTACCTAGGAATCAGTACAGATGGAAGTGAATTTTAACTGTATACAGAAGTGACTTATAACAGAGCAATAATGGATTTATTTTCTGCCAGTAGGTGCTAGACCATTGTAGGGTGTTTCCAAGTCAGTTTTTTCCTGTTCTCTTAGATGAGTATTTTTAAAACTCTTTTCTCTCTTTTCCATTCTCCATCCTTCCTTCAGACAATACCCAAATCTCTCATTTTGCAGGAATAGAAAGAGTAGTGAGCATCCATGTGTTACTATGCACATCAACTCTTTGTCTGCCCACATGCCTGCTTAGGCCTTCAGTCAGAACTGGGAATGAACTGCCTTAGCTGTCCACATCCTCCCTGCTCCCCCCCAATGATAGTGATTCTTACAGTTTTTTCTTTGTCTCTCATTTTTAGATCTTCATCCTGTGAACCCACAATGTGTCCATAATTTCCTGAGTCTAGGCTTAGAAAAATTGTCTCTGTGTTTGTGTGTGCGCGTACACGTTTGTGCATGTGTATGTGTGATTGTGCATTATGTCGAGTAAAATAAGCCAGGAAAGCAAAGGTAAATATACACATAAGTGTGAACATATTCTCTTTGTTCTTGAGGACCCTCCAGTACCCTTCGAGATGCATAGCATATTTGGATGGAGTTCACCATTCAGCCTTCAGGTCTCAGTGCTTACAAGGCATGCATTTTATGGACTGGGCTATTTCCCAAACCCCTATTCTCTTATATTTAAATTTGCAACTCCATTTCTGTCCGTCATTTTATTGAAAAACTCCTCAAGTAAATACTTGTGTCTTTACCTTGTGTTCTTTCTTGAACCTTCTGCAAGCAAATCATTAGGCTTCCTGCCTAGCTCTACAGCTTATATATATGCCAGCCTCGCCTTAATGTTCACTTAACTTAGATCTAGCAACCGCCATATTTGGCAGAGAAAATCCTGCGCTTGTCCTCCTCCTCATCTTCATCTTCTTCTTCCTCCTTCTCCCTCTCTTTGTTTGAAACATTTTTTTGTTTGTCTCCTGGAAAATTCACCTGTTCAGTTTTTCTACTGCATTTGTGGTAAACAGATCTTTAATTGTATTCTCTTTTCCTTTATTTTCTCTTCTTTTCTTTTCTTTTATCCTTCCTTCCTTCCTTCCTTCCTTCCTTCCTCTCTTCTTCCTTCCCTCCCTCCCTCCCTCTCTTCTTTCCTTCCTTCCTCCAGTCTTTCACATCTCCTCAGCTCTTAAATTTTCGAGAGCTCTGGGTCTCAGTCCTGATTCTCCTTTTGCTTTTACTGGCCATTTTACTGTTGTGAAGATCTTAGCTTGTTTGTCAACCAGATGCCGCCCAATATTCTGGTGACTGTCAGCTTGTTATCTCCAGCTCTTATCCCTCCCTTAGGTTCTGGTCACATGTTTCTGTTCTCTTGACATCTCTCTAGGGAAGTTGGTAAGTGCATCAGACAACGTGGCTGTGATCATTTTCTGACACTCTCTCAAAATCTGCTCCTTTGATATTATCCCCCAATTCAGACATGGCAACTTATGTGTCTCCATTTCGTTAGGCAATAAGCCAAAGGGTATTTCGGTGTCTTTCCTTCCTTTAAGCCCCACAAGTAATCTGACAGCAAGTCATATTGACTGTACAGATCTGAACTAAATCCTCTTTTGCCTCACCCAGCCTGCCTGTATTCAGTCTCTTCTCACACAGCCACCAGAAGGATGCTTCTGAAACACCCACTGGGTCGTGGTACTTACTTTTCTAGGCAAATGTCTCTGCTTTAGCTTAGAAGGCTGTGCCTTTGCCATAGCCCTCCCGGCACAGGCTTTGTTTTAGGAAGGACTGTACAATTTTAGAATTATTTAGTCTCTCATTTTCCACATGATAGGAAGTTGTTTGTGCTGCAGTTCCATTTGTGAATAACCACAAACGTGTGAATCAGACGGTAATCCTAATTTAACAGTAGTACCTGCTGTATCCTCCTAAGACGCGCCCTCCCTTGATCTAAATTCAGCTGTGGTTCTATATTACAAAGAAAATGATCTAAGCAGTGATGATTATGTGAAGAGTTCTTGCAAAGATATATTTTAAGTTTATAAGTTTTATATGTCATCCTGATAGTCCTAAGATCTTTGCCGTGATTGAAGAAGTTGGGGGAGGAAAACAGGGAATGATACAGGAAGTAGAAATATGTCTAGTTTTCCCTCAAAAGTAAGTATGGAAATCAGAGCTCTGTGAATTTAATGAGGAAAATGTAACCAACTTCTTGTTCTAAAAGGGTAAGTTAAGTCAGAATTAGTGTGCTTGAAACAATTAAAGAAACAGTGACTATGCAATACTGTGCTCAAGTTCATAATGACTAGCAGCGTAAATATATTTTGTGCTCTGATTTTTTCCCCATTTTTTATTAGATATTTTCTTTACTTATATTTCAAACACTATCCCTTTTCCTCATTTCCCCTCTGAAAATCCCCTATGCGCCCCCCCCATTCACCCTGCTCACCAACCCACCAACTCCCGTGGCCCTAGCATTCCCCTACACTGGGGCATAGAGCCTTCACAGGACCAAGGGCCTCTCCTCCCATTGATGAACAGCAAGGCAACCCTCTGCTACATATGAAGCTGGAGCTGTGAGTCCCAGCATGTGTACTCTTTGGTTGGTGGTTAAGTCCCTGGGAGCTCTGAGGGTACTAGTTAGTTCATATTGTTGTTCTTCCTATGGGGCTGCAAACCCCTTCAGCTCTTTGGGTCATTTCTCTAGCTCCTCCATTGGGGACCCTGTACTCAGTCCAATGGATGGCTGTGAGCTTCTTCTTCTGTATTAGTCGGGTACTGTCAGAGCCTCTCAGGAGACAGCTATATCAAGCTTCTCTCAGCAAGCACTTGTCGGCATCCACAATTTGTCTGGGTTTGGTGAGTATATACAGGATGGATCTCCAGGTGGGGCAGTCACTGGATGGTCATTCTTTCAGTCTCTGCTCCACAATTTGTCTCTATAACTCCTTCCATGGGTATTTTCATTCCTCTTCTAAGAAGGACTGAAGTATCCATACTTTGGTTTTCTTTCTTCTTGAGTTTCATATAGTTTGTGAATTTTATCTTATGTATTCTGAGCATCTGGGCTAATATCCACTTACCAGTGAGTGCATACCATGTTCTTTTGTGATTACTTCACTCAGGATGATATTTTCTAGTTCCACCCATTTACCTACAAATTTCATGAATTCATAGTTTTTAATAGCTGAGTAGTACTCCATTGTGTAAATGTATCACATTTTCTGTATCCACTCCTCTGATGAGGGACATCTGGGTTGTTTCCAGCTTCTGGCTATTATAAATAAGGTTGCTGTGAACATGGTGGAGTATGTGTCCTTATTACATGTTGGAACATCTTCTGGATATATGCCCAGGAGTGGTATAGCTGGGCCTTCAGGTAGGACTATGTCCAATTTCCTGAGGAACTGCTAAACTGATTTCCAGAGTGGTTGTACCAGCTTGAAATCCCTCCAGCAATGAAGGAGTGTTCCTCTTTCTCCACAACTTCTCCAGCATCTGCTGTCACCTGAGTATTTTATCCTAACCATTCTGACAGGTGTGAGGTGGAATTTCAGAGTTGTTTTGATTTGCATTTCCCTGATGACTAAGGATGTTGAACATTTCTTTAAGTGCTTCTCAACCATTCAGTATTCGTCAGTTGAGAATTCTTTGTTTAGCTCTGTACCCTATTTTTTAATAGGGTTATTTGGTTCTCTGGAGTATAACTTCTTGAGTTCTTTGTATATACCAATAATATTGGATATTAGCCCTCTATCAGATATAGGACTGGTAAAGATCTTTTCCCAATCTGTTGGTTGCTGTTTTGTCCTATTGACAGTGTCCTTAATTATATGAGGTCCCATTTGTCAATTCTTGATCTTAGAGCATAAGCTATTGGTGTTCTGTTTAGGAAGTTTTCCCCTGTGTCCATGTGCTCGAGGCTTTTCCCCACTTTCTTTTCTATTAGTTTCAGTGTATTTTGTTTTATGTGGAGGTCCTTGATTCACTTGGACTTGAGCTTTGTACAAGGAGATAGGAATGGATCAATTTGCATTCTTCTACACGCTAAGTACCAGTTGAGCCAGCACCATTTGTTGAAAATGCTGTCTTTTTTCCAGTGGATGGTTTTAGCCCCTTTGTCAAATATCTAGTGACCATAGATGTGTGGGTTCATTTCTGGGTCTTCAGTTCTGTACCATTGATCTATCTGCCTGTGTTTGTACCAATACCATGCAGTTTTTATCACAATTGCTCTGTAGTACAGCTTGAGGTCAGGGATGGTGATTCCCGCAGAAGTTATTTTATTGTTGAGAATAGGTTTTGCTATCCTAGGTTTTTTGTTATTCCAGATGAACTTGCAATTTGCCCTTTCTAACTCTATGAAGAATTGAGTTAGTATTTTGATGGGGATTGCATTGAATCTGTAGATTGCTTTTGGCAAGATGGCCATTTTTACTATATTAATCCTGCCAATCCATGAGCATGGGAGATCTTTCCATCTTCTGAGATTTTCTTCGATTTCTTTCTTCAGAGAATTGAAGTTCTTGTCATACAGATCTTTTACTTGCTTGATTAGAGTCACTCCAAGATAATTTTTATATCATTTGTGACTATCATGAAGGGTGTTGTTTCCCTAATTTCTTTCTCAGCCTATTTATCCTTTGTGTAGAGGAAGGTCACTGGTTTGTTTGAGTTAATTTTATATCCAGCTACTTTGCTGAAATTCTTTATCAGGTTTAGGAGTTCTCTGATGGAATTATTGAAGTCACTAAGTATACTATCATGTCATCTGCAAATAGTGATATTTGACTTCTTCCTTTCTAGTTCATATCTCTTTGTATTCCTTTTGTTGTCTAATTGCTCTGGCTAGGACTTTGACTGCTATATTGAATAGGTACCGAGAGAGTGAGCAGCCTTGTCTAGTCCCTGATTTTACTGGGACTGCTTCAATTTTCTCTCCATTTATTTTGATGTTGGCTACTGGTTTGCTGTATATTGCTTTTTTTATATTTAGGTATGGGTGTTGAATTCTGATCTTTCCAAGACTTTTATTATGAAGAGGTGTTGGATATTGTCAAATACTTTCTCAGCATCTAATGAAATGATCATGCAGTTTTTTCTCTTTGAGTTTGTTTATATAGTGCATTATGTTGATGGATTTCCATATGTTGAACCATCCATGCATCCCTGGGATGAAACCTACTTGATCATGATGTTTGATCGTTTTCATGTGTTCTTGGATTTGGTTCGTGAGAATGTTATTGAGTATTTTTGCATCAATATTTATAAGGGATATTGGTCTGAAGTTCTCTTTCTTTGTTTGGTTTTTGTGTGGCTTAGGTATATTGTGGCTTCATAGAATGAATTGGGTAGAGTACCTTCTGTTTCTATTTTGTGGAATTGTTTGAGGAGTATTGGTATTAGGTCTTCTTTGAAAGTCTGACAGAATTCTCACTAAACACATCTGGTCCTGGTTTTTTTTTTATTTGGTTGGGAGACTATTAATGACTGTTTCTATTTCTTTAGGGGATATGGGGCTGTTTTAGATCATTTATCTGATCTTGATTTAACTTTGGTACCTGGTATCTCTTGAAAATTGTCCATTTCATCTAGATTTTCCAGTTTTGTTGAGTATAGCCTTTTGTAGTAGGATCTCATGATTTTTCCTTGGTTTCTGTTATGTCTCCCTTTTCATTTCCTATTGTGTTAATTTGTATACTGTCTCTGTGCCCTCTGGTTAGTTTGGCTAAAGGTTTATCTATCTTGCTGATTTTTCTCAAAGAACTAGCTTCTGATTTGGTTGATTCTTTGTGAAGTTCTTTTTGTTTCCACTTGGTTGATTTCAGCTCTGAGTTTGATTATTTCCTCCCGTCTACTCCTCTCAGGTGTATTTGCTTCTTTTTGTTCTATAACTTTCATGTGTGCTGTCAATCTGCTACTGTATGCTCTTTCTATTTTCTTTTTGGAGGCACTCAGAGATATGAATTTTCCTCTTAGGACTGTAAGTTTGGGTATCTTGTGCCTTCATTTTCATTAAATTCTAAAAAGTCTTTAATTTCTTTATTTCTTCCTTGACCAAGTTATCATTGAGTAGAGTGTTGTTCAGCTTCAACTTGTATGTGGGCTTTCTAATGTTTATATTATTGAAGACCAGCCTTAGTCCGTGGTGATCTGATAGGATGCATGGGATTATTTCAATCTTCTTGTATCTGTTGAGGCCTGTTTTGTGACTGATTATATGGTCAAGTTTGGAGAAGGTACCATGAGGTGCTGAGAAGAAGGTATATCCTTTTGTTTTATGATAAAATGTTTAATAGATATATGTTAATTCTATTTGGTTCATAAGTTCCATTAGTTTTACTATGTCTCTGTTTATGAATGTGGGTGCCCTTGCATTAGGAGCATAGATGTTCAGAATTGAGAGTTCTTCTTGGTAGATTATTCCCTTGATGAGTATAAAATTTCCTTCTTTATCTTTTTTGATAACTTTTGGTTGAAAGTCGATTTTATTCAATATTAGAAGGGCTACTCCAGCTTGTTTATTGGGACCATTTGCTTGGAGGATTGTTTTCCAGCCTTTTATTCTGAAGTAGTATCTGTCTTTGTCACTGAGGTGGGTTTCCTGTATACAGCAAAATGTTGGGTTCTGTTTATGTATCCAGTCTGTTAGTCTATATCTTTTTATTGGGGAACTGAATCCATTGATATTAAGAGATATTAAGGAAAAAGATTGTTGCTTCCTGTTGCTTTTGTTGTTAAAGGTGGTTTTTTTTTTTTTTTTTTTTTTGTGGCTATCTTCTTTTTGGCTTGTTAAAAGAAGATTATTTTCTTGATTTTTCTAGGGTGTAGTTTCCCTCCTTGTGTCGTTGTTTTCCATTTATTATCCTCTGCTGGGCTGGATTTGTGGAGAGATACTGTGTAAATTTGTTTTTTCATGGAATATCTTGATTTCTCCATCTATGGTCATTGAGAGTTTTGCTGGGTATAGTAGTCTGGGCTGGCATTTGCGTTATTTTAGGGTCCGTATGACATCTGCCCAAGATCTTCTGGCTTTTATTGTTTCTGGTGAGAAGTCTTGTGTAATTCTGATGGGTGTGCCTTTATATGTTACTTGACCTTTTCCCCTTACTTCTTTAATCTACTTTGTTTTGTGCATTTGCTGTTTTGATTATTATATGGCAGGAGGAATTTCTTTTCTGATCCAATCTATTTGGAGTTCTGTAGGCTTCTTGTATGTTCATGGACATCTCTTTCTTTAGGTTAGGGAAGTTTTCTTCTATAATTTTTTGAAGATATTTACTGGCCCTTTAAGTTGGAAATCTTCATTCTCTTCTATACCTATTATCCTTAGGTTTGGTCTTCTCATTGTGTCCTGGATTTCCTGGATGTTTTGAGTTAGGTTCTTTGCCTTTTGCATTTTCTTTTGTTGTTGTGTCAGTGTTTTCTAAGGTGTCTTCTGCCCGTGAGATTCTCTCTTCTATTTCTTGTATTCTGTTGGTAATGCTTGCATCTATGGCTCCTGATCTCTTTCCTAGGTTTTCTATCTCCAGAGTTGTTTCCCTTTGTGATTTCTTTATTGTTTCTACTTCCATTTCTAGATCCTCTGTGGTTTTGTTTAATTCCTTCACCTGTTTGATTTTGTTTTCCTGTAATTCTTTAAGGGATTTTTGTGTTTCCTCTATAAGAGCTTGTACCTGTTTATCTGTCTGTGTTCTCCTGTATTTCTTTAAGGGAGTTATTTATGTCTTAAAATCTTCTATCACATCATGAATATGATTTTAAATTTGAATCTTGCTTTTTTAGTGTGTTGGGTTGTCCAGGACTTGCTGTAGTAGGAGTACTGGGTTCTGATGATGCCAAGTAGCCTTGGTTTCTGTTGGTAAGATTCTTACATTTGCCTTTTGCAATCTGGTTATCTCTGGCATTAGATGTTCTTGCTGCCTCTGGCTGAAGCTTGTTCCTCCTGCTCATCCATAGGCCTGTGTCAGCCCTCCTGGGAGACCAGCTCTCTCCTGGTGGAACTTGTGTATAGAGGTCTCTGGAACAGCCCAAACTCTCAGTGCAGATGGCCACTGGAAGGATCCTGTCCCAGCTGCTCCACTCTTTCTGTGCCCCTTGTGCTCCTTGTAGCCAGCTCCAGACAGTTAATGGAGAGAAAGTTGCTATCTCTCCTCTGAGCCTGGGAGTGATAGCACTCCTAGATAGAGCAGGTCTCTCCTGGTGGGATCTGTGCACAGTGGGCTGTGGAGCAGCCTCAGCTCGCAAGTGCAGATATCGGACTGGAAGGATGCTCTGTGCTCTGCTTTTTGATTCAGAAGCAGTAATTCATTGATTCTGACAAATGTCAGGTTAGTCATTTGCACACAAAATTTTAGGGTGCTATTTCATTGTTGAAAAAAAGTTCATTTCAGTTATGTGCACATGATGACCTCCTTCTTCTCCCAGCTTCTAGATTTATCCTGTGTGCCGCAGTTGGGACCTCCTCGTTGGTTAAATTGTGTCCTGTAAGCTGCTCAGTGTCAGTATGAACTGTCAGATGATTCATCTCTAGAAACAGGAGTCTGGAGGCATCATCTAGTTCAGTCATTTCTCTTTGTGAAGATTTCAATGCAACATTGTTAAAATTTAGGCGTCCAGTAAATCCTAACGATTTCCATGTGTATGTATACACACATATATGTGAGCACAAAGCCTCAAAGGCAAACATTACGTTGTCTATAGCAGCAGCAATTAATCCTTGGAATACACCTGAACTGTGCTAGTGTAATTTATACTGTGCATTTTGCAGAAGACAAAAACTGACTCTGTGGCCACAGAGCAGGTGCAGGTTAGCATGTTAGAAGTTGTCTGCAGGAACTACTGGAAGGTAGCTCATGGGCGTTTGCATCCTATAAGGACGCTTTTGAGATCGTATTCAGGCAGGTTTGTTTTTATTCTCCAGCTTCCCCCAGGAGTTTTCAGGACTTATTGACCGCCCTGCTCTACTTTATTCTGTTTGCCTGAACTTAGGGTGAAGACTTCTGTTTTTGTAAGAGGCGAGAGAAATGTAGACTTCCTGTGCTGAAATTGAAACACTGTCCGAGGAATTGAGTAGCACACTGTAGATACTGAAGGCGTTAGAGAGAAATGTCTCAGAAAAATAAGACAATTTCTGGGTTTTATTTCCTGTCTGACATTGTTTTATTATTTTGAAAAATTACTTTTATCCCAAGTGGAGAGAGGGCTTTCGGGGTAAAATACTTGCTGAGCAAGTATGAGGATCTGAATTCAGATACTTAACCACCACATAGAAACTGACGGGGTATAATGGTCCGTACATGTTGGAGGAAAACACAGCCAGATCCTATGGACTCAGTTGCCAGTTACTCTGGCCCAAACTGCAAGCTCTGGGTTCTGTGAGAGACTTTGTCCTAAGGTACAAAACTGAGAAATAATTCACACGTGTTGACATCAGCCTCTGGCATCCATCCATATCTGCACAAGTGAGCACACCAGCACACTTGGGCACATACAAATATGCCACAGAGAGAGCCATAACACGCATCGCCTTTATATGGCGGACAGTAGCAAGCTCTACTATATTTATACCCCATATATCTTGATGCTATGGTACTACATATAGCATGGTGCCAGGGGCAGACCTGGAGCCTCAAGGGGATGAAAAAAGAACGCACACACACACACACACACACACACACACACACACACAAATACACACACAAATACACAAATACACAGAGCTAGTATTGGGTGGTCTGTACTCTGGGAGACTCAGCATATTAATTATATACAGTTCAATGGAGTGGCAGATTCTTGCATTCTAGTATACTAGGAGGTAATGTTAGAACAGACAATCAAGCAAGCAGAGCTTATGAATAACTGGGTCAAGGAGACGAGTTTAGCTAATCTCCATCGGAACAGCCTCTAGAGTGGACCATTGACAGGTTGCACATATCCAGGCAGAGAAAGCTGTGGTAGGCATTTTTTTCACACACCAGCAATGTCCACATGAGGACCAGAGGAAGATGTTGCCATCTTTCTGAGCCTTACTGTGGGGCAAAGGCTTTATCATTTTCTCAGGGGTCTAAAGCTTTAGGGTCCTTGACATGGCCACATTCCTGTTGGCAATATACCTTCACTCAGGAGCTTGCACTCAGGGATTCTACACACTGTGGAATTTCCATTTTATTGTAATGTTATTTTGATGTACATTCTACTCAGAGTATGCTGTCTGTTTTTCTCCTGTGTATTGTTAAGTCCATTAATAAGTCTCTTAGGATACCTCTAACTCACTGGTTGTTTTCTCAGGTCTTAGAAATGTGTATGGGTCATTTGTTGAAAGCTAAAAATATACTAGTAAGTTCTCACGGAAGCGAACATTTTAGTGTTCCCAGGAACTCCTTGGCAACCATTCCTTGCTAATCCATTCCTCCTTCCAGAAAGTTTGCTTTCTTGTGTCTTAAATGAAGTGACAGCTAGTGAGCTGCCCCCGTGTAAACGTGTGTGCTTCTTCCCCATCCTTTCCGCTCATTGGCCTTCGTGTCTATCGCATCTATGGTAGTTATCCTTCAGATTCCAGATCAATCATACAGACATTTTTCACTACCATAAATAGCTTTTTTGAGATATAATTAATATATGATATGATTCATCCATTTAAAGTACACAGTTCATTTGTTTGTTCATTTTTCTAAACTGAATGTCTCTGTGTAGCCCTGATTATCTCAGAACTTGCTCTGCAGACAAGCCTAGCCTCAAATTCACAAAGATCTGCTTGCCTCTGCCTCCTGAGTGCTGGGACTAAAGGTGTGTGACACCAGCACCTGGCCAGTTTGTTTATCTTTAGTATATTCATAGACATACTCATTCATAGCCTTAAAGTGATAAAATCAGCAAAATCAACCAGATACAAGCAAAATCAGATAAAATCACCCTATGCTAGAACCTCTGGGACTGCGAATCAAAGAAATCTGTGTTCCCTTTGCTGATCTGTCAGGGCATCAAGGGTCTAGGACGTTGGGCCATATCCACACGGGTTTAATGACACAAAGCATCAACATGAGATTTCTTCTCCCATCAAATGCTGCATTTCAGACCATTGTCATTAGACGTTGGGAATTATGGACAGACTAACCCTAGTGACTCTGCCTCTCCGCTGTGGTGACCTCAGATCTAACTGAACATCTATACCACATGTAGTTGAAAGTTCTTTGCAGTCTTTTCAGTAGACATCTTTCCTGAGCTGTGTACCCTCATTACACTTACTTTATTATCTACAAAATGTCACTGTCATTTTCAATGGCACATTGAAAAAGGTATAAATTGCTAGCCTTTTATCCCATTTCCCCCCACCATTAAAACAAGACCAAACTGTACAACATCTCATTGAACAATTATTCCAAATCCATCCTTTTGCATTGTCAGGGTTCTACTTTTATCGTTTCCTCCATCATATTTCCACTTATCTGATGGGAAATTGATTTTTCTGCCTAGCGAAAAAATTCTCTTACTACTACATCCGAATGAATTTCTTATTGATAATCCTTCTCTTTAATGCATCGTGCCAGCTAATATTAACATATAGATAAATTCTTCTGATATCTTCCCTTATGACAAAATGGTCATTTCATCTTATAGTCCATAACTGTAAATGGCAATAGCTCTTAATTTTTGGACATAATACAAACTATAAGCAAATTCAGGCCAAATTTGTCGGCTTATAAGTTTTGAGGTTTGAACAAATTCAGTATAAGTGCTTAAACCTTTAAGCTCTATATGTTACTGTCTGCAGGACCCACACCATGTCTTAGGTGAGCACATGAGCTCGCTGTGGTGTCGCAGGCCTGTTATTTGAACTGTTATGACACATTATAACACATTATGAGGGGAATGTAAGTCCACAGACACTGTGAATTATGTACTATGGAAGAGAAAAGGATTTTTTTTCCCCCTGAATAGTTTCTTTTGGGATAGGGTTGCACATATCTCTCACTGGCCTGGAACTCAATCAAACTAGACATGTTCTTATTCTTTCTTATTTCTATATTGTTTTTATTCTTGGAATTCAGATTTATTCCTTGAAGATAAAAGCAGTTGACTCTGATTCGACATCCACTTGTTAGGTGAAGGGTCTGATAATACTGCTGCTAAGATCATGGTTTCTCTCCTGGGCTGCAGGGGTTAAAATAGCTAATTTAGACAGTAAAATACTCCTTCTCTTTTGAAGAATGAGGATGTATTTTTATGTGTTTATTACCTTAAAAATTGAAATAAATCTGTAACATTGAGGAAAAGTAGAGCATAGACTATGTTTGTGGAGTACAACCCTAACCCTCGTGTTTTCAAACTTTGCTGATATTTCCTCCAGTAAATGTTTAGTCAACAAGTTAAAAAAAAATGAAGTGATCAGTTGAGGAAAATGAATACTCTGCTTTGAATGTGTTCTATCTTTTAGGGATGCAGTTCTTTAACAAAGACTAGAAGCCTCTAGAAGCTCGGTCATTTGTAGTGAAACAGATGGAGCTGGAGACAATCATGTTAAGTGGAATAAGCCAGATTAAAAATGACAAATATCACGTATCCTCTCATATATGAAATCTAGATTAAAAGGAAAAGAAAGTAAACAGGAGGTTAATCTGAAAGAGGAAGGAGGCTGTTGAGCCAGAGAAAGTAATGGGGGTAAATATAAGCAATATACGTGTTCTAGTCAATGTTCTGTTGCTGTGAAGAGACACTATGTCCAAAGCAACTCTTATAAAAACTCTTAACTGGACTGATGTACAGGGTCAGAAGTTTAGTACATTGTTGCTATGGAAGGAAGCATGGTAACGTGCAGGTAGTCATGATGCTGGAGAGATAGCTGAGTGTTCTACATCCAGAACTGCAGACATCAGACAGAGAGAGAGAGGGGGGGCACTGCCCAATAGTGCCACTCCAAGGTGACCAAGCATTCAAGTCTGTGAGCGTGTGGGGGCCATTCTTATTTAAATAATCACAACACATTATACACATGTATGAAAATGTTGGGATGAAACCTGTTAGACTAGTTATAACATGGAATGTTGTGTGTAGTTCCAAACTTAGAGTTTCGTAAGCGACTGCCTGTATTTCATCTGCTTCTTAGAAAGTATTCTGTTGCTTTCTCTTGCTTACTATAATATAATCTGAAATGACGGCCACGTTAATAAAAGAATAGAAACACAAAGGGAAATCAATAATTGTACAAATAAACTTCATGTTGCAGTTCTGCATGTATGAAGTAGCCTGGGAATATTTTGGTACTTTCCTTGAGATTTTTGTTCCTTCCATAGCGTCTCTTCCATGTGTATATATGGAAATTCACAATCACATATTGAAATTAAAGGAAGACTTGTTTCCTGTGTAAACAGTAGGTTTTCTTTATATGTATATTAAGCTGATATCATTTCTTTTTTTCAATTTTTTTTGTGTTATATAGTCTACTTTTTTCCATTGTGTATAATATTATGATAAATGTAATATTTAAATTATACATTTAAATTATATAACATTTCCAATTATTAAAAATGAAGTGAAAAATTCTGCTCTTATGTGTAATAGAAATGTTGGCATTTGGCGAGGAAATAATGTCAGTTGTTAGTGGTGAATATCGAAAATGGGGAGCTATTTGTATTTCTTTTCCTTCTTCTTTTCCTTGTTTTTGCATTTTCTTCAGTGGGAGTTAGAATAATTTAAATAGAATATTTTCATTTTCTTCTAGTTTTTCATTGGCCTCTTTGATTTACATGGTCTAAAGAAGCATATAGAGGAGTGGCATGCTCTTTCCTATCTTGTAAGACATAGCAAGCTAATTTGAGGGTAGAAAAATGGTAGTTGTTTGTAGTGATTTCATCGGAGCTGAATTATAATAACTGTTTATTTATGATATTCAGTTTCTAGAAATACTATTAGGCCATTTGAATTATACAGAATAGTCTGCTATTAAAATGGTGTTTGAAGCCAATAATGAAAATTTTATATTCAGTATCCTAGAAATATATATATATAATATATATATTAAGATTCATTTTACTACAGGCCCCTGTATTGCACCCGGAAATTAGTCAGAATCCTAAAAATGTCATGATTATAAAAATTCTTAAGCTAGTGTGGTAGCTGTCTTATTAGGCTGTCCTGTTGCTGTGATACAACACCATGGTAAAGCAACTTAGAGAAGGAGAGGTTTATTTGGGCCTATGGTTCTAGAGATAGAGGGTCCATCTGACAGGAGGTCAGCTGCGGCAGCTAGAGCAGTAAGCTGAGTGTTCGCATCTTAAATCACATGCAGGAAACCGAACGTAGGGGGAATGGCAGCTGGTTTGTAACCCTAAAAGTCCACTCCTATTGCCAAGGAGACCATACCTCATAAGCCTCTCCAAACAATGCTATCAACTGGGACCAGTGACCGAGACTGCGGGTGACACCGTCATCCGAACGGCCACAGTGACCACAGTCTGATAATCTCAGTGCTTAGAGGTATAGGCCTCAGCATCACAACTTTGTGACCACCCCATGCTATATGAGTCACTGTCTCAAAAATTAATTCATTAAAAGATAGATAAAATATACTCTTGAAAACATAACTAAGCATTATTTAATCATTAAGGGGTTTCTGGATGCTGCCCGTGGGGGGGGGCAGGGGGGTGCTCACTGTGTACCCAGGATGGCCTTGAACTTGGGCCAACCCTACCAGCCTCACGAGTGTGTTTGCTCCTATGGAAATTGGGGTTCTCTTTCAGGCTATTTATTATTAGTCTCGTTTGTTAATTATAGAATTTAAGTTCAGAGGGAAGCTTCAGGACCATTTTATTAAAGTTTGAGAGAAAAATCACACAGGCCAGGCAAGCTATAAATCTTGGCAGCAGCCAGGAGGAGAGGAATGGAGAACAGGAGGGAAGCCCTGCTTTTGAGTTAGGGTCTAAGCCAGGCAGCATGCTCAGCCATGGAGAGCATCAGTCCGCTGCATGATGGACGGTCAGGGCCTTCACAGAAAGTCTGACAAGAAGCACAGAGTTTTCAAAGACAACTTGGTGAGGCTCTGGGACAGTGTCTGAAAACAGGTAGAGATGTGAGAAGGCAGACTTACACTTTTCAAGTTAAGACTCCAAAGCAGACAGACTTCTCAGTGCAGCCTGACAGAAGCAGTGTAAACTGTTGCCTTGGGGGAGGGAATCTCTGTAAAAGGAAAATGCATCATTGCATCAAGGGGATAATTATTCCTCCCACTTCTATAACCCAGCTTCAAGTAAGTCAGCTGATTGACGGGCCCAGGTGAACTAACTCTCAAGGGACTTGGCAACACCACTTCTAATCTTGGCAACAGATTGCCAAGTCATGTCTCCATTGCAGGCCAGAAGTTGAACTCTGATTCTGCTCTTTCACCAGGAGGAAGAAGCATTTCCTTAATGGGCATGAATAAAGACTGCACAACTTGAGCATTTACTCTTGCACCTTAAATCTTAAGGAAGTGCGGTTGTGATGTTTAACTTTCTGGCGTTATCAGGGAAACAGGAATTGGGGTCCAAAGTTGACCGTGAGGGAGCAGTGTATCCTCAGTGGCTTCCAAGCTACCAATCCCGGTATTGACGGGATTGTTGGCATGAGTTTCCTTAGCAAGTGAGCATTTTTATATAAGCACATACCTTTTGGAAAAGCGTAGTCAGTTCCAGTGTGAACAGCACACCAAATTGTGATGTAGAGCCACTCGTATTTGAGTGGCATATGAACTTTCTTACTCATTGGCTTTCAATTATCTGTAAACCTTCACATATGCATGACGTATCTATCACATTTATATATGATAAAATGTACTCATTTGAAGAAAATACTGTAAATTTTCATATCTATAGTCATAGGCACCATAACAACTTCTCATGACCTCACAGCAAGTCTTTCTTACTCCGAGTCATCTCTTCTCCATCCTTAGTCACAGGTGGACACTGGTCCTTCTCGTTACTCTGAATTGGTGTACCTCCACCTCAGCTCAGCCATGACACCATTAGAATTTTGGAAAGTTTGCTTTTGGGGGGAGCCAGGGTGTTGCCACGTAGGGACTTTAGCAGCATTTCTGGGGTTCTCTGCCCATCAGGTGACCTCTCATTCCACCACCTCTGTTGGACAACTGAAATGCCTATTGCCAAATTCCCCCTTGAGGTCAGAACTGCAACCACCTGAGAACCAGTGCTTACTATAAGATTGCTTTTCTGGTGCCCACATTTCACAGGAATAATAATGCAGAGTATACATCCTCTGTACCTCTTTCAGTTTGCTCAATATACCGAATGACTCAAAAGTTATAGATGCTGTTATACAAATGCTACTTGCTTTCTTTTTATGGAGTGGGAGGTCAGTATTTAATCATCAACTACAGTCTGTTTAACCATCTCCTTTTTATGTTCCTCTAAATTCTTTAAAGCAATAGTGGATACTTTTGGGTAAGGAGTTACTTATGTATCAGCTTAATTTTGCAAGGCTATCATTTGGTGTGGGGGGCTGGCCATGGTGGCACATACACCTATAATTCCAGTACTTTGGAATTTTAGGCAGGAACATCATGAGTACGAAGTGTGTGTGCACAGCACAGTGGTGGTAGGATTGTGTGTCATTCAAAACTTTTTTTTTGTAACTTAAATATCCTTATCCATTGTTATTTATGCATACAAATATAGTTTTGGCTGTGATAACTATGGGATGATGGATAATATATCTCGGCCTTTTAAGACTAACTAGAACTGTAATTTAGATTGTCTTCTCTTTGCTGAGACATCTCTATATATTCTTGCTGGATACACATGTACAGGAATATGATAGTTTTTGCTTACCTATAGTTTCAGCTCTATGGTCAGTTACCCACTACCCACCAAAGTCTGAAAATATTAAGTAGGAAAATCTGAAGCTAATAATTGTAAACTGCTTTTTGTTGGAGTTAATCTGGTAGGACCTCTGCTGCCAGCTCACTTTGTCCTATTCTGCATGTGAAACATCCCCTGTCTAGCCATGTGCTATGCATGTGCTTTGCCTATTTCTCATTTACTGGCCAACCTGATGATTGGCAATTGTGGCATACTAGTGTCAGTGTTCAGTTAACCCTTAATTTACTCAATGGTGCCAATATAGAGTACGAGGCTGTCATTCTCTCATACTAAGTTATATCACTGTTCCATTATGCTATTAGGGATTATTGTTAGTTCCTTTAACTTTAGTGCAGATATTTGACTATCTAGCCCGCAGTATTCTAACCTGTTATTTTGCTTACTAGACAATGATATTGGAAACCTGCTATCATGCTTCAAAATGTGTGATAAACAAACCGAGTGGATAGAAAACTGCCGAAAACAGTTTGGCAAAACAATGAAGTCCAAGCCAGATGCAGTCTGTGGAAGTGGTGAGTGCGGTGTTCCATACTGGGGATCTCCCTGCATAAAGTTATTAGAGCCAAAGCTGTGGCTCCTGGGGAGTTCTACTTGTGTGTGCTGGGAACATAATGCTAATTGGAAAGGTCCATTGTCCTGCAAGGGATTTGTAGCTCTGAGAGAACCAAAGATCAGAGTACTTTTAAGCCTTATGACAGACTGTGTGAGGTGATGAGCATCTCTGAGGTCCCCCTGTCTTTCCTTGGGTAGCTTACCTGGTTTCAACAGTCTTCACTTCATATACCACACTGTTGTATCTTTGTAAAAGACGTAACAAGTTCACTAGTGACCTAAGTATCTTAAAACATCACCAGGCATCCAGCAAAACCAACTGAATGATTCCTAAGGAAGCTTCTTCATAAGGCAGAGTCTCTAGTTTCAAACTTATCAAGCAAGTTTCACTTCAGTTATTTACACGTGCTTTAGCATTCTGAAGCTGTAACTTTAATCCATTGCTGCTGTAAGATAGACTTCCTAAACATTGCCATTTAGAAGGGACTTAACTTTTTCAACCATATGTAATGGATTTCATTTTTTTTATAAAATTAAAAACAGAAATTTAAGAACTTAAGTTATAGTTTGCTAGAAGTGGTATTTTAGAGAGTAGTGAAATATTTATGTGGCGACAAAATCACAAATTATTCAATTATTCTCCACAGCATGAGTATAAGTGAATAGTTAAACATGTTTTGTATCCCTTAAGATTTATAAAGTATCTATACTTTATATATATTCTTCATTGTATAAGAGAGAATATTTAAAATAGGATTTCTCAGTGGGTTTTGCACATGGCCAAAAATACATAGCAACTTAGGAGAGAAGTGGCTTGGAAGAGTTTAGTTTAAATGTTTAAATACATCAGAAACACAGCTCTGGCCTTAGAGTTGGTGGCCATTACTTGGGAGTCAGAGGCAGATGGATCTCTGAGTTTAAGGCCAGCCTGATCTACAGAGGGCATTCCATGACAGCCAGGGATAAACAAGAAACCCTGTCTTGAAAAACAAATTAACAACAGAACACAGTTCAGAGTGTTGCGGTCTCATAGGGAAACAGAAGTGTCACATGTCTAGCCATTATCTTCTGGAATGCTATAGATAAACCCAACAAAGGGTTTTCTTTGCTATCTGGGGCACTGTCCATATGTCCTGCCTCAGTTAGTCATTGCTTTTTGATGCTGTGTCCATCAGTGCACCATGAGCTACTTCCAATCATAGCTCCAGGATTCTCTGCCTAATGCTTAGTCACTTACATAAATCTCAGTATATTCCACAGCAACTTTATTATGTAACCTATATTTTATCAATATTGAAATAGAAATTCATAATTTTATTTAACAGCCTAGTTCTCTATAGTAGAAGAGGCAAAAAGTGGATCTAGGTAATCTAATGTCAAAAGCTAGTGTCACTTTTCTATGTCACCTTTTTATACCTAACCTTTTGTCTATTAAAGACAGTATTTATTAGATAGACACAGACAAATAAAACACTGGCTGAATAGTAAATTATGTTGTTGTATAAAATATCTCATGGCATA
This sequence comes from Mastomys coucha, assembly GCF_008632895.1. Lineage (NCBI taxonomy): Eukaryota > Metazoa > Chordata > Mammalia > Rodentia > Muridae > Mastomys > Mastomys coucha. The sequence goes on from NW_022196909.1 coordinate 15,872,827, forward strand.
CTTGTTTCCAGCCTTACAGTGGCCCACCCAGCTTGGGTCTTGAACCCCTGACTATTGGTGGCCAGGGAATCAAAAGAGAGATACAGAGACACAACAGATGGGGTCTCCACAACCAGGAGCCTCAGTGTGTTTACTGTACAGCATAGGGGGAGGGGTAGCTAATTTTGGTAGGAAGTCCCTATAGAGACACAACATGAGGCTGTGAATACCTCAGAAGAAAGCCCCAATTGCAGCCTTTTCACAAGCTGGTCTCGTGTTCATGGGCACTCACACTGGGACCCCTACAGAAAGTCTTACACCCATGTGGATATCAGCTTTGCCAGTTTCCCGTAGATTGGAGGCCTTGCTGTCCTTGACATGGCTGTGCCTGTCTCAACAATGCTTAGTCACTCATTACTTCCCTCACTTAGGTTCTCTTCCAGTTCCTATGTACACTGTTCTATAATCTGAGGGGAAGTAGTTTCAAAAGGAAACCCACTGCAAAAGCATTCAACAGACTGTCTGTGTATGTATATGTATGTATGTATGTGTGTGTATGTACACACACACACACACACACACACACACACACACACACATACAAGTCTGCCTCTGCAGCCTTGGACAGCTTGGGTTATAAATATGAGTGACCTACAGTTATGAGATTTAATACTTTATAAATTATCCTTTGTAAATTAACCTACTGTGTTTTTCTTTAACACACTTATATAATGATACATAATATACAGTAGTCTACCTGGTAAAAGTTTCAAAATTATGAGAGATTGAATCCATTTTAAGTTTCTTTATGACTACAACTGTCCAACTGGAAAAAGGGAAAGATGGACGAAGGAAGCACAATTGCAGTTTGAGGACTTGCTTGTTGGAAGTATTGTTCTCCAGTGGGCAGATGCTGCACTGTTTTGGCAGTGGGGAAGCGATGGAGAATAATCCATGAATAAGCAGTATTCACACATTGAATTAAATCTGACCATCTTCACAATGATCAGAGAATTTCCCACTTTTTTGCATATGGGCTCTTTGTGTTTGTGGGTCTCCTTACAGGCAAGAAGCATATGAGAGGGTCAAGCGAGACTGTGAGGAAGGACAGCTGTGCATTTCGGACTTACAGCCCCTGGGGGAAGTGATGGTTGACATGACCCCAGTCTCTCTTAAGTCCACAGGAATGTTAACTAGTACATGTACTTTGCTCCATTTGTATTAACACTTCAATGCCAGGAGAAAACACAGGGGAGTCTGTGCTTCACTGGTTGAATTTCAAATGTGGTGTTGGATTCTATACTTTCTATTCATCATGATGCAAATCATTACAGAATCCCCTTTGTTCTTTTCCTGTTTTATTGCCAGGGAAATCTCAGTAAATTAACTGACTTATGGTGTTCTTTTGGGTTTCCTACCCTAATTTCTTAGTACCTGTCCATTGTTAGCAATCAATTTCAGAATCAAGCCCAAATGTAATTTCTAACCTCTTGCCTCTAGAAGCAAGCTCTCCATTAAAGCACCATTTTTTCATTATTTTCAAATCAGTATCTCCTGTTGATGTTTTATGAGTGTTCTAGTAGTCATCCAGTTTAATATCTGACTTAGTTCATGACTAAAATTCCTATGAGTGTTTACTACAGTTTAAGTTGGTCACTGAATAACACATACCTTTCTATCATATGGGTCTTGAAGATTGAACTCTCCTCCTTAGGCTAGTTCTACAAAGGCCTTCTCTGATAAGATTTCAGGACTGCAATTGTATCTCAGTGGTAGAGCCCTTGCTTAGCACATAAGCCTGTGCTTAGTTCTTTGCATCTCCCTAAAACACTTTCAAAGAAGGTAACAATAAAAGAAGAAAAGCCTATGGTAGACTCACTTATCTGACAGAAATAACATTTAAGGACCGACATAGTAAAACTATGAAAAGCGGTTCCAAAGTGACCTACACTTTTGGAAGACAGGACAGATGTTTCTGTCCTTATTTGTGTTGGGATACACAGGTAAAGACCCGTGGCATCCCACATACAGCAAACAAAATGACTCCAAAAAACAGAAGGCAAGCCAGCTGCTTAGGATCCATGGAAGTAAATTTTGTATTTTCGTTTGGCCTATAGATTCTAGCCTGATTGATTGAGAATGACAACAGATGCCGGAAAATGGAATGGAGCAGTAAAACCTTGCTTTCTTTAGCTGCAACAGCAGGGAAAGGGTAGCCTCTCAAAGGCAGAAGGCTTTTCATGCGTCACCTTCTTGTCTTGGAAACAGTATAGGAAATAGTTCTCAGCCAGCCTCAGTATTTATGTCCTGAAAGACAGTCTGGGACAACAAAAGTGTCTGAAGAAATGACGGCTGGGAATTCGCTAACTTATCGAGAGTCCTGAGCTTATAAGATCTGAGTAGGCCCTAACATGGAGACGTGCAAGGAACCCCACACCAAACCCAGTGTTAACTTAGCTTTCAAACAAGACAAGGAGCCTTGAAAACCAAGAGAATCAGTACATTTTCTACAAATGTAGATAAGCATACAGTGGACAGTGGGCCTCTCAGGACAGATGGAGGTCAAATTAAAGTGGAGCATTAGTCAACACAATGAAATTGTCCTCACAAATGAAGAGAGGTCAAAAGGTCCTTATCTGAAGTAAGGTCGCCCTCCAGCACAGCTAAAGGAAGTTCTTGTCATTTTTGCTCCCCTACAACTTGTGAACCTGTCATGGTTCAAAGATTTTTAAATGAAAAATCAGCTAAGATTTTGAAATGAAAGAATGAAGCTGGACAGTTTGAAAACTTGATGAAGAACAGGGTGGCCATCCATACAATAGTTTTTATTAAAACTACGCAGAGTTGTATGGACAAAGTTCTTACAGAATTAGAATTCTGATTTTAGGGAGTAGAGGCATGAGAAAGAAATATGTTCTAGAATATGCAAGGGTCTGAGGAGCAAAATATCTGCTCACCTCCTGCAAGATGAAGAGGGGACAACTGAACCTTTAATGTGGCTCTCGCATGTGGTGATGAGATAGCTGTCATGTACGAGTATGGGCAGTGAAACCAGCAGACAGGTTGAGTGTTTGCACTATTGTTGTTGTAGTGATGGTATCTTAATCTTCTATATCTTTAAAAATATACATTTATTTCTTAGTTTGAAAGCTGAAAAAACAGAGGAAAGGACTCAGGCAGATTCCGTGTCTAGTATAAGCTTGTCATCTGTTTCAGAGATGCAGCCCTTGATGCCTTCTCACATGATGGGAAAAGGCAGTGTGGCTCTGCAAACCTCTTTAAAAGAGTGTTGGTCACATTCAAAAGGATAGAACGCTCCTGGTTTGCTCACTTCCCAAATGTGTCATCTCTTTTAAATATATTTTACCTAGTATTGGTTGAATGTGTTTTGATCAAATCTACCTCCGATTCCACTGTCCTCCACTCCCTGTTCTCTTTCTTTCCCATTTCTAATGCTGACTCTGTCTTGATCTCTCCTTCTCCTCCTCCCCCTGAAGAAAACTGACTGCCCTTTCCCAAGCTATGGTCAGTTGTCCAGTGCAGCCTCAGACTTGGTGGGGTGTCAGGCATGTGGAGTGTAATTATCTTATAATATGCTGTTCTAGGGAAATGCTAATATTCTCGAAGGATGGGGTTGGGATGGGGCAAGGTCAAGGGAGAATTGAACTCAACCTCTTTCTCTTCAGCTCCTGCCTTGAGTCTTTCCTCTACAGGAAATCCATGTGTTCTTTTAGGCCTATGAATAGAATCGTAGAGTCTTTTAACTATGTTCCTAGTCTAGAGAGCAGGCATAATTAAAGGTAGAAAGGCTGTAATTTAAAAATCCTTTGTCGAAATCTCAGACATGTCATTTAAGATTAATATATATTTTAGATGAAACAATACTCCATAGTTTGCTTTCAGGGCAACATTCTAGAGTGAACTTGTTTTTAACATTAAGAATAGCTTCCTACACCCTAAAGTTTAGTATCTTTCACCAATAAGCTATCATGTTGATGACCTTCCACACTTCTTTGGGTTTAGGAGATTCTGCTGGCATTCTGAATATGTTGCTTCCAAAACAAAACAAAAACAAAAACAAACAAATAAATCCAACTAAACCAAACTAAATAAAATCCCAACATACAATTTTTAAATTACTCCCTGGTACCTGGAGGATTAGAAAATGGAATCTTCTTTCTTGTTTTTTTTTTCCAGTGTAGAGAGAGATGCCAGCCTTTTCTTTTCTCTGGCTTTCCTTTGAATCATCCTGTCTCAGGCCAAGCCTTCCATGTAAAAGTGGCAAATCTAATAACTTCCATACCATAGAGGTGTCAAATACCATGCTCTCTGTGTGAGGTTCAAAGCAACAGGCATACTGGCACATGAGCCCGTGTACAAAGACAGCAACAAAAACCCCTTGTGTTTGAGAGAATGCACACCAATAACTCCTTAGCAGTATGCTTTGATTTCCCCCATTATTTCAAACACTATACTCAAATACATAGCACATAGTTACAATATAATTAAAGGCTGAAATGGACATATCCATAGAAAATGATGTTTCTGAGCAATGTTTGTTATTATGTATCTTGCACTTTAGATTATTAGTCTTAACCATTAAATTAAAAATAATTGTATGTGAACTTTATCACATTATCCTTTCTAGAAAATCTACTCAAAAGTTTATTTACATAGAAGTTAAAAGTGGCCACCTGGGAATATATTATATATGGATTCATAAGAGATAAACTTCTGAAACGGTTTTATAAATATGATAGGCTTATGCCTGTGTTTATAAATATAGAACCACCCTAGACAATTTCAAACTTAAATCTGTATGCAGAGGTATTTTTTAAACCATGACTATTGAATTTTCATGTTTTTAAATACTTACTCTGCTTTGAAATCCTATAATGAATAGAGTTCAATGGATAAAAACATTTCATTTTCATCTCTAGCCATCAAACTGTTGTAATATATAGCTTGCTCTCTACAATTACTGAAAACTACACCGTTCCATTTTTATTACTTGGCTTTTACATTTTGATCACTAATTTTTTTTTCCTTTGAAGAATTACATGCTTTGAATATACTTGAATGCAAAGTAGAATCCACGTAGCTAATAAAGGTCATGGTTAATATTCCAAGAGTAAGAAGAGTACAATTTTAAAGTGAAGCAAAATCACTGGCTTTATTGTATAACAATCAGCCACTCTACAGATTCTGTATTTCTGTAGAGAAAGGAAAACAAATTCCTCTGGGTTCCATATTAACCTTAATCCCCTGGAGCATCCATTTGTAGGATATATGCAAACACTGTGATATTATCATGCCATCCTGGAAAGGAATCACTTTGTCTTTTCTAAGTCAGATAGGGCATCCTTTCTTTGGTCTGGTTTCTTGAACGGATACCATCAGCTGCAAAGTATAAAAGACACAATATGCCTCAGATCTGAAAGTGACATGAGCGGTGCATTAAATCTTGATCTTAGAGTTCACTATTTTCTTCTGTATGCAAATGATGAGAAATGATCACCTCGTGAGTACATTAAAAACAATTAACAAATTCTGAAGTAATTGTTAGGTAATCTAAAGATGGTAGATATTTCTTCGTTAGTTATATATTGAATGAGTTCACAGCTAAGGTATTAAGATTTAATTGACATCAGAAACATTATGAATACTGATAAAAGTCTGTGTTTTGAGCTGAACTCCTCAGAGCTGTGGCATTCAGGTGACTTTTGTGTGCTAGTCTGTGACTTAAAGATGCGCTGTCACGCATTGTGCGTTCTTGACATTTTAACATTCTAATCATTCTCATCCCTGTTCCAGCCTTAGGAGAACTACTGGAAAAATTTGTGCTGCTTCTCAGTGAAAACCCGTCTGAATGTTACTTCCCTTCAGTGGAATACACAGGTATCTCTTAAAATAATGAGATGTTTGAAAAAAGTGGTTAATATGTAAATAGGTGCTATTTCATAGTGCTATGTGTGCGGAGTACTGAGATGTGTAAGTTCTCCTATCTGAAAATTCTCTCACCTCACACCTACTCGTTCCACATATCAATGCCCATTGATAATTTCTGGGTTTCCTTGTGATGCTGGAACTTCATTGGTTTCTGGTCTCTGTATAAGCTTTTCTTCCCCTTAGGTAGCACAGACTACTCTTCAGATTTCATAGCATGTCTCTTCCTAGTTCTTGTCTTCTGATAATCACCTTCTATGCTGATCTGCTCTCCGCTCCACAGTTGCAAGACTGGGAAAGTTACATCGAAAGTTTATTTTCACTCACTCTTCTGCCCTGACACAAAAGAAATGTAACTGGGGACACCTGCTTGCTTGTAGGCCCCGAGTGGACATCATTTGGCCAACATCAGTCAGTGTGTGCACTGACATCTAATCTGCATAGAGTTCTGAAGATCCCACCTTGAAAGTGCAATAGTCACAGTAACATTTTGTTTCTGTTAAAAAAATTTTATGTGTATGTTCTGCTTGTATGTATGTATGTGCTCTCTCTCTCTCTCTTTCTGTCTTTCTGTGTGTGTGTGTGTATGTGTGTATGTGTGTGTGTATGTGTGTGTGTGTGTGTATGTGTGTGTGTGTG
>NW_022196909.1:15880256-15898286 GCF_008632895.1 Mastomys coucha
TTTATTATGTCAGCTTCATTCTCATAATTATAGTTGCCAAATAGAAAATTTACCTGGAAGCCTCGACACTATGACATTTTTTAACCTCAGAATGTCAGCAAGAACTCTTTTGTGCCTACTGACATAAAGTGTTCTATGTGTCCTGTTTGGGTAGGAGGTACATCTGAGTCGGGAACTGGCAAATCAGCACTGGATTTGTTTTTCAGTATTACTCCTGTGTTCCACTCTACCACGTCTCAAATTTACTTCAGTCTGTCCCTCATTATTCTCCTTGATGCCAGTTAAGGCTAGCATTGCCTCCTGCCTAGGGTATCAAAGACCCTTTGCGTGTTTTTCATTTTGTCGTCTGATTACTTATCACATATATTCATTCATTCTTGTTCTTTCTGGGGTGGCGTTTTGCTTAAGATAGAGCTTTATAGAGTGTAGCTTAAGCCAGGCTTGTACTTCCTTTCCTCTTGTCTCATCTTTCCTATTATAGTCATAAGAGCTTCACACCCAGCAAAAATGATATTCTTTACACACAGTAAGGGTCATCCTTGACATGCAAACCTGGACCTATTTATTTCTCTACTCCTTGATAGGTTGCTCTGACCACTAAGTAGAGTCTAAACTTTTTATGGTACCCACAGCTCTACACTCTTCTGCTTCTTTGTTTTCTCGTATCTCATTCCTTTCCCTCGATGACCTAGTTTTATTTTTACTGTATAGCATTGCTAACAGTACGGACAACTTTCTCCTGTCCTAGATAGCTACGTTTTCACTTTCCAACAAACCTATCTTTGTGTATAAGCACTTTCCTAGTCATTTGGTATGGATTTTTGTGTGGTTTGCATTTTCTAAGCATATTATGGCGTCTACATTCGAAAGGCTGAAGGGAGAGAGAGGGAATAAAGCAGGGGGAGCCAGATGAAAAAGTAGAATGATTCAGAGGAGGGCACTGGTAGTGGAGGTTAGAAGAAGTATTTATATTCTTAGGGCATTCTTAGGGAACACATGTCTAACAAGACCGAGTAGTAGGTTGTATATAGGCTGTGAAAGAAAGGAGGACTTTCTTCATTGTTCTGGGCCACTGAGGAGATAGTATGGGTAACCCATGAAGGTATTTCTCTCTTGTGTTCATAGCAGCTATGGTTGCTTGCACAAGATCAAGCCAGTGAGCTTTGAAGCATGGAGTAGGGAAGTGCTCATGGAGCCATGAACAGCTGATGGCTTCCAGGTAAGGTAGAGTCAGCTTTCTTTAAGAATGCGACTTCTGGGAGGTCAGCCATATGCCAGTGAATGGCCCCACTCCCAATAGTTAATGGACAGTGTAAATTGGAGTTGATGGGTTATTGAATAGAGAAAGAACAGGACTTTGGAAGAGAATAGGGAGGTAAAGGCAGATTTTGGAGGAGATATGGAGAAGAATTGGGGGCTGAATATGATAAAATATATTGTATGAGATTTTCAAAGAAATAAAAACATTTTAAAATGAAGAATAGAATAGGAATAGGTATGAGGTGAGGGGAAGGTTTGAAGCTAGCTTTTCCTCTTGTGCTGTTTTGAGCATTTGTTAGTATTCAAGCAGATACACTCACTGCTCCCTGGGTCTGTGAATCTGGATTTTAGAGGGAAAGATATGCTAGAAGGATTAATTATTTAATCCACCAGCTTTGTATTACAACCTGGTACACAGCTCATTGTCATTTTTTCTCATGCCCTGACACTGTATCTGATTCTTCATGATGCCTTGGTCTCCTAGAGAGAATTCCTGTGTTTTACGATTATTGTGTCCTTTGGTCCTAGAACAATGTTCACTTTGAAAATAGTTAAATGGTATATATTACTATCTATGTATGGGATATACATGTATGATAATGCTCAACACAGATGTTAAGTTTGGGCAAAGGATAAACTTTGTCTTTAAACCTTAGTAGAAGTTCTTTCTCTCTGCTACTGGGTATTTTTCCAACTATTGTTTGGATGGTTATTTTGCTGCCTCTGGCTAAATTGCTCTATTAGGCCTCACATTAATTTTTACATTTGAGGTAGCACTTGGTTAAATATTTTTGTTATTATATAAGTATCTTAGGGTTTCTACTGATACGATAAAACACCATGACCACAGACAACTTAAGGAGGGAAGGGTTTATTTCGATGGCATGTCCTGAATCACAGTCCATTGACAGAATCCAAGGCAGGAACTCAAATCAGGCAGAAGCCTAGAGGCAGGAGCTAATGAAGAGTCCATGGGAGGGATCTGTTTACTGACTTGCTCCGCATAGCTTGCTCAGTCTGCTTTCTTGTAACACCCAGGGCCATAAGCCATGGGCTGGTCCCTTCCATATCACTAAGAAAATGTCCTACAGGCTTACCTGGCACCCAGTTTTATGGAAGCACTTTCTCAATGAAGGTTCCCTTCCTCATATGACTGTAGCTTGTGTCAATTTGACATAGAACAAGCCAGCACAGTGCCTCTATTCTCATGAATTTAATACAAAACAAGTCCAAATAGACTAATACTTAAAAAACACACAGATGATTTGATAGTAATTTACATCTTGCAACATCTAATATCAAACTGGGGAAAAGGTAAAAGAAGCTGTAAGAGAATAAAATGCAAATAAAAGAGATCTCCGAAACCTAAGGCAAGTAATGGGACTTATGGCTCAGATGTGTGCAGAGTCTTCATAGGAATGTGCTATACCCTCTACCAGCTCCAGAAGAGGGAAAACTCTTAAAACAAGGGAACAGACAAAGGGAGAGAAACCAGGCATTATGAAGATTTTAAAATTTTAAAGAGGTGCATCTGGGAAGGAAACGATAATTTTTTTTTGAATAAACCTTGTGACTTACCTGAGAACACTATAGTGTTTGGAAGTGACAGCTATAGCATGAGGTGAGTAGAAGATTCTGAGCTTGTGGATTCCCATCGTTACGATGGAGTGTAGTGATCTCCGGTTTCACCAGCTCTTTATGGTACATTATTCTGCTGGGTCATATTTTCCACAGACAATATAAAACAATTATGTTTTATGTCTTCTCAAAATACTTAAAAGGACCGATCACTTAATGCATGTGTATTTACTACAATCATTTCTGAATTGTGCTGAGTGAGATCCCAGATGTTGAGTTCCTGGGATGTATTTTGTAGTCAGATGCACCCTGAATGTGAATTGAACTTATTGAAAGGGGTCCGATGATCAGCTGTGTACCACAGCTTTGTAGTAAAGCCAAAAGATAAAGTGGCTGCCTGCTGACTGGTGGTTGGGAATCTGTTATTGTGATGTAGTGAGCAAGTGCTGTTTTCTCTCGGGTGTGTTAAGGGTCCTCATCCCCCTGTGGTTTTAAACGGGAGGACAATGGCTGCCATTGTAAAATTCCCGTTCTAATTACTGCAAGCTGGCAAGCCTGGGCTTTAATATAAAAGATGCTTCGAAACAAATTCTGGACATATTCACTGCTTTTCTGTGTTTCTTAAAGTGAGAAATTGATTGTTTTTTTGCAAAGTGACAGCTTTCTAAGCCCCACGGTGGCTGAAATTAGAACAACACAGCTATCCATCTGCTGTTACTTCCCTCAGGAACTCAACTCGCTATAAAATTTGCAAATCTGGAAAAAACAAATGAGTTTGGTGTTTATTCCCTCAAAGAAGAATGGACAAACAGATAAAGGCCCTGCACATTTGCAGTCAGTAGTACACCTATGCAGGGATCTTTGCAAACCTTAACAGATGTTCCTTTTTTTTGTCACCTCCAGTCTCTTAAACAAATTAGATCCTTGTAATTGATTATTTGCAATGTTCTATTAAATGTCCCTTACAAAGGAGTAGATTCGTAAAAATCTCTTCTCTTGGAACTAGTTAATCTATAGACTGCAAAGATACCATTGTTTTATGTTTAACCATTAAAATGTAACTTTAAAAATTATTTTTATTTTTACTTTTATTTTATAGGTACAGGTGTTTTTGCTGAGTGTACCACATGTCTATGTACCACATATGTGCCTGGTACTCACAGAGGCCAGAGGAAGGCATGAGATATTTGTGAGCAGCTATGTGGGTGCTGAGAAACAACCTAGGTTCTCTAGAAGAGCAGCCAATGCTATTAATCTCTGAGCCATTTCACCAGCCCCTAAAATGTAACTTTTTGAAAGACTTGTTTTAATTATTACTTTTTTGTGTGTATTGATATTTTGTGTGTATGCATGTGTATATATGCATATATGCGTGTGTGTGTGTGTGTGTGTGTGTATCATGTTTATGTAGTGCCCACAGAGGTCAGCAAAGGACTTGGATCCCCTACGACTAGGGGTGCAGATGGTTGTGAGCAACCTTTTGGGTTCTGGGAATTCAATCCAGGTCTTATAGAAGAGCAGCCAGTGCCCTTAACTCATGCGCCTCCTCTCCAGTCCCTAAATGTAACTTTTAAATTTCATATACATACATAAATATATACATACGTACACACACACACACGCACACATATATACACATACATTCACACACATACATGTCTTTTAATATTTGTTCACATGTTAAGCTAACAGATTCTTTTCTGCTTAATATTTGGAGAATGTTGTTTACTGTTTTTTGCTTAATATTTGTAGAGTATGCAGGAGGTATATCGATAAAGTTGCATGTAAAGAAAGATGTATAGCACAGACCCAAAATGATCAAATAAATTATTGCACACAGTGATATGGGGAGTCAAGGAAACTCAGATTTTTTTAGGTATAGCTCCTTTATTTCAGGCAAAACTCTAACACCTTTAAAGCTGACATTTGAAGTGTGTTCTTGTCACTAGGAAGTTCTGTTGTAATGTCATGCGAACAGTTGAGTGAGCCGTTGCTGGTGGCTGCTGTCATAGAAGATGAAAGGGGGACACAAAGGTAGAGGACTGTGCTCTCTGTGAGGACAGCAGAGCTGAAAGAAAAGTGTAATTACATAACCAAGGTGCCAAAACAAGAACACCCTTTCTTTCAAAAAGCTTGGGCTGAAGATGCTTGTGGTAGATTTACTTTCTTCTACCCTAGCAGTATGTGCTTGCTTTGTAGACCTAAAACAGAGAAGGCATTCCCAGAATGAGAGATTGTAGTCCATATTAAATAAATTTTGTCAAGTTATTCTATTATATTTGTAATTACAATGGTTGATTATTTTAATTAATTTTCCTATGAAGCTTTAAGACATTAGTTTGAGTCAAAACATTGTTAACTGAAAGGTGTCAAGCATTAAGTCACTGGCCAATGCCTTTTTGATTTCTTAGGCTTCCCAATGTTTCAAGTAGGTAGGAGAGTTTTAGTTTCTATGTCTTGGTTTCAGATACTTCTACGCTAATGCCTGCTTCTTTCTCTAGCTTTTCCTCTGCTTTTTTATTATGTCTATTTACACGTATATGTGTGTGTCTGTATGAATATATGCCACATGAGCATATATTTACACGTATATGTGTGTGTCTGTATGAATATATGCCACATGAGCGTATATTTACACGTGTATGTGTGTGTCTGTATGAATATATGCCACATGAGCGTATGCCTACAGAGGCCAGAAGAGGACACCACATTACCTGGAGCCTAAGATACAGGCAATTGTGAGCTGACCACTATGGGTGTAGGCCCTTTGGCCCAGCTTGACAGCTAGAACTGAGCTTTCTGTTGGTAATCACTGGGGTTCCTTTGTCGGGTCCTTCAGCTTCAGGTGCCTGTTCGTTCTGTCTTCTACATTCTTTTTGTGGATATCAGTGTCACTCACCAGAACATTCATTTTACTTCATTTTAATTTTGAGAAAGTCATTTGCCATGTAGCCCAGGATGACTTTAAAGGCTCCCTGGCTCAAACTCCCCATTTCTGGGATTACAGAGATACTGGTTCAACCTCTTTTTTTAGTCATTAAATCCTATTGGTATTTACCACAACATTTCTTTTTTCATTTTATTTCTAAAGATTTTGATTCTTCCACAGTAAGTTGCATCTGGTCCAGGATTATACATGAGTGTTTCTTTCTAGACTTTATTGGCTAATATTAATGTCTTCTTCTTACAAAGGTGTCACAATATATATCAAATACAAGTCAATAGTTGAAGCTTCTCTATTAATTTATGTTCTAAAACCATTTTGGGGTCAGGGAGTAGACTTCTTCATTCCCGCTTTAAAAAACCTCTAAAAAAAAATAAATGACTTTTTTTTTTCCTGTGGGATTTTATTCATGTTAAAGTTTGGTTAAAAATCCTTTTCACAATATTTGATTCAAAAAAAAATCAAGTAGTTGATATTCATTTTTATATTTCAGTACCTCCAATGCTTTTAAAACACCTTTTTGATGTTAAGTGCAACCTTCATTAAAGTGAAAATTCTCTAGTAAATATTACTGACCACTTGTCCTAACATTTAAGTTATACATGTATAGAATGTGAATATGGAACCTTAAGCCCAAGAAATAAAGGCATAGGAGCATAAAACTAAAGCGACCAAGGACCTCACTCTCTGTAACTGAATTCACTAGTCTTCAGTGAAATGTGCTTCTCTTTTCTGTTAAAAGGCACCTCAGCGGATTTTGACTCACAACTCTTAATTGGGAGCTATTATCCTTGGACACAAGCAGGGTTGTTTTTGTTGTTTGTTTAATTGTTTGATTTAACAGAAAAATACAGTCATAAACTAGAACTGAAGTAGACCTTGGCAATAAGTTATTCACCCTGGGGAGAGTTAAGGCTCCTCTCCATAGGAACGGCCACTCAAAGCTGGAAGCACCTTTTATTGTATAAGGAGGGATGACAACCGATTTTTACATAACATTTGGTGGCATAGGCATTGAGGCAACATCTCACACCTCTTGCTTAACTGTTCCCTGCCCCCACCCCCATTGATGTGGAGGGATTTGTGTCTAGGCAGAAGCCACTGTGACTCATAGAACACCAGGAATGGGAAAAGCCATGCAAATTTCTCCTCTCCTATTAAGCTAGCTGCCTAGCTTCCCAGGTACAGGAAGCAGGAGTATTTGTAGGGGGTTCAATGCCAGGCCAGACTGCAGAATAGGATCTCATTTCAAACAAATGTAAAAACTATATTCATTGTATTTTCCATAGGGAAAAGTTAGCATTATTTCAACTATTAGTGAGGGAGAAGTTTAGTTTCTCAGGTCAGGTAATACCGTTTTATATGTCCTAAAATTTCGAGTGTCATCTAACTTATAGCAGTTCTGGAAATCATATTATTGTCATGTGATGTCCCATGGCTATTAGCAACGTATGATCACATTTTAATTTTCTTTTCTCTAAATGATACATATTCAGTTGTATTTTCATTAAATAAAACCTTACATTTTATAAAATCAGATGTTGTCATCCACAGCAGAACATGAAAATTTTGCATTATTTAAATTAGAAAACTAAAATATAGTGTGTCATAAAGTAAAGGATCAGCCTTATACACTAAACCAAAATCATAAGAATGTTTCTAGTTTCTGCACAGACTTAACCTGATTATGGTGTAGTAAGCATATATACAAGTATACTTAACTTATGGCTACATTTTAGAAATACCCTAGCAACTGAAAATTGGAAATTATGGTTAATACATAAATAATGATAGTTTTAAAAGTTTACCAGGAAATTATTGGAGTGAAAAATGGGTATGTGTACATTTATGTATGTGTGTATGTATTAATGTGTGTGTACATATACATGTATGTATGTTTATATATGTATCTCTGTGTGTATATGCGTGTGTGTACATGCATGTGCCTCTAGGTGTGCATGAGTGTGTGTGTATGTGTGTGTGTGTGTGTGTGTGTGTGTGTGTGTGTTTGGTACCAAGCCATGGAAACTAAAATCAAACTTTTATCCTGTGCAGAAAAAGGAACAGAAACATGAGCTCACAAATAGAACAGACCTGAGCTTAGCACTGTCTCTTATTTCTCTTTACAAATGATGCATTTCCTTCTACCAGAGACTCAAGGGCACCGTATAGGTTTATGACATATAGGAGCTTGGAATTCTTAGAGATTGCATTACTGTGAGTTGCTGTTGCTATAGATTGATCATCTTCTATGGAAAGGGCAGAGCGTGTCTCCTCCACCAGTAAAAGTACATCTACTAACTCAGTGAAAATTATAAATAACAAGGAATGCTAAGCTCTGTGAACTGAAGCCTAATTGCTGCCATTAGAAACAAAATAAATTAATTTTAGGGACTGGATTCCAATATAGACAAGACTCAGCTATAGTTTACCACAAACTAACCTAGCTAGCTATCATCTTATAAAAGGTGGTTTTAAAAGTTGTATCTAGCTGGGTGGGCAGTGGTGGCACACGCCTTTAGTCCCAGCACTTGAGAGGCCGAGGCAGGTGGATTTCTGAGTTCGAGGCAGCCTGGTCTACAGAGTGAGTTCCAGGACAGCCAAGGCTACACAGAGAAACCCTGTCTCTGGGTCTCAGGGAAAAAAAATTTGTATCTATTGCCGTGGTGTGTGTTTCAGTGTAGGGACACACACCCTCTACTGGACATGTGTGGAGGTCAGAAGACAACTTTGTAGAGTAGGTTCTCCTTTCTATCTTTATTTGGATTCCAGGGTCAGGCTTAGATGCTCTGGCATGTGGCAGAAGAGCATCAACTTGCTGAAGCATCTCAATACTGCCCCCTTTAAGTATTATGGCTTATTTTCACTTTATTTTATTTTTCTATAAGAAAATTGCCATTCACTCCAATTTTGACGTGGTCAGCATCCCATCTAGTTTTCCAGGTTCAGGAGTAGTTCCTGTATCATGAAACTTCCAGGGATTCAGCCTGTAAAATGGGCAGGCAAACCAGGATGCATTGGTTACATTCCTTGCAAGCAGTGAAGATCAATTGCTGCTGGTCTAGAACTTCAGTATTCAATAGCAGTGACAATTAATTTGTCCTTGCCCATCTCAAAAGACCTAAAGTCTACCCATATTTCAAGATCCCACTCAAATGCCGCTTGTCAAGCAGCTGGAAGAAATCTCTTCCTCCTTGGGGTGTTCATCCAGTGTTTCAAATGCCTCATTCTTCTGCTTGAAACTTTGAAACATGTTTATCAGTTATATGAGTATGCATTTTATCTTTGACACTGCATGAAAAGTTCTTCCAGTGTATGGTATTTCATTTTATCACTTATCCCTATGACTTCTTCATACTGTTCCCCACTTTATCAGAAGTGATTCATTCCTAGGAATGAATGAGTCTGCAATTGAAGTGGATTCCATCAGTAGTAGGAGATATCCCCATATGCTATGGATTGGAGCCTCCGTGAAAGCAGGATCAGAGAGTCTCTCTTTCTTCCTCACTGCCACTGATTTGTGGATGACTTCCTTCACAGTGCTCATTCCTGGGCACAGATAGTATTTGTTTACATGTTTGGACACAAGACTTTCTTCACTCAGAAGCTATCTTCTGAGTGGTACCTAACTATGCTTTTATTCACATTAACTTGGTTATCCAGTGTGTCCAAGAACCAGTCCAAGCTTTCCATCTCTCTTGACACTTTTGTAGTTTTTGGTAAATGATCGTGATTCCTACTTCACAAAGAAAATCTGACCTGAAAAGAGAAACCCAATCACTCTACCCTAATGCAATGTTGTCTAGTAAAAGCTGAGTCTGGTCTGCCAAAAGATTGTGTGTTGGGTTTGGGAACCGAACCCAGAGGCAAGTACTTTACCACTGAGCTATTTATCTTAGCCCTTAAAGATTTTTAAAATTTATTCTTTGGAAAAACTTTATGCATTTATAGGATGTATTTTAATCTTATCCATTTATAACTCCCTCCAACCTTCTCTCATGCCCCTGTCCTGTCTCATTACTAACATCATGTCACCGTTTTATTATTGTAACCAATAACCCCTTGAATCTAATTAATGCTACCCATATGTGATTGGGATAGGACATTATTCAGGCATGGGAAATATCTTAGGGTTTCCATTGATGTGAGGAGACATCATGACCAAGTCAACTCTTTTTTTTTTTTAATTAGATATTTTCTTTATTTACATGTCATATGATTTTTCCTTTCCCAGTTTCCCCTCCAAGAAACAAACAAACAAACAAACAAACAAACAAAAACAACAAGAACAAACCCCTGTTGCCTCCCCTCTCCCCATACTTGTCACCCCACCCTCTCCCACTTATTGGCCCTGGCATTCCCCTACACTGGGTCACAGAACCTTCACAGGACCAAGGGCCTCTCCTCCCATTGATGATTGCCAAGTCAACTCTTATAAAGAACAACATTTAATTGGGGCTGGCTTACAGGTTCAGAGGTTCAAGGTGGGAGCATGGCAACTGGAGAGAAGGAGCTGAGAGTTCTCCATCTTATTCTGAAGGGAAGCAGGAGAAGACTTGACTTCCAGGTAGCTAGGAGGAGGGTCTTAAAACCCAAACCCCCACTGCCTCCAACAAGGCCACACCTCCTAATAGTGCCTCTCCTGGGCCAAGCATATTCAAACCACAACAGGAAACCCTACCATGTTTTGAAAGGAGTCTCTCTCTCTCTCTCTCTCTCTCTCTCTCTCTCTCTCTCTCTCTCTGTCTCTCTGTCTCTCTATCTGTCTCTCTCTCTCTCTCTCTCTCTCTCTCTCTCTCTCTCTCTCTCTCTCTCTCCTGTTAACAGTTCCTTCTTAGGGTGGGCTTTATCTCCATCCATGCTGGAATTTTGTCTCTTTTGATCATGTGAAGGTTTTGTACAATCACAGCTGCTTCAAGATGGCATATAAGTAACTATGTCATGTCTTCCAGGGCTTACTGAAAGATTTCAACATAAGTGTTAGGAAGCTATGATTACATATACTTGTCATTTAGAATTTTATGTAAGCATTGTATGATGAAAACATTGTATTTTCAATTACTTCTTAATGTTTTATAGCTTTTTATATTTTGTTCATTTTTCATTGTCTTGCATCAGATAATCTATTCACTTTACATGCTTTTTGGTTTCATTTTCTTTTGGAGACATGGACTTATGTAGCCTAGGCTGGCCTTGAACTTACCATATAGCTACCAATGACTTTGAAATGCTAATTCTTCTGTCTGTACCTTCCCAGTGCTGATAAATATGTATCCCACCTCTGCCAGGTTTTAAATGATTTTTATAGGATAAAAGTTTTTTGGAAAGTTTTCTGTTAATTTCTTTGAAAATATAAGTGACAGCTCCTAAAAGAGCAAATTCATCAGCATTTTCAAAATTCTCATTAAAATATGCAAAAATATTGCTTTCATCAATTTTCAATTAACATGTGATTATTATGCAGACTTTTATACATTTTTATAACTCCCTTTCCTATTGTTGTTAGCTACTGATGCAAATGTGAGGAATGAAAGCCTCTCCTCTGTGCAGCAGCTTGGCATTAAAATGGCTGTCAGGTATGTACGGAAATGTCTCTTTCACACATTCCTAGAATTCGCCTACCTGATGTGTGTGTAAGAATATTTAACAACCAAGGATTTTTTAGACTTTAAATGCAGAGTTTATCACTCACAAAATCATAGCGTTATCTTTGAAGATATTGGCACACGGTTAAGTTACCTCTGGCCATAATTTAGTTACAGCTTATTATTATTCCAAAAGCTAATTAGTGTGTTTCGCTATGAGTACCAGCTTTTATTTTTTTCACCAAAAAAAAAAAATATACATGGAAAGATCAGCATGCTATGGTCTAGAACACAATTTGTTCTAGTAGTCAGGGTACATTAAGGAGAGTTATACCTTAAGGGTAGATTGAGAAATTCAAATGAGTGAATGAAAATTGTAATAGTTTGAGTGTAGAAAATTCATATATTAATTTTCAAAAGAAGTATGTATACTAGATCATGAACCTCCTTATCTTGTTCATAATAAACCTCATTTAATATGAGGTTAATATGAGGGTTATCTTTTGAGTCTGATCTAAGAAGACATGAAAGATATTAAATGCTTGAGTCTTATGTAACTGCCCACTGCAATGAAAATCATGGCATGGATTCCGGATCATCCACCTATAACAGAGTAACTACTTGGAGGGTGTTTTGCAACTTCATATATGTGATTTGATAATAGTATTTTGTGTCACCACATTTCCAATGAGTTGGAACCTACAGATTATTACATTGGCAGCCTGGTCACATCTTTTAACTCAATGTAATTTCCTATTCATAGAAAGTATGTGGAAACTAACAAATGATGTAGAGTTTAGGTACACTTACCATCCTGTAGAATCACTGGCATAAACACCAGCAGCACAGCCATTAAACATGACTAGCAATGTTGCCACTAAGAAGGAGGCTTCCTAAACTGCAGATCAAGTAAGGTTTCAGTAAGGTTGGAAATGGAATAAATGTATTGTTTCCCCTTGATGACAATACACACAGTCAGTGTTTTTAAAAAATATAGGAATTTAGATAAAACGGAATTAATTTCAGTTAATTAAGGTGTTTGATCCATGTAAATGCCAAGATATTTCAAGCTATGGTTCAGGATTGTCCCAGTCACAGCTTAAAATGCCCAAGTCCCCTTTTGTTCCTTTACAAACTCGTTCTTTTTCATCTTCCTCTCTCTACCATCAGATGTCCATGAATGGAGAATGAATGAGATTTCCATTCCTGGGTATTATTGTTTCTATCAGAAATGGGACTCAAAGGCTGGTATATTAAAGGCTTAGTCCTCAGGATAATGTTGGAGTGGATAGCTGAACTTTGAAAAGGTGGAGCCTAGTGGATGGCTTTTACATTATTTAACTGTGTGGCCTTGGAGAGGATTGTAGGACCTTGCTTGCTCTTTTGCTTCTTATCATGCAGGCCCACCCAGATGTGCCACCAAAGGCCCAGAGCAACAGAACCAAACACTTCCGGACTGTGAACCCTAGAACTGAAAGCCGAAAGCAAAACCAAACAAAACAACACAAAAAAGAAACCTGTGTCTTTATAAACTGAAGCTCAGATATGTGCTTTAGTGATAGAACACTTTACAGGGGCTTCCAAAGTTACTTCTTGATTTAATATTCCCTATTAGTAAATGGCTTCCAAAGTTACTTCTTGATTTAACATTCCATAAAACTAAACTCTATATTCTGGGCATTAGATTAATTTCAGAAAAAAATCAATACATTCATCTCATCTGTCGTATATTATCATGTTATTTTCTCGTTACTGTTTCACCATCTCAGAACGTTAACGATCAATGCTGCTGACCCAAATGAGCTATAATGATCAGGAATGAATCCTGAGTAGTATGCTTAATGTAGTCACCCAAGAAGGAGAGTCTCCAAAACTCCAGACCTGGAGATCTCAAGAGAAATATACTGTGATGGATTTCTCAAGATGCATTTTCAGTGAGAATCCTAATGGGTTTCTTATGTTTTGCGGAACTTTAACATAGGTATGGGAAGTTTCTCAATTTGTTAAAAGACGGTGCAGAAAATGATCTTGCTTTGGTCTTAAAGCACTGTGAGAAATTCCTGAAACAACAACAGTCACCGGTCACTTCTTCTCTCCATATCCTTTTCAAGTGGATTTACACAGAACTGAACTGTCTTCCCATATTTTCATGGTTCTCTCATAGGATGTGTTAGCACACTGTGCAGTTTATTACAGTGAATCATGATGTTACATTATTCTGTGTTTTGAACATACATTTTATTAAATTGGCCTATGGTCTTTAGACTGAGAAGTAGTCACCAAATCTTAAACTGAGTGAAGTCATTCTGAAGGCATTTTCAAACAAATCTAAGATGTTAAAAAAAAGTAGGCTCTATGGATATAAATAGAATAATAGGAAGTCTGCTGCTTTTTGCAATATATTTATTTCATTTTGGTATTCAGAAATGGAATTTGACTTTAAGAAAAAAATATAGCAACTATTTTCATTGCTGAATTCTAAATTGATAGATTTTTACCTTGTTGTATACTAGTCACTTAGCAGGTAATCTCACATAAAAACCACATTGTCGTCTTATAGATCAACATAGATGAATGTTCCTAAGGCAGCTTTTCCTCCGGTGGCAGTTAACATTGGCTCTCTCTACACACATAATCCAGCAGTACCTTAAAAGAAGGATTATGCCACTGGTTTTTTTCATATATTAACTTAACCTTAACAGCTTCTGTATCTTCAATTATCAATGCCTATTTAACAACTGAAGACAAAATGACTACGAGATGTAATGAATACTTCTTTCTAGATAGAGGTCTTAAAAGTGAGTATTCACGTAATGGTGTCTCTCCTAAGATAATGTGAAAGTTCCTTAACATTCTGCAGTGTGCCTGCAAGGAAACTACGCAGGCCATGACTGGTTTGTGTCTTCTCTGTTTCTGATAATGCTGGGGGACAAGGAGAAGACCCTCCACTTTCTCCAGCATTTCTCCAGGCTCCTGACCTCTGCCTTCCTTTGGGTACCAAGGCTGCATAATTCTGTAAGACTTGAAGATCTGCTTTTAATGGAGAGTTAAGCTAAAGAAACATGATGTTTAACTTTACTAGAATGTTGTCATATATATTAATGTCTTCCCTGGTTTGACTTATTTCTCCCCACCTACTTTTGGGTTTAATATGTGTTTGTTTTCTAAACTCATAAAGACTATCACTAACCTGATTTCTCTCAGATTTTTAATGTAGCTATATAGAGCTATAATCTTGTTTTCTAGGATGACTTTGATTGTATCATGGACATTTTACGATCCAGTCCTCCCATTTATATTTTATCCCTGATTTAAAAAATTTTATTTTTGATTTCTCCCGTGATCCATCCATCTTTCAGTAGTGAGTTGTGTAATCTCCATGATGTCTTATTTTCTGAAGATTTTTTTAAACTATCTATTTCAAGCTTTATTAGTTTGCATTCAGACAGAATATAAGGAGTAATTTCAGTTTTTCTGAATTTGTGGAAACGATTTATCCCTCAGTATGTGGCATAATTTAGAGAAAGTTTTGTGGAGTGATAGGTGGAATATATTCTGTAATGTTTGGGTGAGATAATCTGTAGGTACCTCTTATGTTCATTGGATCTGTGGCATTTTTTTTGTTTTTTTTTTCCTTTGTTCTTTCCTGCCTTTTTTTTAATGGATGACCTGACCATTTGTGAAAGTTGTATTAACGTCACCTACTATTTCTGAGTTCGGCTTGATCTGCTTTTTAATGCCTAGTAGTATTTATATGTATAAGTCTTTGACATATTATGTTCATAGTTGCAATGCCCTTTTAGTAGATTGTTCCTTTGATCATAATAAAGTGTCTTTCTTTATCTCATCTGATTAGATTTTCTTGGAAATCCATTTAGTCAGATATTAGAATAGTGATGGCTGCTTATTTTCTGGTCCTGATCACTTAGAATACTTTTTTCTATTCTTTTGCTCCAAGGTAAGGTCCACAGATGAAGGTAAGATGTTTCTTGTACATAAAACATAATAGTTGATCCCATTTTCTAAGCTGGTTTGCCAAACTATGTCATCTGATCAGGGAATTGAGTCTACTAATATCTGAGGTTATTACTGAATTTCTGTCATTTTGATGTTGTGGTGTTTTCTTGACCTTTCCATAAGAACTATCTGAATAGGGATCGCTTCACTTCCTCCTTTCCAATTTGTGTCCCTTTGATCTCCTTTTGTTGTCTAATTGCTCTGGTTAGATCTTCAAGTACTATATTGAATAGATAGGGAGAGAGTGGGCAGCCTTGTCTTGTCCCTGATTTGGGGATTGCTTCAAGTTTCTCTCCATTTAGTTTAATGTTGGCTATTGGTTTGCTATATATTGCTTTTATTATTTTTAAGTATGCATCTTGAATTCTTAATTTCTCCAATACTTTTAACATGAAGGGGTGTTGTATTTTGTCAAAGGCTTTTTCAGCATCTAATGAGATGATCATATGTTTTTTTCCTTTAGGTTTGTTTATATAGTTGATTATGTTGATGGATTTTTGTATATTGAACCATCCCTGTATCCCTGAGATGAAGCCTACTTGATCAGGGTGAATGATGGTTTTGATGTGTTCTTGGATTTGGTTTGCAAGAATTTTATTGAGTATTTTTGCATCAATATTCATGAGGAAAATAGGTCTGAAGTTCTCTTTCTTTGTTGGGTATTTGTGTGGTTTAGTTAAGTTATCAGTATAACTGTGGCTTCATAGAATGAATTAGGTAGTGTTCCTTCTGTTTCTATTTTATGGAATAGTTTGATGAGTATTGGTGTTAGGTCTTCTTTGAAGACTAATAGAACTCTGCCTTAAAGCCAGCCGGCCCTGGGCTTTTTTTGGTTGGGAGACTTTTAATGACTGCTTCTATTTCTTTAGGTGTTAGGGACTGTTTAGATCATTAATCTGATCCTGATTTAACTTTGGTACCTTATATCTATCTAGCTGAAGGGCTTTGCAACCCCATAAGAAGAACAGTATCAACGAACCAGACCCCACAAAGCTCTCAGGAACTAAACTATCAACCAAAGAGTACACATTGGGGGGACACATGACTCCAGCTGGATGTGTTGCAGAGGATTGCCTTATCTGGCATTAATGGGAGAGGAGCCCCTTGGTCCTGTGGAGGTTCAGTGCCCAGCTCAGGAAAATGCTAGGGTCCTGAGGCAGGAGTGGGTGGCAGGTTGCGGAGCACCCTCATAGAGTCAGGGGAAGGGGTGAGAGGATAGTGGGTTTGTGGAAGGGAAACTGGAAAGGGAATAACATTTGAAATGTAAATAAATTAAATAACCAATAGAAATGAATTGTATAAAAAGGAACTGTCCTAACATCATCTGTTTCTCCTTGTTGCCTCCCATATAATCTTATCCTTTGTTATTATTTAACCTTATTCCTTCCAGCATTCTCTATGGAGCTGGGTTTAAGTATAAAGTCCCTTAGCTTGTTTTTATTATGGAAAGTATTTCTTTCTTTTTCAATTAGGAGAGATAGTTTTGCCATGTTAGTAGTCTGGATTGGCACTTGTGGTCTTTTAGAACTTGAAATACATTGCTCTAAGCCCTTCTGTATTTTAAAATTTTAATTGCAAAATCAGCTGGTGGCCCTGCTTTTATATCTGCCTTAGACTGTCTCTTTCAGCTCTAAGTACCCTTTCTTTGTTCTGTATAAAGTAATATTTTAACAAAAATAAGTCAAGGGGAGTTTCTCTTTGGATCCTGTTTATTTGGTGTTCCATATACTTCTTGTACCTATATTGCCATTTTTCCCCCTAGATTTGAAGTTTTCAATCTGTAATTTTATTGAAAAGTATTTCTATATTATTATTTCTGGAATAATTCTCCTTCTATGCCCATAGATTTGGTCATTTTAAAGATTCTGCATATTTTCTTCATCCATCCATTTAAAAGCATTAGCATTTGGCATTCTGTCATTCACACCACCCATTCTCTTGCTATCTCTTTCCACTGAGATTCTTCTTATTAGAATGGCTGAAATCTTCATGTCAGTTTGTGTGTTCCTCACTATTTCTACTTTTATGGAATTCTGTTTTCCAGTCCTGCATTGTCCTTCCTATTTCACTCAGCTCCTTGCGTTTCTTTGGTTATCAATCAGGAGTTTACTTCTGTCTTCTTTCATTTAATTGCGATGTTTGTGGCTTCTTTCAATTCCTTGACCTCCTTGAACATATTTATACTAGCTCCTTTGAATTTTGTCTCTTGAATTTCAAATAAGTTGATCTTATGTTGAACCATTACTATGGGATTGTAATTTTTCAAAAGGACACACTGTCTAGTTTTCATATTGCTTTGTGTGTTTTTTTGTTTTTGTTTTGTTTTGTTTTGTTTCTTTTTGATGTGCCCCGAGCTTCTGGAGTTAGTTGTTGTCTGTTTTGATATGAGTTTTTGGCTCTCCTTGCTGCAATGGGCATTTGGATCTGTATTTACTATTCCCATGACTTGGAAGACTCTGATCAGCTAGGAAGTGTTTAAAGGTCATTGTTTACAAAATAGAACATGTTTTTTTTTTTTTTTTTACCGAATTTTCTCAAACACTGTGCTGTTATTTTCTGTAGGCTCATAAAATGAACAAGTTTTGTGGCCCTTTCTTAGCTGTTAGTAACACAGTGTGTTCCTCTGCCTTCTTTAGCTTAAGCTCA
>NW_022196909.1:15898296-15934945 GCF_008632895.1 Mastomys coucha
ACAAACTAGCAAAACAGTAAAGGCTATTGTCGTTCCTTTCGGTTGGCCCCTAAAGCTAGTTGATGTGACCCTCGTGCCAAAGATACCAGTTACCTCTATTGTGAGACATAGAGAAAGCAAACAGTAAGAGAGCTAAAGCCTCTCCCGATAGTCCTGGACGGTGCCATGCTGTCACCTGGATGGGGCCGTGCTGTCACCTGCACGGTGCAGTGCTGTCACCTGGACACTGCTGTGCTGTTGCCTGGACACTGCTGCAGTGTGTCACCTGCACGGTGCAGTGCTGTCACCTGGACGCTGCTGCAGTGCTGTCACCTGGACAGTGCAGTGCAGGCTTCCAGTGTGCATCAGGGATATCAGTGATTTTAACCAACTGGCAACATGTGGCCATTGGTGTGCAATGATGGTACAGTTCTTATTGGGGTAATCAACTGCCCTTATTGGACTCAAGACCTGCCTCCCAGGATGGTATACACACCTGGTACTATAAACCTGTTCAAAACTTCATGGTTATTAGGGTGTCTTAGTCCCTACGGGATCTACAATGGCTACTTAGCTAAAGTGACATGGTATAAAACTGATTTCTAAATCTATATGTTAAATTGTAAAACAAATAAAATAAGATGCTACTTTTAGTCTAATCAAAGGATTCCCCTCTTTGCCAGGAATGGTAGTTAATAAAGGGACTCGTGGGTGCTTATCATGCTGAAAATCAGTGGTGGTTGTGAGGTTAACTCTAAGCAAGACATTTAGGCTACTTCCCTCTAAGGCTCAGAGAAGGTCGTGTTACAGGGGCTAGAAAGAATGGGAGAAGCTAGTGACAGGAAGAAGAGCGAGGATGCAGTTATTGTTATCAGAATCTTGCAGCAGCTGGAGTTGCCTTTACAGGGCCAAGGAAGATAGAACCTATCATCGGTCAACCTTGGGTCAAGAGGAGCTCATGAGTCCCTACTTCTCCCAGCTAAACTGTTGGCCATGAGATGATGCTAGGGAAGGGGCAGTCATTGTCATCAGTTGCTTATCTATTAGTGAACATGGGTTACAAACCCAGGGTCACGAAGACTGCCCTGGTTAAATTCAATGGGTCAGAAAACAAAACAAGGATGGGAATGTGGGAAAGAGACTTGAAGGGAAGGTTGCCTTATAGTTGGAAGAGGAGATAGGATAGAATTAAATTGAGAGTAACACACACACACACACACGCACGCACACACATACACACACGCACGCACACACACACACACACACACACACACACACACACACACGGTGCATATCATACCGCCTAAGGAATTAATTAAGAAAAATTATAATCTGAATAATTGTCATCAGGTTCCCCCAATCTTCCTTTTGTTCTCCTTGTTGCTATAACATTCATCATCTGCTAATATATTACTTACTTCATACCATATCCCTTACCTATATGCTTTTCTGCTAGCCCAAGGAAAAGAGGTTTCCATTTTGATCACTGACACAGCCCCTTTTGTTCAAAAGCTAGTCTCTTTTGACTACTGTATAAATAGGTTGAATGTGGATCAGTGTTTAAATTGGATCATGTTTGGAACAGTAGACTTTTATGACTTTAGAAAAAAATACTTGATTATCTGCCATCTTAAGAATGCTATAAACAAATTAAATCAAAAAAAATTTCTTTGGTTTTTGGAGACAGAGTTCTGTGTTAGCCGTGGCTGCCCAGCGACTCACTCTGTAGACCATGCTGGCCTTGAAGTCAGAGATTCGCCTGCCTCTGTCTCCAAAGTGCTGCAATTTCAAAGATGTGTGCCATCACTGCCCAGCCCCAAAAAAGTTCTTAAGGCAAGCCTAACATAAGCGAAGCAAGAAATAATGAGACTTAATTGTTAGTGAAAACAGTAAGAGCTTCTCAGAGTTTTATAAAGTGTAGCTATGCTACTCATTAGTTTAAAAATAATTAAAACGTTTTAGCCTTTAAGGTTATTTAGACAAGAAGAATCAACTTAAATTATCTTCAGTTATTATAAGAAAAACTAAATTATAATACAATAAATCTTCAGGGAATTTCATAGAAAAGCAAGCAAAATATTGTGCTTGCGATCTCTTTTAGTAATAGGTATGAAAAGAAAAACAATTCAGTTAAAATAAAAGGCATTAATTTATGAGCATTTACAAACAGAACTCTACTGATATTAAACCAACCTAAAGTAGTAATCAGATGAAGTGATGTAGCTCAACAGGAAGGTAGTGGATGGCTGTACATGTACATGTACATGGGCTTCATTTGCTCCTGTAAATGCTTAGTGTTGAAAAACTTACAGTGTTAAAAACGCTCATGGAATTTAAACTCACCTAGAATGCCAAGAACATCGTGAAGATGAGCCTGTAATCCATCTGCGGGGCAACCGCAGTGAGTCACGTAAAACACGTTGGCTTGTGGAATGTTGGTGTTTTATAGTATCACAATATCGAAGTGTTGAGCAATCTTTACATTTTCTCAGCTTTCCTTCCTACTTCGTGCAAATTAACGAACAGCATGACTGCAAAGCTTGGCTGGTTCTCTGCCTGTAGAGACTCAGATAAGGAGTAGAGTGAGCTGTACTGGATCAGTCTCTCTTGTTGGATTGTTAATTTTCAAATCTTTTTAATACAATCTCCCTACTTAACTTTTTAAATAGTTTTTCATTTTACTTTTAAAAAATTCACTTTACATCCCGATCGCAGCCCACCTCTCTCCTCCTGATTTTTATCGCAACACAGAACTCAGTTCCAGGAGTAAAACAACAGAATTAAAAAAGGTGAAACTAAAAAAATAAGACTGCTCTGCTCTATTTTTAAGTGAATACCTTTTATTTTAACCATTAGCAAATAATATTCTAAAGTTATTTCATAAGGCTTTGTTTCCTATCCTATTATAGACTACCGGTAACTTCCGAGTCCTTGATTTATTAGCCTTTCTCTAATACTTGACCTTACATGCCGTTAGCCTTTATGTTCTCTGAATAAGAGTTGGTAATATTTCAGGGTGTTATAGTTGAACAAGATATACAAAATTCTAAAACTATAAACTATAATTTGGTGGTTCACAATTCCCCTTGTTATGTTTGTATTGACCATCTCTTACTCTTCTGGCATTATGAATACAGCTCACTCTATATTAGAGCTATGATACCCACATAATGGACAAGCTGGAGGTCTTTAATCATAAAGGAGATTACTGTAATTATAACTGTCATCATTAGAATCTTGCTATTTAGTCAATATTACTTATTCCAGGTTTGGAATCGGGAACAGGTTTGTTATCCAAAGTGTGACATAAGGTTCTTTTGGCAGTGTATGATTTATGAGACTAGAGGAACACTTATCTCTGGGACTCCGTTACATGATAATGGCTTGTTTTCTTTGACAGTGTAATTAATGTCTACTGTCTTTATCTCTTCATAGACCTGTTCTAAAGGTATTTCTGCCACAGCCTAGAACAGTGCTGTATAAGAACCAGTTCCAGTGTGTTCAGTTCTCATAGTGCCTCTGTACATATTATACAAAATTAGTAAGTTCACAGTGAAAACACAAATGTGTAAGTTAATCTTTGATTGTTTTTATGTTTGTTAGATTTACTCAGTATATAAATAGTCAGTGAAACACATTTTCTATTGGACAAGAGGTAAATCAATGAATATTAATTTTTACTTTGTATTATATTTAATTACCTAATAGAAAATCTTCTTGTTCTCTCTAGAAAAGTGACCATAAGGTGCCCACTTAGCATGCTGTCTTCATCAAGTTTTCAACATTTTTATGTGCAAGATCCCCTAGAAAACCTGTCATAAAACACACAGTATTTACACTCTTTTTTCCCTGCAAATATATTTGTGTAGTTTGAAAGAATATAAATCATTTGTGTTAAGGAACAAAAACTGAAAAATCATTGATAAACCACTGTAGTGATTTCAGAAAATTCATTCAATAGACCTAACTAAATCCTCAAAGTACCATAGCAACAAGTCCAAAAGGTGTCTACATATTTTAACCCTTATATAATTTTATGAGTTTAGGTTTATCTAAGATCATGAACCTTTTATTTTTGAATAAGATTGGAGAGAGAAGTTAAATATAAGATAAAGATAAAGCAAAAAAAAATTTTTGGCCGTCTCTTAATTATGTACTTACTCTTCAGGGTTGGGTATCAACTTTACTTACTCTAGTTGCTATTAAAATAGTTTCTCTTGAGACAATTACATCTTTGAGTTTTCTATGCTTTACTGAAAATAATGATTCTGTGTTGATATTGAATTTATAGTCATAATAAATAAAATATCCTTGATCATTCTTGATCATAAATTGTACCTGAGAACTATGTTTTGAAATCAAGGATGAGAATTGAACTTTGCTCCTCACTTGTATTAGGCCAGAGTTCTACACTGTGCTACGTTCCCAACCCTGAAAAAAATATTTTTATAATCCTTAACTTTATAAGCACAGTGCTAAAGTTCCTGTTTGTACATGTATATAAGACATGTACACATATTCACTGATACAAAATTTAGTGTGTGCATATATATGTGTATATATATAATTTCATGAATGCCATAATCCTTTGAGTAGATGTTATATATTTTCCCCCAGCTTAGAAGTGAGTTAATTATGGAATACAGAGTTTGTGTTCTAATCAGTCCAAGTCCAGATATAAGTTAGAATCAACAAATGAAACAGAGCTAGGTAAAGGATCTGAAGAGCTGACAAAAGCTTATTTTCGTTTGTTTCAAGACAGAGTCTCTCTGTGTAGCCATGGCTGTCCTAGAGCTCTTTTTGTAGACCAGGTTGGCCTTGAACTTACAAAGATCCACCTGCCTCTGCCTCCTGAGTGCTGGGATTAAAGTCATGTACCACCACACCTGGCCTGACTAAAGCTTTTGAACATGGACTCATTGACTGAGATCAGCACTATTAACCAGTACACTTCATGTTGACATGGTTAACACGCACAATTCATTACTCATGTTTACATGTTCATTGTTCATTTTTTCACGCAATTTTTCTACTTCTCATCCTCAAGCTTTGAAGGTTCTTGAATTACAAACTACCCTTATTCCTGTGTTTGGAAAGATATAGCACCTAACCTTTATTGAGGTTTATTGCTCCACAATGTTTAACGCTCTGACATTTACATATTTTTTAATAATTGTCACAGCACGTGACACCACAGTTTTCAAATTTTAACTCATCTTATCGAGACAGGGTCTCAGGTAACCTTGGTTGACTTCACATCTCTGTTTCTCTAGGATGACCTTCTGATACTTGTGGGTTTACAGATTAGCACACAGTACACGTGGTTTATTGTAGTGCTGGGTTCCAAACTTGGGGTTTTGTGCATTTGAGACGAGAATGCTGTCAACTGATCTATATTGACTCTGTAAATTTTAAAAGCAGCAAAACATGGCTTAAGCCGAGAGGCTCAGCTAAGTATACTTTTGATTGTATTAAATCATCTGTGTTGTTACTGGTTTCCGCTTCTCTTTCATGCAGAGGTACCTTCCT
Source organism: Mastomys coucha (assembly GCF_008632895.1). Taxonomy (NCBI): domain Eukaryota; kingdom Metazoa; phylum Chordata; class Mammalia; order Rodentia; family Muridae; genus Mastomys; species Mastomys coucha. The sequence continues at coordinate 15,903,805 of NW_022196909.1, forward strand.
GTTGACACCCTAGAGACCGGCATCCCTCCTGTATATTTTTGCAGTGCTCACTACATTGAAATGCTGCTCAAGGCTGAGGTGCCGCTTGTGTTTTCAGCTTTCCATATGTCCGGGTTTGCTCCATCCCAGGTAATCCAATGGAGAGTACCAGTTCTTCACCTCTCAGGTCTCTGACTTTAAAGAAAAATGCTTTCCCCTAAAATGTAGGAAATATATTTAAATTAATAAAAGTTATTTGTGTAAATGTAAATGGATGCATGTATATTAATTAGATTAAATATTTACATATATTTATTTTCTTTTTTCTCCAACTTTTAACTAGCATTCTTTATTTCTTTGTTTTTATTAAATTACCAGTGATCCAAAAATAAGTCTAAATGGCAGTTGTTTAATATTATGTATTATTTATATTCTATTATATTTTTATATTTATATGAATTGTATTATATTTAAATTGATAAGAAGTTACTTAGCCATTTTATCATTAGTTAGTATCTACACGTTGCCACAAAAATTATCCACTATCTCTGCTGAAGACCATTTTTAGCTTTTAGTGTATGAAACATCTGCTTCAACTTTGAATCATGGAAATTTTAACTCTGTTTGGATGAAGCTCCTTAAAAAAGCCCAATATATTTAATATAATTTAAAACACTTGATTTTTTCATGCTTCTGAAAGTCCATTCTGAGAGCAGTGCTGATAAGAGATACTGCTTATTGTCCTCCTTTTGAGTAGCAGGGTTGAAATAGTTTATTTACTACATTTTAGTGCCTAATGTATATACTTTAATTTAGAGATGGATCCCCAAAGATTATAGGGGGAGCTATAATGTAGGGGGCCCTACATTATCAATGTAATGTTCAACGTAATTATCAATTTAAATCAGAAGAAAAATGTTCATCTATCAATTTTATGTATCTTGTCAGTCTGAGATAGCTTTATCCGTATATAATGCATAAAACCATATGTAATGCAAAAAATGTATATAAATGCATGGTGACTCACATTCACAATCCTAGCCCTTTGAGAATGTGAGGCAGCAGGACTGCCATGAGTTTGAGACCAGCCTGGGACACATAGCGACTTCTAGACCAGTCTCTGTTACAGTGTGAGACATTTTCTAAAATTAACAAGCTAGCAAAATAAAAACATAAACGAAGCCTGTAGATGAGTAATCCGTTTATTTAATAATATGATTTCTAAACAGTGGCATGATTCTCTTAATAATATAAAAATCCTTGGAGCAACTCCCACTGTGAGCTAATCACTGGTCTTAAGTGCCCATCACTGCCTTGCTGATTATGTACCACCTTATTACTAATTGTAAAATATAAACACAGGCATTAGTAACTAAATGGGCACCTATGATTAAGTCATTATTTGGGTATAGATTTTGTGGTTTGAAGCTTACTCGTTTTGATCTAATTAGGAGCAGTGATTTTTGAAGCTGTGTATTTTTTAAGCATGTGGGATTGGCTAGTTAGTGAAGGATTTGTGGGAACATTGCTAAATGAAACACATAGATCTCTAGAGCGAAAACAATAGGCTCAGTTGCTGTGCACCAAACTACATGTGGCTAGAAAAGTGCATTTGTTGATGGGTGTTTCTTCTCAGAGTAACAGACTAGAAAGAAGGCAGCAGTGGGAATTTATATTCTCTTTTAAAGTAGGCAATGTAAAATCACATTCCAAGTAACTTTCCATTATCAGTTTTACCTTTTACTAACTTATCTCACTGCATTTTCTGTACTTCCCTGGTATTTAAAGTACTTTGTATCTTTAATCTCTTCTTCCTTAGGGACACCATCATGCATAGCATTGATTATTACACCAGACTATGTCAGCAAACAGGGGGTAACTTGACTGACCCTGCTGCACAGAATACATGAAACCATATTTGGTATTCATTTTCATCATATTAATCAGCATCGGGAGCTTATCAATCACCATCATCACCGTCAGAACAGCATATCCATCATCATCTTCCTTTGTTCCTTTTTACTTCCATTATAAAAACAAGACAATAGAAAACTCTTTCATGTTTTATGACACAGTACTGTTTTAAAAATGTAAAATTATGCAGTGAAACCAGATCTTCCAGATGTATAACAAAAATAATGTCATATTTGCAATCAATATTTGTACTTGAGGAAATGTTTGCCAATTGTAATTCATTCACAGTTGTAACTTTCATCATGTGGAAAAACTCCATCATCAGATGGAGAAGCTTAAGAATGATGTAGTAGATGCACTCACTATATTGAAACCACTCAGGAACACTTCTGTCGGGCTCTACCTATGTAGTCCACACTTCTTTTAACTTGAAGCAATCTTCCTGCCTTAACTGAGATTTCAGGTTTATGTCACCATGCCTGGCTTTTATTCTTAAGTTATTCTTTTCCTTTTCTCTAATTCCTTGTATAGAAACAAATGATGTAAAGCTAGATGTTAAAAATGATACCTTTGAATAAAATAGTTGATCATTTAGAAATCACACTTATTTTGACTTCCTTGATTTTCTTGTAATCTAGATACCAGTAGAAGTAATTTAGTTCATTTAAAATAATATTGTGTTGTATATTAGTGACATTTAACATGAGCTTAAGTATATGGTAGCATATCAAAATTCTTAAGGAAACTACAGTACAATGTGTGTTTTGTGTGAGTGATCTTACTTCTTTATGATCCTGAATGTTATTTAAATATGGAATACCTAATAGCATAACTACAAACCTAAGATTTCATTTACCATGTGGTTGTCATTAATTAAAAAGGCATTATGATCACAGGATGGGATGAAAAATGTGCTCTTAATGTCTGGAATTCAAAGGTCAGTAGTTGGCATCAGTAATGAGATATAGAAAACAAAAATTCAGTAAGGCATTCTTGTTTTGATGAACCACATCTCCCTCAGTAATCAGAAGACGGAAGTTCTAACCTTCTTCACTTCAGAGTACACTGTACTACACGTAAGGTGTCTCAGAAATCTCTACGTTAAAATGATGTTGGTAGAGTGGCCCTACCTCAGGCTATTGTAAGAAAAGATTTGGACAGGGCTAAGACAGTTATCTACATGGTAGAGATGGCTCTGAACATACTAGCCCCACTAATGCCTTCACCATAGGTTTCCTTGGAAAATAAGAAAGTTAATTGTTTTCTCTGCCTAGTTTCTGCTTCTTTGTTATGATGGGACTAGCAAATTAATACGTTAGCCAGAGGCTAACAGATTTGGCTAGCCAAAAGTTGAAATAAGAGGTAGAAAAACCACCTCATAGAATTTAAGAAAAAGTTCCTAAAGGACATAGAGTTAGAACAAAAACAACGGGTATATTTCTATCCTTAATACCCTTGTTAAGTTGAGATAAGCCACCATATCTGCTTGCTTTCTCCTCTGAAGTTCCACTCTTAGCCCTGGGAGCCTAAGGAGCCTGTGGCCTTGAACCTGCATTACCCAGACCCTGACTTTTTAATCGTTTCATGTATTACTGTTTGGGAACTGGCTTACAGTTCAGAGGGTTGGTCCACTGTGGTCATGGTGGGAAACATGGTCACATGCAGATGAACATGGTGCTGGAGAAGGAGCTGAGAGTTCTACATCTGGATCAGCAGGCCACAGGAAGAGACAGTGACTCTGGGCCTGGCTTGAGCATCTGAAAGTTCAAAGACCACCCCCAGTGACACACTTCCTCCAATAAGGCTACACCTACTCCAACAAGGATACACTTACTAATAATAAATATAGTACATAACAATGCTATGAAAATTATAGAGTCAAAAAGGAAAGCCTTTTTGTAAAAGTCTTCTTTTTTAATTACTCTCTATGTTAGCTCCTGGTTCATATGTACTTTGTGCTTGGTTTAAATTGTTCTCTGAGTTCATTGGCATTAATGTAAGATTTTGCAGTCTATCATCTGCATAATTACACATGTGTGATTCCAGGTGGGATGGAAAAAACTAACATCTGTGAACTCAGGTAGTCTCATGGCATTTGTTAGTGGAGGGCAGACTGGTGCTTTGCGTAAGAGGAAGACGATGCATCAGATGAACTTGCATATGCGCAGGAGTGTGGGCAGGGCATGCAGCATCAGGTCCTTAGCTCCTGAATCAGCATGCCATGAGTCTTCTTACCCATGAAGCAAACATGAAAGATAGAACTTTTAGGTCGCTAGATAGAATGTCTTTCTATTTTGATTAAATGCAGGACTTTTTAATTGTTTCATGTATTACTGCTTACTACTTTTTAATAAGCAAGTGTGGCTTTAAATCCTTATAAATAAACTTTTTTTTCTTTCTCTCTTTTTCTTTAAGATTTGCCTACAGTGGATAACTCAATGTTTTTGGAATTACTTAGATTGGATAGAAATATGCCATTATATTGCTACTTGTGTTGTCCTTGGCCCTGATTATCAAGTGTATATCTGCATAGCCATTCTCAAACATCTGCAGCGAGACATTCTCCACCACACCCAGACTCAAGATCTGCAAGTCTTCCTCAAAGTAAGTATGAGCATGTCTAGAGGAAAAAGTTGTTATAAAATAATCACTAATTTGGAACACTTCATTGTTATCTTAGTCATTTTTCCATTGCTGTGATAAAACATCATTACTAAAACAGTTTATAGAAGAAAGCATTTAACCTTGGGGCTCACAGTTTCAGAGGGTTAGAGTCAATGACCATCATGGCAGGGAGCATGGTGGCAGATAGGCATGGCATTGTGGAAATAGCTGAGAGCATACTTCTTTATCCACAAGCAAGAAGCAGAGAGAGCTACCTGGAAATGGACAGTGATACACCTCCATCCACAATTCTGTATTTCTTAATCCTCCCCAAATAGTTTTGCCAACTAGGGACCAATCATTCAAATATGTGAGCCTATGAAAGCCATTCTCAATCAAACCACAACCACTGTCAAATGTTATCAAGACACTGCTCCCCAAATCTACTCTGAGTGGAGATCAGGCTGTCTTTATTTTCAAGATGTGGATAGAGTTAAGTTGCCTGAACACTATAGAGTTAGAGATGGATCCAAAGCTTCGGTTAACCGAGTCAACTGAAAAATATTGCTGCATCATGATCAATGAATGCTTAGTTTGTTAGTTCAAAACTTTTATACTTGTTAAAAAATTAATGTTTCAGAATATTTTCCTAACTTTTCCATTTTCATATAATGTTTACATGAAATATTATCCTTTCATAGCACTCATAAGAATGCAGTATTTGATAGTATCTTTAAACAAAATAAGTTTGCTTACTTCCTAAATCACAATATAATATATTTGAAGTTTGGGAGATAAGCAGGCATTATATGTAAATACTTTGCTATATGGAGTTATTGTTGGGCTTGTTAGAAATCCAACTGTTTAATGTTGAAATCATAACTGAGTTTGACACATTTTACTGTTGTTCATCGCCCTCCCCATCCGTTCCACAGTGACACAACTACATTCATGCATCAAAAAGAGAAAGCATATTTTACTAGGTGAAGGAATTTTGTTTTAGTAATTCGTGTTATTCTTTGCTGTTAGGTATTTGTCCGAGTTAGTTTCTATTCGGTGACATTTTTTGAGATAAGACCATCAGTCACATGAGACTGCCAGCCAGTCATTTTTGCTGAATACATTTTGAATTCAAAACACCTTACACTATAAACATCAATAGAATTGTAATCATAGGATCTTTATTAGTGAAAATGATCGACAAAACAAGGGTTGTACATGTAAGAGGTACACTAACACAGAAGCGCATCTGATGAGTTATCTGAAGTGATCCAGAGAAACGGCCATTTAAACACAGGGGCAATGAAGGCAATGAAGGCTCATACTGAGTAGGGCCGCTTGGTCAGCTGTGTGTGGCCAGGTACTAGAATTTTAGGGTTTAAAATTTGTCTATGCTCTTATATCTAAATTTCCCCTAGCACATAGTTAGTTCTCTCTGAGTTTACTTTATTATATATATTTTATCAATGTCTGAGCTTGTGTTTCTGTTCATCATTTTCAGCACATCCTTTAGCTTTAAAAGAACTGTGATATGGCCTGTTCAACATTTTTTCAGTAAATATCTGATGAAAAAAATTAGTAGAAAATTCAATTAGGTGAGCAAATTAGTTTTACCTATACTGAGCAACAAAACATTGGTAAAGTTTTGAGATATTTCCTGCCGTCATCCTTGTTAGATGGATGCCTGCCTTGACATACCTTTCTCTAGTTAATGTCGGTGACTACAGTAGTGTCACCTTACTCTGGTCAGTGCTGATGACTACAGCGATGCTTGTTTTAAGAAAATCTCAAACATTCGATTTAACTAATGAAGACTCAAAAGCCAGGTGTTGAGGTGAAAGCCTGCTAGCTCAGAGAGGTAGAGCTCTCTTTCTCTACACTGTCTCAAAAACCTCTCAAACTGAATGCTCCTCCCTTCTGCTTCCTGTGTGTCTCTCTATCCATCCTCCTGTCGTCCTCTTTCTCAATCATTTTTTTTCTCCTATGTTCACTGGTTGCTTGCTCTTCGTCTTGACCTATGGTTGACTTTATTTAATCCTGTTTACAATAACCAGATAGCTCTTGGATTAAAGGTGTGTGCTAGGTCTGAGCGACACCACAAGGAGAAACCGGTTTGTCTAGAAAATAACACAGTGTGATCCCGGATTCTGCAACACAGCGCTGCCATCTTTTTCTGGTGAACATTGGCGACTACCGCAAGACCGTCTTTGGACAGCTGCCAAGAAAAGTTGTAATAGGGTGTTAAAACGTGACCAGTTTAAATGTGTACCAGCCTCCATTGTGTGCTTGGTGGAGTGCTGTCTCTCAGTTTATCCTAAAGGGTTTAAATGGAGTGGAAAGTTTATCTTCTAATTCCTATTTAAATTACTAGAATTTGAATTGAGTTGGTTAAATCCAAGCTAAGACCTGTTGGGAAGGAATTAACTTTAGTATGTATCCTAGAGCTGACCTTTCTTTTAAATTCTTTATTTGTAGTTTTTTTGAGAGACTGGGAAAAGCATTTCTGGCTGGGACTGTGATTTTATTCTTATTGTTTAACTTTCCATGTGTGGTTCTCAAAAGCCTCTCTCTCTCTCTCTCTCTCTCTCTCTCTCTCTCTCTCTCTCTCTCTCTCTCTCCCTCCCTCCCTCCCTCCCTCTCTCTCTCTCTCCCTCTCTCTCTCTCTCTCTCTCTCTCTCACCTCACTCATTCACTCACTCACTCACTCACTCACTCACTTACTCACTCTATACCTTGCAGGAAATAGGACATTTTGGTGTAGTTTACTTGAATGCATATATATATATATATGCATATATACTAATTTGAACTCCATTAAGACCTATAGTAGCATCTTTTTTTGCAAAATATGTGACAATTTGTACAACTATTTTAGCTATATGTAGTCACATATAGGAACATGCAGCATAGACTTGTTGAAGGGGAGAAAACACTTATTAACATTTCTTCATACAATGAGAAACCATATATATATGTACATATATATACATATATATATGATAATATTCCTTAGATTGACAATTCCATCATTTTTGTCCTTGGTTTGTCTGTCTGCTGATACTACTTCTGAGAGGAAAGAAGTTGAACGAAACAATTGTAAACTCTTCTTTTGTAAATAATTCATGTTTAATCTATGAAATCTAATGAGAGGGTAAAGAGATGGCTTAGTGTAATGGCAACTAAAAACCCAAGTTCAACCCCCAGGAACCCCTCATGGTAGAAGGAGAGAACTGACTCCTACAATTGCCCCTGTCAGGCATTGTTTTACACAGGCACACAGAAAGACATGCATAGAAATTTCATTAAGGAATAAAAAAATGATGTTTCATTGTGTAAAAATAACTAGAACGAGCATTTGACTGTTAGAAACATCCTGTGTTTTAGTTACTATAACATTACTAACCCTTCAGTCATCACGAGCTGTCCCAAGAACCTCTAAAAAATTAGATATGTGCTTCTTTTCCCAACGTAAGTTCACGTATTGATTGAAAATGAGAAAGTGTCATGACCAAGCTGGCTTTGCCAGTGATAGTCTGTGTGAGATGTTCCATAGAGGCAGTACCAGCCCATCGCTCTTCACTTTAGATTAGGATCAGGATTTTAAATCAAACCATTGAGGGTCTAGATCCCTTGCCTGCATTTCCAACAGCCCACTGAAGAGTTTTTTAGTGTTCTGAATCACTAAACTAGAAAGACAAGACGAGGTGGCTTAGATTAGTCAGTGGGGAGCACCACTAATTGTCAGCCCCAGTTCATGAGGGAGCACTGTGGTTGTAAGGAGAATGCACGTGGATGGGGTTGGATGGATACTTGATTTTCCCGATCTCATTATACCATTGAGATATCAGAGGCAGAAAATGTCATGGGTATGGCTTGATAGAAGCCAATATCTATCTATGATTTGCTGCTGCTTTGATTTTTAGCCTTTTATTTTATTTATTTATTTTTAAGACAGTGCCATATTACTTAGCCCTGGTTGACCTGGAGCTGGCTATTTAGACTGGGCTGGCCTTGAATGCTAAGAGATTAAAGGCATGCACCACCAAGCCTGACTCGTTTTGTTTCACACAATATCCTCATAGACAGCAACAGAATATGAGCTGGATCATAGAATAGTCAAGAGTGTTCTCCTCACACTTTACAGAGACATCTTTTGAAGCTGTGATGAAGCTCTCAAGCTTAATCCTGAGACTGGGTGTGACATATTTATTTATGTATTTATGTACTTTATTCCTTTATTAGTAATTTTTCTTCTTGGGTTGCTAGGGAATCTGAAAGATTTATTTTGAAATGTTTTGATTTATATCAGTTGCTTTTCTTTTTCTTTTCTTTCTTTTTTTTAAGTATAGAATAGAGTTTATTTAGGGCATGGGAAGGGGAGTTAAGAGGGTAGCAGAGGCAGAGAAAGGCAAAGAGAAGGAGAGAGTAGAGAAGTAGGGGCTGGCCATGGCCATGACCACATAGAGAGAGGGGGAAGGAATGGGAAGAGAGGGGGAGCAAAGGAGCAAGGGCAAGGGAGAGAAGCAGGAGTGAGAGAGCAGTTGCTTTTCGGTTTCTGTAATAAAACACCACTACCAAAAGGCTTTATTTCATCTTTCAGTTATCAGTTCATTACAGAAGGAAATCTGGGCAGGAACCATGAGGCTGAAACTGAAGTAGGGACCGAGAAGTAATGCTAGCATCTTCGGCTTGGTCAGCTACTTTTCTTATACAGCCCAAGTACTCCTGCTCAGGGGTGGAACCATTTGCATTGGGGTGGGCTAGGTCCTTGAACATCAATATACAGTCAAGGAGCTGCCCCTCAGACATATCTACAGCTAAGATTCTGTCTTCCTGGGTATAACTAGCTTCGTATCAAGATTACAAAACCATAAAACAATAATTCAATTCTATATATTAAAACAGAACTGTTTTGACTTTAAAGTACATGTAATTCAACTCTGAAAGAATTTTTTTTTTTTTATCTTCAAGAGCCACCGAAAGTCTCTGGCTACCACAGTTACAGAAAGAAAAACATTCAACAAAGTTAATGTTCTAAAATGTTTTAGCTAACTAGAAAATCCAAATCATTTTTGTTTCAGAGAAAAAAATTGACTAGTGGACTTCTATGTAACAGAACTATTAAAAATCATCTCTGTACTCATAGATTCACTGCAAGCTGTGTTTGTAGGGTCTGTGTTTGTATGGGGAAAGTCTGAGTATTTCATGGACTGGCCTGGCCTATTACTTCCTCTCTCACATGCTTATAGGCTGTCAGAGATTGTTAGCGTTCATCTGTCTGTGCACACAGGGGACAAACCTCACCCAAATGCCAAGGCTAGGGAAAGACTGCCTTCCACTGGAAACCAGGCTGCGATAGTTCAGAATGCCTCATCAACAGTCCTCCAGGGAATCCTGCATATTGTAGAAAATTAATTTATAGTTATGAGAAAAATCAGATTGATTTCAACCCAATCAGTAAATTATTGAGAGGGAATTTTTGTTGATGGCTATTGCAGCTGCTGTTATCAGAAGGTAATAACAGAGTAGAAAATGGAGATTAGACAGAGAAAAACTGATTAAATGCTAAGCTTTAGAAGACAAAAGTGCACGTATTATTAATGAAGTTCAACTCAGGGAATAAATAAAACAGGCCTCGTATAGCATGAGCTGTATTTTCAGGTGTTGGCTACATTGCTCTCTGTCACTTGAAAACACTTTCTTTCTGCCTCCCTCATCATGTGAGCAAGTGCCTGGGCCCACTGATCCATCTCCACAGCCAGCCCTGGGCATATATTTTTCATAATAAATATTTCAGCTGAACAAAACCCTTCTTAGATGCTTTTATGAGATTTGGTATCCTTGCAAATCATTTAAGCAATCCTTGTTAAATTTTACAGTTTTTAATAAATGAACTATCTTCCACTTAAACTCACCCAAGTCTTTTCCTCCATAAATTAATATTTTTTTTAAATTACTACTTAAAAGTCACTATAATCTTGCAAACACAAGTAATCAGATGTTTGGGAGTGAATAGACTCACTCATATAACCAGAAAACCAAGGAAGGTAGCCCATGTCAACACAATTATCTTTCTGTAACTTATGTCTATGTCACAGTAAATCAAGATATCAAGCTTAATGGGCTTGTGGTTGCTGAAAAATATTTAAGTCTCTATTATCTTTGGAAAGTATAATATATGCAAAGTGCTTTTAAAAGTATATGTATAATTTGCCTTTCCTCACAGGCATATCCCTGAGGATTTGTGAGAAAAGACCATGAAGTCTTAGCGTCTACGATAGGTAGTTCCCTTACACTCTTGACAAGGAGTTGAGGAGCAAAAACTGAAGTCAGTAACCATGCTGCATCGCTCTCACTTCTCTGTCTGATGTGCTCAGGGGAGGGTATCCCAACCACTTCAAGACTGTCAGTTGACACTGTTATAACCCACATTAATGCTTTAAGTGCTTAGCGAATGTGAGGCGTGGACAGAGGATTTTAGAGATATTATCTATTTATTCTTCAACTTATTCCACTACTTACTGTGTAGCAACAGTGTCCCCAGCACTGTAGTAGTCACATGATAGAGTGTCTATGCTTCTCATGGTTCTTAAATTCTTCTGGGAAAAACAGTCTAAGTCAATATTACTGACATTATACTTCTTACTAAAGGACACTGACGTGGCGAGGCAGGCATCGTTTGGGATACTCAAAAGGATAAGAAGGGCCCTGTATGCCTTAAAAGGAAAACCTTATAAAGATCTGCGTGGGTAGAGGGAAGTTCTCATCAAAGCAGAGAGAGCCAGCTGCAAAGCAAAATGGCAAGAACTAGCTAAGCCTCCTTAGAGCAGTGGTTCTCATGCTGCCTAGCACTGCGACCCTTTAATCCAGTTCATGTTGTGGTAACTCCAAGCCACGAAATTATTTCCATTGCTACTTTGTAACTGTAATTTTGCTACTGATATGAATTCATAATATAGAACTCTTATTTGCAGGCTATGTAATATGTGGATTTCCACCCACAGGTTGGGAACCACTGCCTTAGAGGGTCAGGATAAGCACTGTAGACAGAACAAGGTGGGCATATAAAGATGGTAGGGGAACATAAAAGGCTTTGTGCCCTTTGATAAGACTTTCAGGTTTTAGAATATATCATCCGCAGAGCAAACCTGTTACTCTGTTTCCCATTGGCACATGTGAAATTAATATTTAGAGTCAGTAAACTTGTATGAGTTCATAATCTAAAAATTAGTGTGGAAACGTTTTAAAGCTTGATTGGCTGAAACTAAATCCTATCTTCCTATTAAATCAAATTGTCCCTGGTGTCTATATGGTTACCTTTTAAATAATATTCTAAGTTCACTGGAACCTGATCAAATGTTTTCAACTGTTAAAAAGAACTTGGAATTAAAGTTTTATATTTCAAGGAAAGGTATTTACATCATATCATGTAATAACATACAGAAAACTGTAGTTAAGACTGGTTATTTCTAATGCTTTGTGGTAATTCAGCATCTAAAATGCAGAATTTGTGATAAAGCAGTAATTTAAAGCAAAGTGATTGAATAGCAGTTAGCTATAATATGAAATGTAGCATGCTCTCCATGAACATCCTAACCCAAATTTAAATTATTGTATTAGCCTATTAAAGTATTTGCTTGAGTGACTATTTCACTATTGTTACAAAAATGGTTAGTGTCACTATATTTGCTTCCCTGTTTACAGAATAGAGTGATTCCAATGTGCTTAGATCTGCCAATGAAACGAATGAAGGAATGCTCCAAGGAAATAGTTAATGATGACTTGAGCAGTAGTTTAGCAATCTAAATGGTCATAATCACAAGTAAGGCTTTCCCAAGAAAAGCATTAGAGAATGTTTAGGCTTACGTGAAAAATAGTCTGCTTTAAAGATAAAGTGCAAGTTTGGTACTTTAAAATTTTCTTTAGAAATAAAAATTGCCTGCAAAATTTTCAAAACGAACAATAGAGTTTAAAATTGCATTTAAAATGTATATTTAAATCTTTTACTTATAAAATGAGACTTCAGTAACCTTGTAGGCCATTATTATGAATCTATCTTCAGTGTAGTTACTAGACCATTTCTTTTAACTTTAAAATTAATATCTAAAAGAGGAGCCAGTTTTTTGAAAAATATATATTTTAAAGCAAAAATATATTTAAGCCAAGCATTAGCTGTGACTTCCATAGTAGTTTTATGTTTAAAGGAAAGTAGAACAATAATTAGAAGATGGTAAGTCATTTTGATTCTTTTTTTGGCCAGGAAAGTATTATTACATCTATTGTTCAAGCACTGCTGAGTTCCACTGTAATCTGCATTTAATGAATAATAGCTTTTATTTGACAATCATGAATGCCTTGGGAAGCAGTTCTCATGGTGTTTGATCTTCTTTGCTAGGAAAGATGTTGCTGCAGTTGCCTTCCAACTTAGGGATATTGTTAGGGTAGAAACCGTCAAAGTCAAGTCACATATAACTTAAAGAAAATGGGTAAATTCATAAGAGTTCTGTACCTACAACAATAGCTATTTAAGGTGAATTCTGGCCCAGTGTGATCAGGCTCACTTTGATCCTTTTCCACCTTGTGCAATAGAAACAAATTTACAAAGACCTACTATTCTACCATTAATCAAGTGAACATCTCTTTGTTTTTGTTTTATTTTGTTTTGTTGAGACAGTCACTCAATACATTGGCCAGGTGGCTTTGAATCTACTCTCCTCTTGCTATAGTCTGTCAATGGCAAGGATTACAAACGTATGCCACCATATCCAGTTGAACACCTTCTCTTTCATTCAGTGTGTGCTGGATAGTTTTATGTCAACTGGATACAAGCTAAAGTCACTTGAGAGGAGGGAAGCACAATTAAGAAAATGCTTCCATGATATCAGGTTATAGGTAAGCCTTTAGGGCATCTTTTTAGTTAGTGATTGATGGAGGAGGTCCCAGGCCCTTGTGGGTGCTGCCATCCCTTGGCTCATGGTCCTGAGTTCTATAAGAAAGAAGGCTGAGCAAGCCATGAGGAGCAAGCCAGTAAGCAGCACCCCTCCATGGCCTCTGCATCAGGCCCTGCCTCTGGATTTCTGCCCTGCTTCAGTCCCTGTCCTGACTTTCTTTGCTGATGAACAGTTCTCTGGAAGTGCAAACCAATAAACCCTTTCCCAAGTTGCTTTGGCCATGGTGTTCCAGCGCAGCAATCATGACCCTCAGAGAAGTTACATGTTTATCAATCTGAGAGCATGCTGCTGACCATGGTTGTTAACAGTCTACATGCAGTGCTCATCTTCCCCACCTTTCTGTCTCATGTGCACAGCCAAGGGCTTGTGTATGCTGATAGGATGCGTGAGTGAACAGTGGAAGAACCGGTGAAACAGTGTCCTTTACTTTAAAAGTAAAAGTAAAGTTTAAGGGTTTTCCTCAGGTGGTGATGTCAACTGTAAATTTCAGGTTCTTCAGTTTCTGTCAACTTTTGTTGATCAATAATAGTTTTAGATTGTACCTTGTCTTCAAAGTATGTCGATTTTAAGTAACACATGGCACAATAATAAAATTCTTCCTATTTGCTGTGAATTATTACTTAGAAGCTTGTATATATGAGGTTTCATGTATGTAATATATGACATTAATATATAATATGCATAATATATAATATTCATATGTAATATAAAAATTATAACATATACATATATATGAGTACTTTTGAGGACCTTAAAAATTATACTTCATGTGAAAAGTTGTATGTATTTCTAGCTATCTTACATTGTTTTCTCTCTTCTATCACCTCTAGCAAACTATCTGGTATGATATGCATTGCCTTTTACTCTTTTGGCCTATTTTTTTTGTATATTGTTATTCATTTTTTGTCTTTAAACTATAAACCTGTGGAAAGCATGAATTGCCACAAAATTTTATAACCTCAAAAGCTAACATCATTATGTTGAATTGAGCATAACTATTCTGAAGGTTTTCAAAATACCTTCCAGGTAAGATACTACACTAGATAATATTTGAATATGCTAAAAGACCCAGTTAACACCCAACCCCCAAAGACTCTAAAATTCTAAATGTTCATGCTGTTTATTCTTGAGTGCCTTGTTTTGGACACTAGCCATTAAAAGCACAAATGAATGCCTACATGCTCCATGCCAGCATAGTGAACCACATGCCCAGTGCCAGCATAGTGAACCACAGGCTGATGGAGATTGTTATGAGCAGTGGCCACAGCTCAGATGTTCCTTGCAACATCACAACATTCTTTGATACATATAGCTCAGGACCTTTACTAGTTACATATCCACTGTTGAAACATGGATAAAATATCAGGAAGATTTCATCATTTAAGAGTTTGGATTTTGTTGCTGCCACTGCTTCTGTTGTTAGCTGTAAGGCATTTTTGTGTTTTAAAATAACCTTGCTCCACAAGGCCATGATTCATTCCTGACAGATAACAGACACAGCTCCCCAAATGAAAAGCAATTACATGTTTACCAACTACGTAAACTGTCCCAACATCTATAGCTGAAAACAAATGATCCTACAGCTATTTAAACATTCTTCACTTGGAATTGTGTATCTTTCTCTGAGTAAATGAATTCCCCTTCCTGTTTTCCTGGCAGGAAGAAGCACTGCATGGGTTTCGCCTGAGCAACTATTTTGAATACATGGAGATTCTGGAGCAAAACTACCGACCAGTGCTGCTGCGAGACATGCGCAGCATCAGAGTGCAGAGCGCATAGACCAGGAGAAACACACTCCAATTTTATGTCCTCTTCATTTGTAAAGGAGACAAGGCAGCTTGATGGTGTTCTGTCTACATCTGTAAGATCCTTTGTGTGTCCATGCACTGTACATCAGCACTGTGGGGTTTGGAACAGAATATATTCATCTTGCTCTTTGCTCAATGTGTGGAATTAAGTGAGTTCATTTGTGAAGTCCCTTGTTCTTTAAATTTTTAGAATAAGTTCTAGGTTATAGTTTTTATTTTATGTTTGACTTACAAAGGGATCAAAGACCTTAATGTAAAACCAAAATATTTGAAACTACTAGAAGAAAAACTCTTGAAAATATGAACATAGCCAATGGCTTCCAAGTAAGATCCTGATAGCTAAGGAAATAAAAGCAGGCATGGACAGATTGTACAACAACGTACTTGCAAAGTAAAAGAAAGGAAAGCTAGGGTTTCAACCATGGAAAATCCTAGCCAATTATTCACCCAATAAAGGGATAAGATTTAGAACATATGTTGAACTTATTTAATTACAAAACAGTAGAAGATCAAAAAGACTCCAGTGAACAAGTGGGCAAAGAAGAGAGCAGACCCTTCACACGATGAAGTACCAGTTGTGAACGAGTACCTGAAGAGAAGCTCTCTGCCTTTACCCACCTGGAGAATGACCATCCAAACTACTTCACCTCATCAGAATGGCTATCAAGAAAACCAATGGCAGTCAGGACTGGTGGGGAGAAGGGACTTAGAAATTACTAGTGGCTATGTAAATTCTTCTAGCTACCGTGGAAATCGGTGTGCAGGTTCCTCAAAAAGCTAAAACGTGACTCAGCCATACCACTTATATGATATAAATAAGTACATAAATTTCAGGTGACACTGAATATCCCTGCACATCTTTGTTTATCGTGACACCACTGACAATAGCCAGGTTATGGAATATGACAAAATATTCATAGTGTGTGGACACAATAGGGATTTACTCAGCCACAAAGAACCAAATTAAGCATTCGCAGGAAATTGGGATCAGAGATCATGTTAGGTGGTAAAAGGCAGACACCTAAAGACATGTACACAGGTTTTATCTCCTTTGTGAACGCTGTGGGTGGGGCACTAAAATAAAATAATAAGCAGTGGGAAAGGTACAGGGATTGTATGAATATAGTGGAGGTCTGAGGACCACAGAGGCGGCTCAGTGGGTAAAGACACTTGCCTCCAAGCCTTGGTGTCACCCCCTCACACCCATGTGGTTGAGGACAGGTGTGGAGGGTGAGGGGCAACTTGGAGGAGGTGGTATTCTTCTGCTACTGTGTAGATCATAGGCATCAAACTCTACCTGTTAGTATATAAATTTTTAACCATCTGTTTTCAATTTTTATATTCAGTGGATAGAAACATAATAGCTCAGTGGTTGAGTGCTTTCTTGGATGCACAAGGATACACACTCCACCTTCAGAACTTCAGAATACAACACTTGTAGTTTGGAGTCTCATGATATTTAAATATCTAAAGTATCTGTCAAGATATTATACTATAACTCTCAGTATAGTATTTAAACTTCATTAAAATAGTCTATTTAAATCTGATTAGTAATACAGCATTTCTGTTTCAGTTTCTGTTTCCCAGATGTTAAAGAGGTTTGTTTTCATTGTTCATTTAAATAGTTTAAGCACTACACATGAATGTATTTTAAAAATCTAAAATAGGGGATGGAGAAATGGCTCAGCAGTTAGGAGCACTTGGTCTTGCAGAGGAAACAGGTTCAGTTCCCAGTACCCACCTGGCAGCTTGCAACCATCTATAACTCCAGTTCTATGGGATCCTTCTGACCTCCACAGGCACTAAGCACGCACATGTAGAGAAAACATCCATACATGATGAGGTTTTAGAAACAAGTCTGAAGTTTTTAACTCATAAGACAAGTGAGAGATCACATTACTACTCAGAGATTACCATCCTCAGGAATTATTTTTAAACCATGCAAATATAAAAAAAATGACAAAAGCATTCCCCCCCTGGACTTAGGAGATTTTGATGACATAATAGGAGATAAGGCTTGATTGGATTGGGTTTAGTAGAATATATTTTTGAAACTGCTCTTTCCAGGAGTAATACTCTAAAGTAAGGTAGGCATGGGCTCAAGCATAATTAGTTTAATTTTTTTTGTAATTTAAGAAGTGCAAGGAGTCATACATACATTTATGTTGGGGTGAGGATGATGAAGAGGATGGATGAAACTGATCAGTTAGACTCAGGATGAACTAAATGAGTTCTGTGGTTAAGTAGAAGAAACTAAAGAGCCTTAGGGTGAGCATGGTTGTGTCAGCATTGGCCATGATCATGACCACGTCATTCAAAGAATCAGGAGACAGAACACACACACATATCGTAGGCATCTCAGAACCTGCTATTTTTGCAGTGATACCGGAAACACTTTGGTGTGGAAGATTCCATGGTAGGATTGTTAGGTGACGAGAGTACGTGATCTAAGCATCAAGGGACAGTAAGACAGTAAGTGGCTGTAAGATGAGTTAGCAAAGTTATATATGTTTCCCCCCATAATTTTGTATACAGGGGCATGTCATGTGTAGTTAGTAACTAGGATTAAATAGAGAGGGGAATGATAGGACTGGGTGAAAGAAGGAATTTAACCCTTCCCATTCTCCGGTTCCCCTTTCTTCCTTTAGAACACTATTTTGTAATTTATTTCCCCTTCCTATAAAGATCCCTTCCTGCCCCATAGCCCTTTCTTAGTTACCTAAGCTGTAACTCTAAGCTCTAATTAAAATTTAAAAGCTAACAGTCACATATGAGAAAATATGTAATTTCTGTCTTTTTGGAATGTAGTTACCTCACTCAGCATGAATCATGTCTAGCTCCATTGATTTACTAGAAAATTTCATACTTTTTCTTTTTTTTCTTAACACCTTAATAATATTTCACTGTGTAACTGTATCAAATTTCATTATCCACTCATCAGTTGATATACATCTATGCGGTTTCCATTTCCTGACTATTGGGACTAAAGCAGCAGTGAGTATGGATGAGCTGCTTTCTCTGTCGTAACATATAGATAGTCTTTGCTTGGAAGTCCAAGAGTAGTATATCTGTCTCCTTTAGTAGATCTATTTTCAGGTTGTAAGGAAAAGTCTACTGTTTCCATAGTGGCCGTACCAGTTTGTACTCCCACCAGCAGGGAATAAGTGTTCCCCTTTCCTCTACATCCTCACCAACATCTGCCATCGTTTGTTTTTTGTTTGTTTGTTTGTTTGTTTGTTTTTCCTCTTGGCCATTCTGACTAGAAAAAGATGAACTATTCAAAAGACATCCTCTAATGAAAGACAAGTCACAAGAAAACAGATTGTCAAAGCATTTCTAGTAAAAGCCTTCCTGTTCAGATTGTATAGAGCTTTTAGCCACACAGAAATAATATAAATGACCTAATATGTCCACATATACATCTATATATTCCTAGCAGTGAAAATACATAAATGTGTTAAGCACACTTTGTTTTGAGTGCTAGAAATGGAATCCAGGCCACATTTATGTTAGATGAGTGAGCTACAACTACAGCCTAATAGATATATCACAAAAAACGCACATTTAAGTAACACTCAAAATACTCATAATCATTAATTTAATGAAACTGTTAATGATACCCAGGAGATAAACAATGCATTCTCACCAACAATGCAATCTCTCCAACAAAATGCATAATATAAGTCTCAACAAAAATGTCTTACAATGTTTATGAACCCTGTGTGACAACTGGAACTCTAGAATTCACATTTCTTGTTTGGAAACTGCAATGACTGGAAATATTTCTTTGAAATTTGTCTTTCTATCATATCATATACCTAATGATATGATAAACATGTTCCTTTCAGGTGTTCCCCAAAAGAAATGCAAAGACTTAAACATCAACAGCAAGGTTTTACTCATAGAGTTCTAAACTGGAGGCCACCTAGATTTCTTTCAAATAATGAATGGATAGTCATTTGAATTTTAACTTGGCAATGGGGATGAGGTTACATTGTTCACGCACAATTCTGGAGGAAAGCAACATGCATGATGGTAAATAAAGACAGGGAGACAGAAAAGCTGCTGTATGATCCTACTTATGAAGCTCTAAAAAGGAATCAGGAGTGACTGGGCAAAATGTTCGTGGCTTTCGAGTACTGGGGTGAGAGACGAAGAAAGGGAACTGGATATATCAACGCTTGGGCTATTTCTATGTCCTAGAGACATGTTTTTAAAGAAACTCTGAAATGTATATTTAAAGAGAAGAAAGTTTGAGGTATAAACTTCACTTTAATAAAGCTGACTTTATCAAAACAGAACATACTATGAAGAGACTGTGACAAAAATCTCATGTGCTCGAATCTCAACATTACCATGTACATTAGCTACAGGCTTCCACAACACAGTTCTGTATTTTCACTGCTAGTAATTTAGATGTATATGTATACATACTAGGTCATTTATATTATTACCATGTGGCTAAAAGCTCTATATAATCTGAACAGAAAGGCTTTTACTAGAAATGTGTAGACAATCTATTTTTGTGTGACTTTTCTTTCATCAGATTTTGCATCCTCCTGGTTTATTTTACTTTAGTCAGAAATTGTCTCCATTAAAAAATTGATTTAGTCAATTGCTTCATATGAAAATCGTCCTGGGGCCATGCAGAGAACTTACATTTGGTTTCTAGCACACATAATGGGATCTGGAAACTTTAACTCCAGTTCCAAGGAATGTAACACCCTCTTGTGGTCTCCGCAAGCACACATTATGCACTTGCATGCACTTAGGCACATACACATAAAATAAGTGAATCTTTTTTTTTTTTAAAGGAAAATGATTCTAGGACTTTTCCTCCTTGCTTTTCATCTGAATGTATTAACATATATTGATCTTATTAATGTGTTCAACTAACTTGCATTCTTGAGATTAACTTTAGCTAATCATGTTATTTTATCAATTTTACATATTGTCAGTTTTAACATGCTAAAATTAGAAGGATTTACCATGTAAATAAGGGATAGTTATCCACAGTTTTGTGCACTTAATATTTGAGCAATGTCTAAGGCAGTGTTCCAGCCTCTTTTTTTGGTAAGAATTCATATATAAGTAATATGATTTCTTCCAAATGTTTAATAGAATTCTTCATAGAAACCTATACTTTTTATTGTGAAAAGTTCTAAACTAAATGTTTAGTTTGTATAATATCTTTAGGGCTATTCCACTTATATTTTAAAAGTGAACTTCAGTAAATCTTTCTTTCACCACATTCGTCCATGTTAATTGTTAATTTTCAATAGACATGCTAATGTGGAAGGAGGAAATCTTACCAGGTCCCACTCCTAGACAGAGAACCACTGGTAAGCAATGACTGCTGAGAGAAGAAGAAATAACCTTATCTAGGAATAAGGCCTATACTGAATTCTCTAATGTAAAGTTATCATTCCTAAACACAGCTACACTGAACAAGCTTAGCAAATTGTATTTATAAATTTATGCACATATATGTGAATAATAGAGGAAAAGAAGCCATTAATTTGAGGGCAAGTGGAGGGAACATGAAGGGGGTTGGAGAGAAGAAAGGCAAGGGGGAAGTGATATAATTTTAGTATAAGTCAAAATTTTAATTAAAAACATAAATACATAAGTTGTCAAGGTTATTGGCACCAATTAATTCAGAAGAGTCCTTCATTTTTCTACTTTGTGCATGATTTCTATGATGTTACTGCTTTTGTTCTAATCAGTTTGGCTGATGTCCATATTTTGATAGTTTCAGTCAGTGATCTTTTATTTAGTTTTCTTTTTGCTTTTTTATTAATTATTTTATTTGCTTTAATCCCAAATGTTTCCCCCTCCCAGTCACCCTCCCAGAGTTCTTACCCCATCCCCTTTGCCTTTGAGAGGGTGTCCTAGTACCCCCCTCCCCTGGAGCATCAAGTCTCCTCAGGATTAGACACATCGAAGACCCAAAAATAAACCCACACACCTACAGACACTTGATTTTTGACAAAGAAGCCAAAACCATATAGTAGAAAAAAGAAAGCATCTTCAACAAATGGAGATGGTCTAACTAGTGCTCTGCATGTAGAAGAATGCACATTGATCCATTATTTATTACCCTGTATAAAGCTTAAGCCCAAGGAGATTCAAGGACCTTAACATAACCAGAGACACTGAGTCTAATAGAAGAGAAAGTACCTTAAATGCATTGGCACAGGGGAAAATTTCCTGAACAGAACACCAGTGGCTCAGTCTGTAAGATCAACAATTGATAAATGGGACCTCCTGAACTAAAAAGTTCAGGCAAAAGACATTGTTAGTAGGACAAAGCAGCCTGTACATTTACTCAAGATGCTAAACTCTAAAAGTATCAAATAACCCGATTTAAAAATGGAGTACAGAACTAAACAGAATTCTCAACAGAGGAATCTTGAATGAGTAAAAGGAATGTTCAAAACCCTTAGTCATCTGAGAAATGCAATTCATTGATTTTTCTACTTTCTGTTCCATTGATCAGCATTGGAATCTATTTCCGTCACATTTCCATTTCATTGTTCTTTAAGCCTTTCTTTTCTAGCAGAGGCATTGAAGGCTGTGAAATTCCCTGTGTTCTACCTTAGTCACATGCACAGACTTGAACGTTTATCTTACATTCTCATCTATTTAAACCTCTGTCACATCTTTTTATATTTTCATTGATCCATGGGATATTTAGAAGTTTGTATTTAGTGTCCAAAGTAATTTTAATTTTTCAGAAATACTATGATTGTAATTGTTTTCTAGCATAATCTTAGGAAGGACATTCTTGAGGCAGAAGGGATAGCCCAGTATTTAAGAGGACTTGTGCTCCCAGAGAATCTGAGGATCCAGTACCAGCTCACAGCCTAATGGAACTCCAACTATATGGGCTCCAAGACCTTCTTCTGGATTCCACCAACACCTTTATGCACATGTACATGCATGTACACACAAGTACACATACAAATAAATGTTTAAAAAATTAATGTTCTTTGTATAATTTTAATCTTTCCAAATTTATTGAAAGTTGGTTATACCTCAATTTTAACTCATTTTAATGTGTACGTTGTTATTTAATGCTAGCATTATTATTCAGTTATACTATTAATAAATCATATCTTAAAATTAAGCATGCATTATTTACAAGCACAAACAAAATTATTCAATCCTATTTTCCAGAAATTCTAGCTTAGTACTATCCAACAGTATGATGAATGAAATATCCACGTGGTTTTGAATTACAAAACAGACAAAATTAGAATACTAAGTATCCTGGTATTATTTAGATAAGACCCTAACAGATGGTAAGCAGGTAAGGTGACTTGCTGCTCTTGCAGAGTCCCTGAGTTCTGTTCCCAAAACTTACATCCGGTGGATTACGAGCATCTGTAACTCCAGCTCCAGGGGATCTCAGATATGCATGTGGCATATATCTACAGAAATAAAACTAAAGCTTAAAAAAGTAGATGAGACCTCTCTTACGAACTGACCTTTGTTCTTGACAAACACATTTCTACCCATGTATTATGAGATACATGGCCAATATAAATAAAAATAGCTCATTTGATTCTGTGTAATCACATTTTTAACTAAAACATACATGTGTAAGAATTTTCCTTCTATGGGAATATGCCACATATGTTGGCATTATCTGGACAATATTCATGCATCTAACAGACTGAAGCCTACTCTGGAAACCCAGTCATTATTTGGAAACCGTATGACTTTCGAAATAGAACATTGTACAAATATATGCTTCTCTCCTGTGGAAACTGGCAGGGATTGAATTTGCATAGACTCCAGATACCATGCTGAAGCAGCCAGTCATGTGATCTACATGAAGTGGCTGTGACAGTGGAAAAACTTGAGCTTCCAATGGATCAAGATTTCTGCTAGCACAATATTGTTAATCCTTAAATCTGTTCACAGATCCTTACATCTGTTCTTGCTAATCCCAGCTCAAGTATCCTTTGTTATATGTGATAATCAGGACACAATGGTCACAGTACAAACTACTGGTCAACCCCAGTGCAACATTTCTCATTTACGCTATTTTCAAATAAACATGCCTTGTGTGGTATATTTGTAGTGTTGGGAATGAAACCCACATGGTAGGTCAGCACAAAACCACTGACTACATATCAAATCACAATGTCCTATTTGAACATGATTCTCAGTGTTTATATATTCACTCTGTCTGCTTTTGTGCTACAATGGCAGACTAGATTTGAATATTTGTGACAGCTTGCAAAATATTTTAAGCTTGCAAAGCTTAAAATATTCATTACCTGGTCCTTTACAGGAAAATTGGCCAATGTGGTTTAGAATACTAATTATATATTTAAATCCAATTCACATTGACTTAATAACAGCTTTAGAAGTAGAGGGAACCGTATAGGATATGCAGTCCAAACCCACTATTTTATCAATGATGAAGATACTGTTCAGAAGTGGATAGTAGACCTCAAGATCATATGTAAAAGATATCAAATGTGCTGTGTAGTCTGAGGGCACCAGTCTTACCTGAATTTAAATACCAGCTCTGTCATCAACAAGCCACTGAGCCTTGGTTTCCTTCTGGATAAAATACCTATGAAATTAGCATCTGCCTCAGGACGTTATAGTGTGGTGCATTAGGTGGTAGCCACTTTTTGGAGACACACTATCAACTTTATTCTAACTTGTTATTGTGTGATTAGAAGGAGATAGCAAAGCCTACAACTCCGTTCTTCTGATTTGAATTCAGTAGTCTTCTCATATTATATCCATTCATATAGCCAAGCATTCTTTCACCAGAGCCTTACTATGCATGGGGTATTGTTAGGTTTGGCTCTAGTGTTTAAACTCATTTTGACTTTTAGAGGAGTATCTGACTTTTTTCCCTTGCTATACACTGACAAAAAATTAAATTCCTGCATTTTCTATGGTTGGAGACATATTTTTGTAGATACCCAGCTTGCCTACATTTCCTTCTGATATGGATAACTTCTTTCTATTCTAGATTTAATGATATAGACCTGATCAATGCATAATGGATTATCAATGTATTTTAATTGTTTCATACTCTCCATGGATAAGAAAGATGAATATTTCTTCTATATATGACATAAACTTTGCTAATGTATTCGTTGTAATAAAATTGAACTATTGGATTCTCTTTTCCCCTTGCAGAATATAAAAGGAAAGCATTATTCATTTAGTAGGTGCTTATTTATTTAAAATATTTATTTATATGATGAATTTGAACAGGGTCAGGGAAATTAGCTTTAGATAAATCATGAATTTTCAGCACTAGCAGTATTTTAGCTTTTAAAATCAGTTAACTTCTTTGGCATGTTTCCCACTTTATATTCTGTTGCTGGCAATAGGCCACCACAAAATGCTAAGCACCATGGAGATAATTGGACTGTCATATTTGCTAATAGAGTGTATTTGAGATACATTGGGGGAGACAGTTATTAAAATGTTGGCTGTTAACGGATCATCTAGTCCAGTATTTACACATGGATTTATCATCAGAATATATCTCAGCTGTTTTTTATTGAGTAACATTTATATTTATTCCTTTTCTAAAATACCAAAGTTCACTTTTAGAACATCGTGCAAATAAAGTCTTCATTTTCCAACACCAGATATAATTAAATGTAGCTTCATTGGAAATAAATCATATAATGAAAACCAAAATTATATTTGATCAAATTATCTCTGTAGCTATCTAATCTTTTCATTTTCCTCTGAGTAGATTCATCAGATTAATATTTAGTTACTAACGAGAAATTATTTTGATCCTCAACAACATCCACTAAAATAAATGCTGGGTGTGTCAGAGACTGGGCAATGGTCATCAAGTAGGTTTCTCTTTGTGAGTTTAGTATATCACAGGAAATTCACTCCACTGAGGAAAGATGTGGCCCAATCCAAGAGAGAAAGCTGTGTAAGCTTTTTTCTCTTGGAACCTGGATCCTTGAGTTTATAAAGAGCCAAACCATGTTACAACAAAAGAAACAAAGAAAGAAACAAAGAAACAAACAAAGAAAGAAACAAAGAAAGAAACAAAGAAAGAAAAAGTAACATAATGTGACTAAAATCATCAGCATTTACTATCTCCTATTTTTGTTGTTTTATTCCCTGAATAACCTTGCATAAGCCCATATAGCCAAGATTTTAATTTCATGGTGTTTTATTAGATTTCATGGTTCAAGAGTACATGGGTTAGACAAGACAATCTAGTACCAATTCAGCTCAGAAAGTCTCAGCCCATTAACAGTTCGGTGAGCATGATGGACATCATTTGGGTAGATTCGTATGCTGTCAGGAATCCTCTGGAAGTCAAAACTGATACAGAGACTTGCCTAAGATCATATTTGTACTAGTGAACTCAAATTGATCACACGATTGTATTTCATATGTCCTGTAGTCTCTCTCTCTCTCTCTCTCTCTCTCTCTCTCTCTCTCTCTCTCTCTCTCTCTCTGTCTTTCTCTCTCTCTCTCTTTTTAAAATTTGAACACTTTTTCACTTGTACCCTGAACACAGGGTTCACTTGTACTCTGAATAAAGACCTCAGTATTTTAGGTCTGGTGGTGAAATAGATGATGGGTATGTAAGAAACTGAGCCATGTAATCTAAGCGATTGGTGAGGCTGAGGCAGGAAGCTTATAAATACAAGGCTTTCTTGAACTACACAAATTACAGCCTAGGAAATTAGTAAGAACTAATCACAAAAACAAAAGAAAGTTAAAAGAAAAGATAAAAGAAAAGAAAACCAGAGAGAGGTGCTAGAAGTGCTCTGCCTAATATGGAATGTCCTAAGATAAGTTCTTAGTAACACACACACACACACACACACACACACACACACACACACACACACACACAGTTGACTGGCATATCAATGTGAATTAGAAAATATTTTCATGTGCAAATAGAAAAAGATTATTTCAGTAATTTCTCTAAGGATTTTCAGGCTGCCCCTTCTACATGAACTTGTGAAATAAAGCTAGGATCCCAGTTTACTTAGCCAGAAATTTACCTGGGGAGACAATGCCATTTTACTGGGATCACACTGTGGTGATCGATTCACCACTACCTCAGAAATAATGGAAGTCAGTTTGCCATCTGATCCCCAAAATATGTCCCAAGATTTAAAACAAACAAACAAACAAACAAAACTCAATTGCTTTGGTTGCCACTAATTTATTTTGGGTGCATCAATCGTCAGAAAAAAATATCTGCTTAATCTATTCATATTTCTGTAAACAGTTGCAGACTTGGGAGGATTTCTGGCTTGGGACCAAAACTTTGCATCATTAGGGTTGTCCTGGGGATGAAAGTTTGGAAAAAAGAAAGCAAGTTCAGTCCTGAATTCACCAGGACTTTACCCAAATGGTAAGTAAAAGAAGAATGAGGAGGAGGAGAAAGAGGAAGAGAACACACACACACACACACACACACACACACACACAGAGAGAGAGAGAGAGAGAGAGAGAGAGAGAGAGAGAGAGAGAATAAGTACAGGTATAATTTGGTGATAATGAAAAGATACATAATTTAAAGAGAAGTCAAGAGAAATATATGTTTTATGGTGTTCTCACAACATATATGCATCTGCATGTGCATTTTGTTATTACAGTTCTCTCATTCAAATGTGTGTGTATTCAACATTTCTCATAAACTAGTTTAATCTTCTATCAAGTCCACTGATGGGCTGTGGGTGCAGGTGGACACCTCAGTACTTGCAGAGCATGCTCAGGGCTCTGAGTTTGAGTCCCTGTACCACGGGTTTAAAAATAATGATGGATCATAGGAAATGAGAGACTACCTTGAGTTGAGTGGTTGTGAGAAAAGTAAGATTTTAGCTGGCTTCCCCAGAAAGGACAGGGAGGAATAAAGTAAAAGCAAACAGACAATCAAAATCAAAACAAAACAAACCCAGTGAGATACTGAAGATGCTGGAGCACAGAAGTGATGATGAATCCCACATGAAGACCAAGCTACAAACCCAGTAGCGACCTTTGATCTAGGTTATTCATTTAAATGTATACTCTTTTTAAAAATTGTGCTTCGAAGTAGCTTTCTATTTATCTTATCCAATGTTGTTAAAATGAAACATGGTTTGAAAACTGTCTCTTTAAAACAAACTCTTCTTTATTATTTTATTGGCCAAGAGTATGTGTTTCTAGTTCTTAAACGGTGGATTGTGCTAATTAGGAGGACTTTTCAGAAGGGCTTCCTGCTTTATTTTTCGAATTTCCCCCTGAATGGTATTTTAAGTGCAATTCTGGAAAACGTGAAGAGGTTCACAGTCAGAACAAAAGGACAAGTAAAAACATTCAGCGATTCTAAAATAAGAATCTATTGAAGATAGTTACGAGTGAGCGCTGCTAAATTTCGTTAATGAAGTAATTATTTCAAGCTGTGTTTCTTAAGGAATATTTAGTAATTAAGCTTATGAGTCCTTAATGAGAGCCAACCTAAAATAAAGCCCTGTACAGAATACTCTTGACTGTTACAAAACAGCCACAGAGAGAGAATGAATGGCTGTAACCTTGAAAGCCCCTGCATGTCCTATTTCCTCACTGGCAGAGGAACTATACATTTAATGCCATTTGAATGCTATGTGGCTGCAGCTTTGGCAATGGTTTCCGTAGGGAGAGAGATTTGTTACCTGCCTCATCTGTACTCCCCTCCATTACCTACCCACCTCCTCTTTCTTTGCTAGGGTTTTTTTTTTTTTTCTTAGTGAACCAATTCGTTTGATTCTTTCTGATTTCCTTCTGAAACACTCCTGGATTCCACAGACGAGTGTTGGACTTAACTTGAAGTTACTTTCAAATTCCATCATATCATTCATTGAGATTGTTATCTAGACCAGGCCTTTTTGGCTGCTTGGGGTCTTATTTGAAGAACTAAAAGGCACACACAAAGTGAGAGATGGAAAGAAATGTAACCTTTTCAAAGGGAAGTGGTAGTACAGATCTGATACTATGCACGTGAGCAGCCAGCTCTGAGTGAGTATCATAGCCCCCCTACCCCCGGCTGTTTTATGGGGTCTAAGAGAGAAAAAGTTGGTTGCTAAGGAACATAGCATGCATAGCTATCTGTTTTAGATTGAAATGCTTGATTAAATAATTGCTCACTGTGCATCTCCCTTCCCATGATGCATTCAATTTTAATCATATGCATGTCCAATTATACATAGGCAGGCGTAGGTAGTAAATAGGAGGTTTTTCCTAAAGGTTCACTCAAAAGACACTGCTTACCTTACTAGGTGTGTGTCCAAATCTAGGTCATGATGGACTGGTCTCAAGCAAGGTATGTTGTGGAACACATTTAAACAAAAAAGTTAGTAGAGAGGAGTAACTTATTCTGTTGATTGAAGTGCAGTGTCTGTGTACACCAGTGTAGGTGAAAGATAGTAGCTTGCTAAGTTCGTTGTTAAGAAGGGCTGAATTCATAGCCCAAGTCAATTGGAGTTCCAGCTTGGGAAAATATCCATATGTTTGCTTACCTTAATATTAGATGATGTATGACAGAGGACAAAATCTCAATAAATATTTTGGACAGCTAACCTTTACACCTTATCATCTGAATGTATATCAGCCCTTAGTATCTACTGATGTAAGACAAGGGTGACTGACATCAAGACTTAGGAATCCATCCTAACTGAAGCATAATTCAGAGTGAGGTAGAGATGTCTTTTAGAAGTTTTTGATGATTCCTTTCCCAGATTCCATTCACATTTTAGGAATAAGCACATTAAACGAGGTTTTACAACTGCTATGACTTCGGGCGTACTGAGCATGCTTGCCTTCTTCACTAAAAGGACTTTTTGGGGGAGATACAGGTAATATGAAATATTGTTGGAGATGATAGTATTTTGTATTGCAATTCAGGGAAGATGCAATTGCCAAAAGTCAAGGATACTAAGGGAATAAAAAAAGAGGCAGACAGATCCAGAACTGCACAAAACACTAACTACTGGGGACTATGGACCCAGATGTATCTTGGGTAAATATCAGTGGATACTGAGGCCTGATATACAACACAAGAGAATCTTCACAAGCCAAAGCAGGAGGGAGGGAGGGGTTATTATAGTAAGCACAATAAAGTAAGCCTGTGGACAATTGAGCTGTACATAGACTTTTCCAAAAGTTATTGACATATCAATCATCACTTAAGAAAAAGTCCAGCTATCAGTGACGAGCAGGAATTGCTTGGCTGGCTGTTCAGCAACTTTATAATATTATAGAACATAATATGTGACATTTGCAAATGAGGCAAGATGACAATTATAAACAATATGTCTGCATTCACAAAGCTGGAGGCCTACGTTTCATCCGTAAAAATGTCAAACGTTACATAAACAAGCATGCTTCACTTCAGGAAAACACTGGCTTAAGATAATTTGTCAAAATATGATTGTTCTGAGCTACCCCTTTTGTACTAATACAAACCTGTGAGATGTTTGTGAATATGGTCTATAATTACAATTAACCCATGTTCACTTCATATGTCGAAAATAATACCCAGGCATTATGAAAGATCATCTCAAACAGTTTGCCTTCACATATTAATAACTGAAATTTTGATGAGGATTATAAAATGCCTCATATTCCAAAGGTTGTGTAGTTTTATCTTGTTCCTGTTTATTTTATTTTTATTTATTCACTTTGCATCCCAATCAAAACCCCCAACATCCTCTCCTCCCAGCCTCACTCCTGCATCCCCTTTGTACCCTTCCTTCTCCCCTTGTTTTTAGAAAAGAAGCGAAAGGCCCCCACCCCTGTACCCATCCACCCCCACATCAGTTCTCTTCAAGATTAAGTCCATCCTTTCCTACTGAGGCCAGACAAGGCAGCCCAGCTAGGGCAAAGGAATTCAAAGGCAGGCAACAGAGTCCTAGTCAGAGACAGCCCCCACTCCAACTGTTGGGGGTCCCACATAAGACCAAAGTGCACATCTGCTACATATGTGCAGGGTGTCTAGATACAATCTGCACATGTTTTTTTTAGTTGGTGGATCAGTCTCGGTTAGCCTTCAGACCTAGGCTAATTTACTATGTAGGTCTTCTTCTGATGCTCTCGACCCCTCCAACTCCCTCAATCTTTCTCCCAACTCTTCCACAAGACTCCCTGAACTCCATCTCATGTTTGGCTGTGGGTCCCTTCATCTGCCCTTCATCTGTCTCCATTAGCTGCTGGATGAAGCCTCTCAGTGGACAGGCTCCTGTCTGCAAGCGTGGTAGAGGGTCATTAATAGTGTCAGGGGTTGGCTCTCTTCCATGGATACAACGGAATGGCTCTCAAATTGGGCCAGTCATTGGTTGGCCATTCCCTCAATCTCTGCTTCATCTTTATCCCTGAACATTTTTTAGGCAGAGCAGATTTGGAGTTGAATGTTTTGTGGGTGTGTTGGTGTCCCCTCCCTCCACTGGAAGTCCTGCCTGGCTACAGGAGGTGGTTACTTCAGGCTCCATATATCCTCCTGCTTGAAGTCTCAGGGAGGGTCACCCCACATCCTCCTAGGAGCCTCCCCTGTCCCAGATCTCTGGCTTGTCCCAGACATGCCCTCCCTCACCGATGTCCTTTCTCTCTTCCAGTACTCTCACCCACTCCCTGCTCTCCCCAAACCTGATTCCCACCCCAAAATAAAATCGGTTTTAGCCTAGGGCTGAAGAGGGGATCTAATTGTTTTACTTGAGTACTGCAAAGCAAGATTTTTAAATCATTATGGTGATTCTGGCTGTAAACTGGATTTTAAATGATATTAATTGTTCAAGAAAACAGTAGGAAAAGCCATCTGTCTAGGTTATTTTGCTTCCCTTTATTTTATAGGAAAATTAGGAGTAGAGATTAGAGTGTTCTAATGAGAAGAAGAAGAAGAAG
>NW_022196909.1:15935098-15941187 GCF_008632895.1 Mastomys coucha
AGAAGAAGAAGAAGAAGAAGAAGAAGAAGAAGAAGAAGAAGAAGAAGAAGAGGAAGAAGAGGAAGAGGGAGGAGGAGGAGGAGGAACCTAAACAGCAGTGTACTCTTCCCTGGGGAAGACTATTTATCCTCCTCTTAGCCCTCCTTAGCTGTCTTTATCTGTAATTGAAGCCTTGTGAGCTTTCACCTCCCAAGTTAGCATGTCTATTGTCATTATCTTCATTCAGGTCATGTTTAGGCCGTCATGAATTTATACAGACTAAGCAAGTTGCATTTATATATTTAGGATAACACACACACAGACACAGACACACACACACACACACACACACACACAAATACATATATGTACATGGGAGGATTTGAAGGAAGAAAGGGGAAGGAATGATGTGACTATAATTTTAAAAAGAAAAAACTAAAGGAAACTGGGAACAAGACATAGTGACATGGCATTCCCTGTGGGACCAGAAAGGAGATAATAGGGGATGGATGTAGGTTGAATACATTGCATTCATGGGTGGAAATTTCAAAGAATATTTTGTAAAGAAAATAGTACAGTTACCAAAGTGAAAAGCTTCTTGTTCTATTGAG
The DNA here is from genome assembly GCF_008632895.1 of Mastomys coucha. NCBI lineage: Eukaryota > Metazoa > Chordata > Mammalia > Rodentia > Muridae > Mastomys > Mastomys coucha. The sequence continues at coordinate 15,935,689 of NW_022196909.1, forward strand.
CACAATATTGTGCTCATCATTTTGTCTCATTTAGACAGTCGTTCATTTGAAGAACTTCATCAACATGTAAGCAGGCAACTCAAGTCCTCCGTGCTTAGGATTCCCTAGGCGTTTTGGGAGAGAGAGCGCAAGATTAAAATTGACAATTGCATGCAAATCTTAGAACTGAGAGAGTTGGTTAATAAAGGGTGTGCAAGACCGGACAGGAACACTTTTGCCATGGCAGGCGAAAGCAAGACTCAGCTGAATCTAGGCCTCCATAGCCCCTCAGGTGACAAAGTAATTGGTACTAAATCTAACCATGGTAGGTAGAGGTCTGTAGTGTCAAGCAAAGAGCTCCTCACGCTGATCCCTCAGGAACATAATATAGCTTTCTAAAGATGACTACTGTGGGGAGAACAAAAGACCTGCCAATTCCATAAGGTCAGCTGAAGTCCATGTCACATGCAAGAGGATTGCCCTTGTGATGTGCAAGGAAGTATGGCTCCCTGATGAGGAGGGGTTCAAACACTGAACTAGCACCCGCAGCACCAAATGACTAGGAGCAACTGGAAAGATGTCAAACTGCTCTTGCAGCCATGTGGTGTGGCTGGATGTGGGTCAGGAGCAGAGGGGATGTGTTGAGGGTGTTACAGAGCATGAGCCTTGCAAAGGATTCCTGCTCAGAATTTCTAAATTCTCTCCTGAGGAGAGAAACTTTCTAACGGTGGGTCTGTAGCTGAGTGCTAAACCACACTCTAGTGACATATTCTCCTCATCAGGGGTGGGTAACTGAACCAGTCTTTCGACATCCACTTAGTAAATTTTTGCAATAAATATGTATTAAGAATATGACCTTTGTGTGTGTTCATCTGAGATGTGTACTGTCTATGCATTTACTCATATACTCTGTGCCCCAAACTCTTCCTACATTTGGTATTATTTTTCAGAAATAACTCAATCTTAATTTCTGCCACATTCTCACAACCTTTGTACCTGATGCCTGTACTCAGAATCTCCTGTGTTCTGGATTCATCTTCCTTGATCATCCTCTAATCATAATTTCTCAGTCAGTGCAATCTTTTGCCCCTATCTTTGCAGAAATTTAACACACTCCTTTGTAAAATATGCCCATCTACAAACCTCAAAGCTATTGTAGATTACATCCTTTAAAAAATAATTTTCTATTATTCAGGTGGGATTTTGAAAAGGAAAATATGCTTTGTGGAAAATAGCAGATGGTGGTCAATTAATGTGGACAGGCAGCAGTGCATGTAGGAAATGCATGTTTGCTTCTTCATGTTGATTTGAGAGGCAATACGGGATACCTTCGGGTCTCTTGAGGTCAATAAGATGTGTGTGTGTGTGGTGTGTGTGTGTGTCTGTGTAAGTGAGTGTATTAAATGTTGTACTATATTGAAGTAGTAATAGTGGCTGTATCCCACTTGAGAGGCATTGAATCTGGTGTTGTTCAGTCCTGGGACTGGGTACCTCAGCAGTCCAAATATGGTACTGAACAACCTGGAAGATTTCTAGAGAGCCACTGATTCTCAGTCATTTTTGGAAGTCTGAAAATGCTGGTTCTGATGTCAGAGGAAGAATCATCATCGACATCGTCATTATCATCGTCGTCATCATCATCATCATCATCATCATGATGAAGCTAAATTAACCCAGCAAGGAAGGATGAAAAGCCAACTGAGGAAAAGGCTAAACACCTTCCTTCTGGCAGGACCATTTTGCTGTTGTTTTGTTTTTTATTTTTGTTTTTAAATCTGGACTGCTACCATGAAATGTTGTCTACATTTGAGTTAGTCTTCCCCATCAATTAAAACAACTCAGCTCTCAAGTAAGGTTCCCTACTCAGGTGATTCCAATTTAAGGCAAGTTGATATCAAACCAAGGAACAGGGAGTCAAATTGAAGATCCTTCAGCCTAAGGTTCCCCCCCTTCAGTGCTAGAATTACATGCATGTATTTTTGTACATATTTATGCATGGCTGACATCAGAAGGTCAGATGAAACTACCATAGAAATACAAACTACAGCATCTTCTAGGTTTTCTGTTTGGGATAGGCTTTTCTTTTCATATTTCAGTGAAAGAAATTAGGAATTGGGAAAAATAAAATAGTCAAAAATCTAGAGCATTTAATGATTACAAAAATCCCTCGTCTGTGGTTTCTATTTTTGTCATTTTATTTGCCATATTTTGTTTTGCTTGAATAGAATTATTTTTCCTCCAGAGAAAATATTACCACTAATGCTGTTAAAAACACATATTTGTCTATAATTATCTTAAACTTGTGTTTTGACAGGATTTTTTCTCTTTTTTTGCTACAAATTCCTACAGTTTCCATAGACTTGTATTTATGGAAGACTCTCACTGGGGAAAGAGAGATAGCTTAGTGATCAAAGTAGATACCCTATAATCAGGACTAGAATTCTGATCCTTACCAAACCAGCAAGAATGCTGGGCAGAGGCACAGAGACATGGAATCCTTGAGGCAAGCTACTTAGATGATTAGATTAGCGGGAATTTGAATTTGGCAAGCTCTGGGCTCAGCAAGAGACCCTGCCTCGATAAACAAAGTACAGAGTGATCAAGAAAGACACCCTGAATTAAATTTTGAACCTCTGCGCGCGCGCGCGCACACACACACACACACACACATGACTTAAAACATTTTCAAACTGAGAAGACCCCTATGTAGTAGAAACTTTCATTTTTTTAATTTATTTTTTAATTTTTTATTAGTTAATTTATATCATCACAGTACCTCTCCTTTCTCTCCTCCCAGTCCCACCCTCACACTCCCTCTCTCATTTTTTCTTCCCTTTCTCCTCAATGAAGAGAAGCCCCCCTGATCCCCATGGGTACTAAGGAGCCTTGGCATATCAATTCACAGCAGGACTAAACTCATTCTCTTCCATCAAGGCCAGACAAGGCAGCCCAGCTAGGGGAAAGGGATGCAATGGCAGAAAACAGAGTCAGAGACACCCAGTGCTCCAAATGTTGAGAAAGCCACATGAAGACCAGGCTTCATATCTGCTACATATATATGTATATGGAGCCTACGTCCAGCCCATTGCATGTTCTTTGGTTTAGTGACCGAGTCTCTGTGAATTTCCATGGATCCAGGTTATTTTCCTCTGTAGGTCTTCTTACGCTGTTCTTGACCCCTCCAATACCCTCAACTCTTCCTAAACTCTTCCACAAGATTCCTTGACCTCTGCCTCATGTTTGGCTATGGCTTCTTTCATCCGTTTCCATTAGCTGCTGGATGAAGTCTCTCAGTGGACAGGCTCCCATCTGTAAGCATAACAGAGTATCATTAATAGTGACCATGGCTCTCTTCCATGGGATGGGATGGCTTTCAAGTTGGGCCAGTCATTGGTTAGCCATCACCTCCGTTTTTATTCCATCCTTATCCCTGCACATCTTGTAGTCACGACAAATTTTGGATTGAATTTTTTGTGAGTGTGTGGTGTCCCCCTCCCTCAATAGAAAGTCCTACCTGGCTACAGGAGATGGTTACTTAAGGCTCTTATCTTTAGGCACTTTATCCTTGGATGCTAGGATTTTCAGCTAGAGTCATCCCCATAGACTCCCAGAAGCCTCCCCTGGCCAGGTCTCTGGATTGTTCCAAAGATATACCTAGCCCCCGCCCCCCCAATTTCTATTCTCTCTCCCAGCTCCCCTGACAACCCCATTCTCTCCCCCACCCCTTCTTCCACATAGTTCCCTCCCTCTATCTGATTCTACTGTCAAAACTGCCCCGTACTTTCCCTTCATTCGTGTTCCAGGTATTTGTTCTCTGTTGAGTTGCTTGGTCCACTTGCAACTGAACTTTGTGCAGTGATAAGTATGGATTTATTTGGGTTCTTCTCTGTGCAGTCTTCCACTTTGACCAGCACACATTTCCAGTGTGTGTTTCTGGCTTATTTATAAAGAAGAACAACAGATATCCATAGGTGTGAGGATTTATGCCTGTATCTTCAGTTCTATTCCATTTTCCAACATGTTAGTACCATGTTGTTTTTATTATTATAACTCTGTATTACAACCTGAAATCAGGGATGTTTCTGAATATCTGCATCTGAATTCCAGCTAACTGTACCTACTAGTGGTCCCAGGTAGTGAACACAAAATTAAAAAAAAATATTAAATAAATAAAAATAAATAAAATAAAAACCTTCCTTTCTTAAGTTACTTTTCTTTCTTTTTTTTTTTTTTTTTTTTTTTTTTTTTTTTTTTTTTTTTTTTTTTTGGTGTTTCCGAGACAGGGTTTCTCTGTGTAGCCCTGGCTGTCCTGGAACTCTGTAGACCAGGCTGGCCTCGAACTCAGAAATCTGACTGCCTCTGCCTCCCAAGTGCTGGGATTATAGGCATGTGCCACCACCGCCTGGCTCTTAAGTTACTTTTGTTAGAGTATTTTTATCACCACAACAAAAAAAGTAACAAGATTCTCCATTGTCTTCTTTGAGTTTCTTGAGTATTTTTAATTCTTTGTGTTACACACTTTAGGACTAACACATCAATTCCTTCTCTGTCCACTAATTGAAATTTCTCTATGTTGACTGGATTGATGAGTTAGAGGAGAACTGATCTTCCTTTAATATTGAAACTTCTAATACTTTTATGTCCTTAGTATTTAAAAAAAATCAATACTGTTTATATACTGTTCTATAATAAGGTTCCAGACAATTCTTGATATATATATTTAGATGCATATATTTTTGATACACAAAATATTTTCCATATTATATTTTAACTTAACTGATATGCATGTTTTCCCAAAGCTATCTTCCATCCAGCATTTTAACTTGAATGTTGTCCCTATATATTCTGTGTATATTCTTTATGTCCAATCATTTTTACACACCTTTATGTTAAAATTGCATTTATTTTTAGTTTTTAGCTTTCTAATATTCATAATTTGTGGTTTGGACTTATATGCTCTTACTAGAGCTGGTGATATAATTGTCAAAGAAACTAGTATAATTTTGAATAAAATAAACAATAATGGAGACCATTGTGCTCCACATCAAAAGAGAAACCTTTTAACTTTTAATTATTAGTATGATTATATAATAAAATTTTGTAGATAAAATTTTTAGAGTAAGGATTTAATTTTTTAGAAGTTTTATTCTTTTTAAAAATTGTATGAATATTTTTCTTTCATGTATGTCTGTGTACATATGTGCCTCATGCCCAAGGAGATCAGAAAAGGATATCAAATTCTCTGGAACTGAAGTTTCGGATTTTTGTAACCCACTATGTAGCTGCTAGAAGTTGATCTCAAGTCTTCTGGAAGAGCAGCCAATGCTCTTAACTACTGTGCCATCTCTCCAGCAATTTTTTTGTTTTATAACTTTTTAGAAGTCAGGAATCTTTGTTTACTTTTATCAGCTATGTTTTTTTATCAATTTAAATAATTGTAAGGACTTTTTTCTTTTTTTTTCTTTTCTTAATCTGGAAATTTATTATTGACTTCTTTTTGATTTTTTTTTTTTTTTTTTT
>NW_022196909.1:15941272-15963191 GCF_008632895.1 Mastomys coucha
GACCAGGCTGGCCTCGAACTCAGAAATCCACCTGCCTCTGCCTTCCAAGTGCTGGAATTAAAGGTGTGCGCCACTAACGCCTGGCCTTCTTTTTGAATTTTTAACAATTCTTGTTTTAATGGGATACAATTTTACTGGTTCATGACATCATTTTTTCAATATATATCTGGATTTTCTTTTTTTTAAAATTCATGTTGACAAGAAAGATCAACCTGAAGGTCTTTCTTATAATGTATTTGTTTACTTTTTGTTTTAAAATTACCCTGGATTCATTAACTAAATGAGAAATTATTTACCTACTTTTGGAAAGTACACACAAAAGTAAACCGTTGTTTTCCCCATAATTTGATGCTTATGAAGATATTTGGTGTTTTGGAAATTTTAAATATACTACTTTAAGTAAAAAATATTTACACAAATATTTAGGCTTAGTTCTGTATATTAGTAAATTATGGTAGCTATATTTTTAGCATGTGCTCATTTTATTAAATATCTTTTACTGAAAAAGATTAATAGTAGTTTTAAATTTTTTATTTAAAAATATTTCTCTCTCTCTTCCTTTGTGGGTGTATGTGTGTGTGTATGTGTGTGTGTGTGTGTGTGTGTGTGTGTGTGCTGAGGAGCAGGCATCTATAGCATGTGTCTTGAGGTCAGAGGACAACTTACAAAAGTAAGTTTTTGATCTGTACCTTTCCTATTTTCTGGTTTTTCTTTCTTTTTTTTTTTCACAAAAATTTTACCAGTTCTTTCTCTAGTCACAATCACCCCTAAACTTTAGACATCATGAAAATGTCCTTTCTAAAGGTCACATTGGAGTGAGAACTATAGTTTCAAGTTACAAACAAACAGCATTAACAGCATCACCCCTGACTGCCCCCAAAACTCCCACGATATCCTGAGTTTATGACTTAGCATTGGGCTGTACGCATAGGTATCTTGAATGGCATGTAGATATGGCCCATGTGTTATAGATTAGATATGGCAGATACTGTATCATTCATACACACACACACACACACACTTATACATATGTCACACACACACACATACACACACACACACACACACACACATATACATTTGGGGGAATGAATTCATGTAACAGAGTCACTGTGAACTCCTGATCCTCCTACCTCTCCCTGCCAAGTGATAGATTTATACATTGCATCACCACATCAGGTTCTAAGTTATTTTTACATGTATCATTTTCTTTGTTAGTTTTCACAAATATTTCTCATTTTCTGTTTGTTGGAGATGCATCTCTATGTAGCCCAGATAAACCTCAACATGGAATCCCAGACAGTAGCTAAAATTCTGGAGCTGCAGGCCTGTGCTACCACATGGGACTCATAATTTCTCCTTTACAATGCAAATTTAATGCAAAATTTTTCCTTGAAGGTCTGTTTCTCTGCAGCTTTCAAGATTTGATGTGTTGGCATCCATTAACATATAATTCTATGCATTTTAATCTTGGGATCATGGAGGTTTGATTAGAGAGTACCTCAAGTTTTTTTTCAGTCTCTCATACGCATGGGGAAAAAAAGCCCTGTTTGCTACTAACTTCCACATCTGCTGTTGCCATTAGAGTGTAATCTGCATACCAGACATTTCTCTCTGTGTGTACGTACATGCACACACATATGTAGATGTGAGACTAAAGTCAGAGGATGCAGCATCAGAATATGCCTGTTCAGTAAACAATGACTCTGAGCTGATTAATTTGAGAAAGAGCAGCTACAGGAATAGCTCTGAAGACAGAAGCCTGCCTGTAGCCATGGTCTTTTCTACCTGTATCCCATTTCCAGAATAATGACTTAATTTCCAGAATAATGAGACTTAATTATTTATGAATAAATGCCTAGGTCATTTGCTTGGCTTGCTCCCCAACTAGCTCATAACTTACATAACTCATTTATCTTATTCTATGTGTGCCATATGGCTATTTACCTCTCCTCAGTTTCATAAGCCCATCTCCTCAGAGTCCAAGTGGAGAATCTTCCTGTGTCTCTTTCCCAGAATTCCTATCTCTTTCTGCCAGATATCCCACCTTATAATGCTCATTGACCATCAGACTTTTATTGATAGGTGATGCTTTTATGCAGAACACAAGAGATTCTCTCTACACCTGCTCCCCACCCCCACCCCCACTTTTGGCAATTACAGCAATGGAGAACATCTCCAATCACGAAGATGTCTCCTTATAGAACTAGCAAAGTCTGAAACGTCTAGACAGTTACAATGGTGCACATACTGAGTTACCTCTGCCTAAAATGCCTTACCTGTGTTTATTGTACCTGTGTTTATTTACCGGGTCACCATCCCATAAATGACATTAGTATCTTACAACACCTTCCTTTGAGCTGAAAATGGCACTCAGCCTGGACTCAAAGCCATCTCACCAAGATTATTTATTGATCTCTGAGTATATATTTGAGGTGTACATAATAATAATATGTATTTTCTTGTAAATTTAACTTCTGTTACAAGGATCCAAGGAAAGGTTGATTAAACATTTGTTTCTCAGAACTATAGTCCATGCTCAATTATATTTTTCTTATGTGATAACAGTGACTCAAAGCTATGTTGCAATCTCTCTCCACAATGGTGGATATACTTTTTCCTTTTCATTTCATGATTTCCTTTTAACTTTAACTGGAGTGTATTTAAATGTATGCTCGCGTGTTTAAAATACCCTCATATCTTCTTGGTGAGTTCGCCATTTTAGTATGGCTGAGCAATTCAAACACAGAAACTGCAAAATTAAAAAGATTCTCTTTGGAGACTTACAGTAATATTAACCCTAGGAATTTGGATAGCTGCAAGAAGTGCCATACTGGAAAGTGGAAATGGTCCATGTAAGAGTCCTGTTCTCAGGAAAAGACTATAAGTTCTAACTGGAGCTCATATAGACATCAACAAATGAATATTTTCTGGCTTTCATTTATCTTTTCTCTATTCTATAATAAGCAGAAACTGATTAACAATGTCGTCCTTACTAGTTCTGCCCTAGTATACATGCACACATACATATACACATACATATGAACATGCATAAATATAATTTCTCTCAATATAACATGTGGACCAAGGACAAAGTATTATGTTGCTGGCTACAGTAATATTAGAAACTATACTTTGGGAAATACAGGTTCAGAAAACTGAAAATCGCTGTTCCAAAGGAATTAGGCAAAATGGGATCTTAAATGGCAAATAGTACTGAGGAGGTCTGCCTGATAGACAGGGAGGAAAAGAAGCAAGCTGTCATGTGAATAGAGGCCTATGCTATCACAGAGTACAGAGAACCAACTTGGGTCCACTTGGTTCACCAAGATGACCCCTAACTCTATCTTTTGTTTCCTCACCATGACATCTCTGCATCATCACCTTGCAAAATCACCACTCATATCCTATCATAGACAGCACATCTGGAGAATTCTCTATAAAGACAGACTATTACTGGACATTTCTGACCTATTCTTAGATTTCCTACATCATACCCCTCCTCAAGTTGGGAATAATCCTCTCTTATTACAGCATGTCCATTAAAGAGCAACCTAAAATCTTGATGAACGAAGTCTCCTTGAGAAGCCTTTGGGCATATGGTATTATCTTCAGGTCTCTGTGAATGTCCTCACTTGAATCTGTATTAACGCTGCTTCTGGTTCGTACTTGTCCGTCATGAAATGTTCTGCTGTGTGAATCGAGATCTCTGATGCAGCTGAGCAGATATCTCACAGAGACCAACACTCCAGGTTGAATCCTGGCCACGTGGGGCTGTGTGTTTCACCACTACTGACAGCCCAAAATACTAGATATTCTTCTATAGGCAACTTTCACTGCAATCGAGACAGAGCATGTGCTGTATAACAAGGGGTTATGCTGATCAAGGATAAATAACACACATATTTTATTTCAAACGTCTGGAAAGACAAGAGCCGCAAACACTGCTAGGCCTCTGGAGTTTGGCCGTAGTTGTTTGTTCTAAGAGTCTGGTCAGATGCAGGGTGAGGGTAAGGATGGTTACCTAATGTTTATATTCCCAGAAAGTCTTTGGAACTGTGTCTAAGTCCTGCTTTACTACGGGTTCCTGTCCCCAGTTTGGACAGTTCATTCTGAGTTGGTATTTTCACCAGGAATTTTCTCCTTTGGTTTTCAAGGGATTACACAGCTTTAAAATGCTTTTGTTTTGAGATTGTTTTATATCAATACAAGAGCATCATTTGATCGTCTTTTAAAATATACCTTTTCTATTCTTTAACTTTCAACTTTTGCTCATTTAGTTTTAGACTTGTCTGTGATATAACGGATGATTTTTGTTTGTTTGTTTGTTTTTCAAGACGGGGTTTCTCTGTGTAGCCCTGGCTGTCCTGGAACTCACTCTGTAGACCAGGCTGGCCTCGAACTCAGAAATCCGCCTGCCTCTGCCTCCCAAGTGCTGGAATTAAAGGCATGCACCACCACTGCCCAGCAATGGATGATTTTTAAAAATAGTTTGACAGTCTGTGCTTTTTAAAAATTTACTTTTTTACATATATGTGTGTTTTGCCTACATGTATGTATATATGCCATATGTATGCCGGATACTCACAGAGGCCAGAAGAGGGTATCAGATCCCTGGAACAAGACTTGCAGATGGTTATGATCTGCCATAGGTTTGCTGGGAACCAAAGTTGGGCTATCTTCAAGAGCTTTTGGCTGAACTAGCTCTCTCACATCTCTAGATTCCAGTCTCTGATTCTTTAATTATAGTGACTTTAAACTAACAATAATCCCATGTTACTGAATTTTCACTGCACATTCATTTTATTTTGCTATTTGCATTTTTCTCACTATGAAAAAAAAATCAGCATCTGTAATTTTTTTTAGACTAAATAAGAATTTGATTGTGTTCTAAATGTCTGCACTTCTTTTTTATCTTCCTCAAAATGTTCACGGTTTTGTATTATGGTTTTAAAACTAGGCTGCTGTAAATATGCACTTCTATTTTGGTGGCGAACTGTCAATGTTTTGTGAAAATAAGGAACCTACATCATTACCTTTCATCCATCTTACATCCCCAGTATGTTTTTTCTTCAGGACTTTCTCTCCAAGTGCATTCTGGGTAGCCTTTTTATAAAGTGTAACTTCAGAGGCTTAAGAACCTGAGTATGATTTTTTTTCCTATTATGGCCCGACACTGTGATGTCAGTGTAAAAAGGATAAATAATTGTAAGTTCCGAGCTGTATGCTTTTGATATTGTGAAGTATCACTCCATTGTTCTTCTGATATCCAGTGCGGCTCCGCGGAAGGCACTCCCTCTGATTCCTCTTCCTTTGAAGATGGTCTGTCTGTTCAGAGCAGGGCCTTCCTTCCTACACGACTACGTTTCATTTGGATGAATCTAGGCCTGGGCTTTTTTTGTTTACAGCCTGTGTTCTTTTCATCTTTCCTCAAATCTGTGACATCTATCTTCATCATGTTTTTATATTCATGCCCATAGGATGTGTATCGTGCTGTATTTATTTAAACAGTCTGTGAACTTTAATTTTTTCCTGTACTTTCTCTGTGTTTTTACTATTTATTTTGCTCTTCATTTGGGGAAAGTTTGCCAGATTAAATTTCTATCCTTTTTAATTTTTATCCATTCAGCTTCTTTTCCTATGTAGTATATTTTCAATGATCATAGATTTTAACCTAATATTTATAATTTGGTTTTAGAATTTAAAACTATTGATGACATACTCCTTCATTTCTCTTATATAATCATTTTAAGTCCTTGAGGGGGTAGATAATGTCTCTCACCTTTTAATAACTTTGGTTTTGATGAGTGTGCAACTTTAATTTGTTAATTTTAAGTTTTGAACTTCCTCTTTATTGCTCGATCTGAAAATTGGGTTTGATCTTTAAAAGCAATTTTTTTTTTTGTCATTTGTCGTAGTTTTACTTTTCCATGTGGTGTAGGGCAGCCAGCTAGCTAGTAACTTTCACTGTTTTCTAGAGGCCAAATATTGAGGACTGGTATGCTTTACTTAATAAGAGTCAGCAGAGAAGGCTGGAGAGGTGACTTGGTGGCAAAATAGCACTGGCTGCTCTTTTAGGGGACCTCAGTTCAACTCTGAGGCTCCACAAAAGTAGTAACCCTCTCTAACACTGTCCCAAGGTATCAGATCCCCTCCTCTGAACCCTTGTGAGATCTGTACGCACGTGCTACACAGATCTATATACACCCAAAGCAACTATGTATGCAGCAGCAATGAAACTTTACAGGTATGAATTAGCAACAAAATCTTTTTATGGTTGGTGGTCACCAAAACACGAGGAACTGAAGTAAAGGGTCACAGCATTAGTCAGGTTGGGAATCACTATTTTAAAGATTCAAAGTGAAGCTGCTACCGGTTGTACATGACTCGACACCATGTACCTTGTTGCCCACTCTCTGTTAGGCTTTTCCAGGTAACTCTTGCGATAAGCAATCCCTCTCCGAGGTTCTGCTTCTGGGAGTGGTGAGTTCACCCACTCAGCTCTTCTGCCATTTCATTAGGTCTGTTGTTCAGGTGGTCATTCTTGTGATCACTGTAGGGAATACAGGGTCAGCTTTGGGTTAATGTTTACTTTCAGATTTTAGAAGTGGAAATTTAGAAGGTACAGATGGAATTCATAAGACTCGTTGCCAAGAGAATCAATTCTTTTATTAATGGTTTCAAATTTACACCAGCTAATTTCATGAACAGATCTCACAACTGGTAATTAGTCAAGACACACAGTCGCCATGGAGATGAGGTTAAAAAGACATTGCCTTATTTTTACACTTTGCTTCTGGATGAAAGTTGAGATCAGAGTTTTACCATAGGTAGTTATCTCTATAAATAACACAAAGCATAATCTGCCTTTATACCCCATTTCCTAATGTGTAGGGAAGGGCAAAGGCTAGACCCTACTGTGCTTTTCTTCTGGTGAAAGCTAAGTGAATAAAAAGATCTAAGAACCCTCAGGCAGAAGACAACAGCTATTTTTCTAACAACAGTCAATAAAAAACTTTACCATTTATATCCTTACTACCTATTTCTTTAGGGGGATATTTTCCAGTAGAATAAATGACATTAGAGGGAGGCTTTCATTCAAGGTTGTAATCTAGGAGTCTCTGAGGTTTACAGATGGGATATAGACCAGAACTACCAAGAAAAATCAGCTCCGGATGTTTTAATTAATGTTTCCAAACTTTAAAGTTTCCCCAATATCCTTATGAAAAATTGGTTGTTGGTCTGTGGTGCTTTGGGGAGCAAGTGGAACCTGGAGTGACTTAGATCATTTGGCTTGCCTCCTTGACCACACCCCATCTTCCTCCTTTCTCCTCTTCGTTTTTTTTCCCCAGCTTCCAGGAAGTGAGCAATTTTCCCCCTTCACATTCTCTTTTTGCCTCAAAACCAAAGGGAACAGAGCCAAGATCTAAGGCCTGAAAATATCTGAATCTCAGACAAAATAACATTTCCTTCTTATAGATTAATGATCTCAGTTATGTGTTACTTTGTTGGAAAACTGACTAAAACTGCTTCATTCAGGTTCAATTTCTACCTGGTCTTTGTTACATTCCCACAGACTGGTTTTCCAACATGTACTCATTCTCCATATTTTCTTTTTCTTTTTTATTATTTCCTTTCTTTGTTTTTTATTGCTATTTTATTAATTAGTTAATTTTCTTTTTAAAATTTTTATTAGATATTTTATCTACAATATCTCCTTTCCCAGATTCCCCTCCAAAAAATAAATAAAATAAAATAAGCAAAAGCTAAAGCAAACTCCTGTTCCCTCCCCCTCCCCCTGCTCACCATCCCACCCTCTCCTGCCTGCTGGCCCTGACATTCCCCTACATTGGGGCATAGAACCTTCACAGGGCCAAGGTCCTCTCCTCCCATTGATGACTGACTTGGCCATCCTCTGCTATACACATTCTTTGGAGTCCCATGTGTACTCTTTGGTTGGAGTTTTGGTCCCTGGGAGCTCTTAGAGTACTAGTTAGTTCATATTTTTGTTCGTCCTAAGAGGCTGCAAACCCTTCAGCTCCTTGGGTCCTTTCTCACACTCCTTCATTTGGGGACCCTGTACTCAGTCCAATGGATGGTTGTGAGCCTCTACTTCTGTATTAGTTGGGCACTGTCAGAGCCTCTCCAGAGACAGCTATATCAGCATCCTTTCAGCCAGCACTTGCTGGCATCCACAATAGTGTCTAGATTTGATGATTGAATATGGGAAGGATTCCCAGGTGCAGCAATCTCGGAATTGTCCTTCCTTTAGTCTCTGCTCCATAGTTAGTTAGATTCTACAACTCCTTCCATGGGTATTTTGTTCCCTGTTTTAAGAAGGAACAAAGTATCCACACTTTGGTCTTCCTTCTTTTTGAGTTTCTTATGGTTTGTGGTTTGTACTTTGTGTATTCTGATCTTCTGGCCTAATATCCACTTATCAGAGAATGCATATCATGTGTGTTCTTTTGTGATTGGGTTACCTCTCTCAGGATGATATTCTCCAGGCCCATCCATTTCCCCAAGAATTTAGTAAATTCATTGTTTTTAATAGCTGAGTAGTACTCCATTGTGTAGATGTACCACATTTTCTGTATCCATTCCTCTGTTGAGCGACATCTGGGTTGTTTCCAGTTTCTGGCTATTATAAATAAGGCTGCTATGAATATAGTGGAGCATGTGTCCTCATTACATGTTGGAACATCTTCTGGATATATGTCCAGGAGTGTTATAGCTGGGTCCTCTGGTAGTAATATGTCCAATTTCTGGAGGAACCGCCAAACTGATTTCCAGAGTGGTTGTACCAGCTTGCAATCTCACCAGCAATGAAGGAGTGTTCCTCTTTCTCCACAACCTTGCCAGCATCTCTTCATATTTTCTGTAATGAGTGTTGCAATGCTTTCAAACTAATGGTGTTGATGAAGAAAAGTAAAGCTGAAAAGGTATTTCTCTAATACAGATAGATTCTCAAGCTATCTCAAGCCAACTGTGTTTTGTGTCCCTCTCGTTTTTCAGAGTCCACTGCACTCTGTCTAGTTTCAGGGGATTTCCTCGGAGTTTCTCCTACTACCTTATTTCTAGAGTACCTTGTTTACTTCCTATAGTTCTTTATGGAGGGAAAGGGGGGCAATATCTACTGCTCAGTTTTTAATTCTGGCAGAAATGAAATCTTGCTCTTCCTTTCCTTACTGTAATACATAACTAATTATGAACTTGGATTATCTAAAAAGAAGTTCCCAGGTTTACTAGATTACACTCAAAGGGAACAAAATACCTGGCAAGGAAGAATTAATTATTTCTAAGGATATAATACATTGGTATTCTTAAAATATGCAATGATATATTATTATATCATATAATATATTATTTCAAATTACTTTAAATTCTGCATAAAAGTTTTTGTTTCTTTGTGTTTTTAAGAAGGGTCTTGCTATGTAGTACAGGTGGTCCTCAAACTCTTGACTTAGACTATCAAGTGCTGGAATTAAAGGTGCACACTACCATGTATGGCTTGAACGAAACCCATGTAAATAATCCCTAGGGTTAACATATAGGTACTTAGCAATGAGTACCAAACTTGGCTTAAGATTCTGTTAAAGAATGATGCATTTGGAAAATCATTAACCCAGTCACATTGATTCTGGAACCATACAGGAATATGCAGGGCAACAGACTTGAGCCATATTTGTAGAATAATCAAGAAAGGCCAAAAAATATAGACACCACCTTGAGACTAGGATTGGGCATTCTGCAAAGCTTGAGGTCCTTGTTTAAGTGACAGTGGGCAAGGAGGGAAACTCTGAATTTGTGCTGAAGGTTCCAAGGTATCAGGAAGTTTGCACTTTCAAAGAGCTATAGAGCTCTTTGTAAGCTGCCTGCAGGTTAAATTCTTATAAACCTCCATGCCAGATGGTCTCATTTAATTAGCATTTATTCTCACCCCCATAACAACTAACTCAATATCACACTAATAAAGCAGAAAAGGGATTGTGTGGATTGACAAAACTCAGGAAACAAGGTTATGCATTTTTCTAGCTTTTCCGTAATCCAAATATATTTTAAAGATGTAAAAATATATCATGATATAGCTATCATTAAGAAAAATAAGAAAAAAGTTCTGTAGACTTTGTGATTGGATAAGAAAGATAATAATTAATAGTGGAGTGCTACGGTTTATTGTGGGAAAGGAAGAAAGAAAACTACAGAGATGATAAAGATGTTATGCTCAGATATCTTAAGAAGAAGTCTATATGACATAGTAGAAATGGGAAAAGCTAGAAACCCAGTATAAAGAGGATTTAAAAAAATTTGTACCCATCAACATTTTGGAAGGGGTTGAGAACACTAGGATTTGAGGATATCTATTTATTTGAAGGTATTTATTTATTTATTGATTGATTTATTTAATAAATGAATGTGAGTACACTGTCGCTCTCTTCAGACACCCCACAAGAGGGCATCAGATCCCATTACAGATGGTTGTGAGCCACCATGTGGTTGCTGGGAACTGAACTCAGGACCTCTGGAAGAGCAGTCATGCTCTTAACCACCGAGCCACCTCTCCAGCCCCTTATTTGAAGTTTTTAAAGGAAGCAACTAAGATCTTCAGTGGGCTTGAAAGAGCATGTTAGGAAACGATTTTCTGACAACCAGGTCTTTGTTAGAGGATCCAGGTTCTACTTTAGAATAGTTGACATTACAATAGGGTAATTAGCCAGATTGACATTCCTGGGACTTTGAAAGCCATAGAAATAGAGAGGTCAGCAGGGTAGGCTCCTTTCCAAAGGAGAGTTACTGAAGAGGCATTATCTCTCTCTTGAAATTTGATAAAGGACTTGAGTTCCTGGGCCAAGAAGCTGCAAACATCCCTTGGTTTAACCTGAAGTTTAATATTGTATGCTTCCAAGGCCTACTGGAGTTGCTCCAACAATATGATAAACCTGACTGTTGGTTTCAACTTCAAGCTCATTAAGTATGTGTCTTAGTCAGTGTTCTATTGCTGTAAATGACCAAGGTAACACTTACTTTAAAAACTCATTTAATTGAGGGCTTGTTTACTGTTACAGTGCTTTAGCCCATTATCATCATAGTGAGAAGCATAGTGGCATACAGGCAGAAATGGTGCCAAAATTGAGAACTACATTCTGGCTTAGCTTGGGCTTGTAAAACCCCAAAGCTCACTCCCATTGGGATTCTCCTTCCAACAAAGCTACATCTCCTAGTCCCTTCAAATAGTGCCATGCTCTGGTGATCAAGCATTCAAGTCTATGAACCTATGGGGGCCATTCTTATTTAAACCACTGCTGTATGCTTCCATAAAGTGATTTAGAAAGGTATACGAGAGTCATCTTGTCATAAGACAAAACCAGTAATAAAGACTATTACAATGAAGACAAGGGGGTCAAATAACCATATAGTTATTTTTGAAAGTTCTTTCTTAGATTGTAAGAGCCAGAATATCAGGAAGTACACTGAGAAGTTCATCCTAGAAATTACTTCAAAAGTAAGACTTGAACAATGACACTATCAACGAACATGCCAACCTGGAAGCAGGGAAATATCACCAAGTTTTACCTCTACAGAAGGAACTAGAGGCAGCTAATGACTTCTGGGAGGAGCATTAGCTTTTCCTATGTATGAACCCTTTACAGATTGTTCAATGAAGAGTGCTCAGTCCTGAAACCATATAAACAGAAAAAAATCAAACATGCTTTTACAGGCTTTAAAAAATATATTCATGTATATTTATATATGTATGTATATAGCAATAATAATTTTTTAAAAGTGATGTAATTCTATTTCAATAAAATTTACCAAAGTACTTCTAAATGGAATATATTCAATTTATACAATGATGGGTTTCACTCTCTCATTTTCACACACATGCTTGATATATTTGGATTATTTTTATCCTCATTTCCCTCTTTTCCACTTCCACTCCCAAGCTCACAAATTTAACCCCATTTCTTTTTCTTATGAAATTCTCTTCTAGTTTTGTATTGTGTGTCTGTGTGAGAGTGTACACAATACACATATGTATGTGTGTGTGTGTGTGTGTGTGTGAGAGAGAGAGAGAGAGAGAGAGAGAGAGAAAGAGAGAGAGAGAGAGAAGGAGAGGGAGAGAGGGAGAGGGAGATATTGAAATTCAGTGAATTTTATTAGAAATGTAATAAGAATGTGCAGAAATGTGCCTGAGATTTGTTTACAGGACCATAGGTACATTCCTAGAGGTCACCCCACTGGGGGAAAATATTTGTATTGAGCAAGGAGGCACTCAAGATTAGCTGACAATGACAACCTACTATCTAGAGTCAAGCCAAGAGTACAAGAGGCATGTCATGCCTCTTCCTCGGCCCCTTACATACTCCCTTGCCCTCTTTCACAGTGCTTCTTGAGCCTTGGGGTAGATAATGTATATGTCCCACTTATCACTAAGCCATTTCACAGTCTTCTTTTCAGTGTTTAACCAGTAATGAGTCTCTGTGGGGACTGCTGACGACCGTCAAAAGAAGCTCCTCTGAGCAAAGCTAATAGTAGTATTATTCTATTGACAAAAATATGGTTATCTAGAAGGTAGTTTCTTATATACAATCACATCCATTTAAAGAAAGAAAAAACAAACAAAAACAAAACAGTAGTATCATCTCTTCTAGGGCCTATGACTTCTCTTACCATTATTTTTGGGGGAGGGACTGGATTTAGTACTCGATGTGAATTCCTTCTTGTGGAGCAGGCTTCAAATTCAATAAGAAAGTTTTGGGTTATCTCTATAACAGATTTGCCACTATTACACCACTGGGCTTCTCTTTCCTGGAGGGGTCAGCAGTGTAGCATGCAAAGTCCACAACTGAATAATATTGCTGATTACAGCTATACTCCAGCAGTCTGAATAATATCTTCTCACAATACAAAGGGTTGCTGAATGTCCTCAATATCTGTGAGCTTCTATGAGCCTTGGATAGTTGAGGCTGTGAACAGTGTTCTTGTGATGTCCTTGAACTCTCTGGCTCCTACAATCCTTGCTTTCCCTTTTCTGCAGAATTGTAGGGCATCTTTCAAATTAATTGTTGATGTGCAGTGCCCATTCCATTGTGGGTGGTGACATTGCTAGGCTGGTGGTCCTGGGCTCTATAAGAAAGCAGGCTGTGCAAGCCATGGGCAGCAAGCTAGTAAGCACCACTTCTTCAAGCCCTCTGCATTGGCTCCTGCTTCCAGCAAGGAGAAATCTGCTAGCCCAATTCCAGCTTGATTTTTCTCTGTTCTATGGCTAACGCATGTGTCCTTTTAAGCAACAGGATCTCATTACTTAGTTCTGGGATAAAACTAACTGGATTTCAAGTAACCACATTTTATGTAGGCTTTTTTATTCCAACATTCCTATTACCATTAAATGTGGCCACAGGTGACATGGAAGTTCAGTGGGTTCACCATATACTGCAACTGATAGCCAAGCTTGGCACTCTTTATTTCTTTTTCATTTGGACTTGGGGAAAATGTGTAGTCTGTGAATTGGGAAAAAACCAAATGGTAACAAGCTATAAATAGAAGCTGCAGAGGAAACAGAGGGAGTGAATGGCTCCTCTTCCCTGGGGAAGCTCAACCTGACGAGATTCTATCAGACTTGTGGGAGAGTCATAAAAGCTAAGGTAGAAGAGTCAATTTTTTTTATGGACTTCGAAGATCTTTCTTGTCTCTAAGGAGGGGAAACATTTATGCATAGAGATCTCAGACCATCTCCTTCCCCATTTAGAGAAGAGCCGGGTCTGGAGAAGAGTGTTATAGTTAAGGCTGCCACTAGATGGCCACACCTTCACATTCCCTAATGGTACTGAGGGGAAGCAGGCTCTATAGAAAATGAAGCAAGCTTCTTGAAAGTATTAGCACAAACTGATCTTGGATTATGAAGCACTCCATAAAGGTTGATATAGAGAGTTAGTTTCCCACTTGGAAATGAGATTAGAAGACAATGTCTCTGGCTCTTCTCCTAGAGAGACATGCCTGTCCTCTTGAGGTCTTTACAGTTCCCACTGTGAGCTACATGATCCCTTCTTGACAGCAGTTTGTGACAGATAATGTATCGGAAGCAACCGTTTTATCCCCAGTCACCGAGTTTTACATATATTCCATGTCCTTGATTCCATACTGTCCTTCTTAGGGTTTCTACTGCTTCAGTGAAACACCAGGACAGAAAAGCTAATGGAGGAGGAAAGGGTTTATTTTGTTTACTCTTTCATATTACCATTCATTATCCAAGATGTCAGAATATGAACTCAAACAAAGCAGAAATCTGAGACAGGAGCTAATGCAGAAGTGCTGCTTACTTGCTGCCCATGGATGACTTGCACAGCCTGCTTTCTTATGGAATCCCAGGACCACCAGCCTAGGAATGTCACCACCCACAATGGGATGGGCACTCCACATCAACAATTAATTTGAAAGATACTCTACAATTCTGCAGAAGAGGGAGAGGAAGGATTGTAGGAGCCAAAAAGTTCAAGGACATCGCAAGAGCATTTTCTGTAGCCTCAACTAGCCAGGGCTCACAGAAGCTCACAGATATTGAACTGACATTCAGCGACCCTGTATGGGTCTGACCTAGGTCCTTTGCACATGTGTTATGATTGTGTAGCTTGGTGTTCTTTGTGACTCCTAACAGTGGGAGTGGAGACTGTCTCTGATTCTTTTGCCTCATTTTGGGAACCCCCTCCTCTTATTGGGTAACCTTGTCCTCCCTGAAATAGGGGTATGTCCCTAAGCTTATTGTAACTTGGTTTGTTTAGTTGAGATACCTGGGAGGCCTGCTGTTTTCTGAAACAGAACAGAGGAGTGGATCTGGGAGAGAAAAGAGGTGGGAGAACTTGGAAAAATGGAGGGATGCGACACAGTGGTCAGGATGTAATGTATGAGAGAAGAGAGAAAGAGGAGAGAAGGGAAGAAAGAAAGAAAAAGAAAAAAGAAAGGAAGAGAAAGACAGACAGAGAGAGAGAGAGAGAGAGAGAGAGAGAGAGAGAGAGAGAGAATATGCCTTGAGCTTAGAGAGAAAGGGAGGGAGGGAGGGAGGGAGAGAGAGAGAAAGAGAGAGAGAGAGAGAGAGAGAGAGAGAACGCCTTGAGCTTACTGGGCTGGGTCCTCTCTGGAAGGCAGCCAGGTGGGGAGGAGCTTAAGCTAGACTTGTTTTAGTAAAGATTGCCTACTATTAATAATATTTACTCTCTTTGATTCTATGTTGTGGGGCCAGAAGCCATGGCTTCAGGCAAATCATCACCCATTGTTGCTTAACAGTGGGGGGTTAGGTAAAGGATTTGTTAGTGCTCTTTTCTCAGGCCATGCAGCTGGCTAGGCTGGCCTCTCATTGGCTAGGATGGTTAACTTTTTGTGAACCAGAGAGGAAGGGAAGGAAAAGAGTTAAAATCCCTTACATAGGTAAATACGCACATGCACATATACATCCATACACCCACACTCTGGTCTGCCTCTATCCACTTCACAAGTGTTCATGCATGTTTACATACATACACCTACATGCATCCAGATAAACAGACATATACATTAGGGTGGATGGGTGAATGGGTGGATGAATGGATGGATGGGTGGATGGGCCAGAACTCCCCATAGAATGGTTTTACCCTATCAAATGGTTCCTTGTACTTTTGTCAGGCTCCCAATGGCTGAGGAAGGCCAGCATTCCTTCAGCAGAGCAATTGCTTTGTTTAGCAAAGGTCACCTCCTCTCTTTCTGCAGGAGCAGCCTCTAGGAAATACAGCAGATAATGAGGAAATTAACAATGCCACATGTTAGAAGGTAGCTGACCAATGTGCCAAGAGTAGTCAACAGCATTGACAAGGTCCCAGGAACAGGATGGAGCCAGTAAAGTTCCGGCTGCTCAAACATGAAGACCACAGTGCTGACTCCCTACACCACTGTAAACACCAGATGTGACCGTAATCCCATTCCTGGGAAGATAGAAACAGGAGGATTCTTAGAATTTACTTGACATTTACTCTAGCTGAGTTTCACAGTGAGTTCCAGGTTCACTGAAGAGATCTGGCCTCAAAAAAATAAGATGGAGAAACAATTGAGGGAAGCATTTGAGACTGACATCTGCCTCCACACCCCACACCACATATACATGTATCTGCACAGGCACAGAGGTCATCAGAGCCCTTCCTTAGGAGGACCCATCTTCCATTCAGATAAAACCTATTCTATTCACCAGGCAGGGCTATTTGTCTCTCCTCTCATCTACTTTTAATTAAGGAATCTGCACATCTGAATAAAGCAAAAGTAAGGCTTAGGACAGTGCCGTGAACAATGGCGCCAGCCTCAAGTCAGCTGGTGACCCTGAGCTATTTTCTGAGTCTCTGGATTAATGTTTCCAACAGTTAGTGGCCTAAGCTCATAGACATGGGAATAAAATAAAATCGGCAAACTTTTAGTGTACATAAACTTTCCTTGTAGGTTTGTATGAGAAACTCTGGACTTTTATTTGTTTGTTTTGTCACTTAAAGATGAAGTACTCAGCACAAAATCTACTGCCTTGAACACCTCCAGTGTCTAAACTAACAATGGAGCTTTACAAAATATCAAATAAATACTTGTGTTTACTTATATGTGCTCTCAAGTAGGTAGACATGACAAAGGGCTAATGAATGGTGTAGATCATGTTTTCTCACATGGTAATAATGATGACATTAACAAGATAATAAAAGTTGCACTTGTATTATTGTGCGAGTGTGGTTGATGCACATGAATGTAAATGTGTGTGCACAACCTGCAGAACCTAGAACAGGACACCAGGCGAAGTTCTCCTTCGCCTCTGCCTTCTTGCCTTGGCAAGGACTAACAATGAACAAGACCCTTGCTGTTTCACCTAAGCTGGTCTGCAAGCCTCCAGGATCTGCCCACCTATGTCCACTACCAATCGGGTGACAGACACTCATAGACATGCTCAGCTCTTTACATGGGTGGTGGGCATTTGAACTCAGGTCCTCATGCCTACCTAGGAAGTGCTTTTACTCAATGAGCTCCCGTTTCGTCCCCTTCATTTCAATGCTTGTATCACTGCATTGGAGCAAAGTGAGTGTATTATCTAAGTCTTAGTGTGAATTAAGCAAATAAAAGATGTGTTAGTAACTGGGGAAAATTTGTCTACGCACTGGGTGTTAGGCAACATTAGAAATTCATTGGTTAAAAATATTATATAAGAGGAGAGGACCTCGGCCCTGTGAAGGTTCTGTGCTCCAGTGTAGGAGAATGCCAGGGAGAAGGTGGGGTGGCAGGCATGGGGAGGGGGAGGGCAACAGGGGTTTGTTCTTGTTGTTTTTGTTTGTTTGTTTTTTTGGAGGGGAAACTGGGAAAGTAGAAATTTACATATAAATAAAGAAAATATCTAATAAAAAAAGAGTACTGTCGAATACACAAGAAAAAATATTATATAAGAAAATGTTATGGTTTAAGGGTTAAATGTTATTTTGTATATAGTTTGCTTGCCATTTTAAACAAAATAAATGCAACATAAATAACAAAGTGTAATGATATACAAGACACAAATATTTATTTTTAACTCTACTTTTCTGCATATTTAATTTTTTTCCATAATGGAAATTACAAAGATGAGAAAAGACAAAAGGAAACGAGAGGAAAGATGAACTATTAGCATTGTGGTTAGAAGCACAGAAAACAACAGATACAGAACCACAAGTAAGATGAAGGCCTGGATTCTGTCATGTCCTTGGGTACATGGGAACCATCTCTACATACAGATAAAACAAAAGACCAGCAAAATGAAATGTTGATCAGCATATGAACAACTATATTATATATCATTGATATTAATCAAAAATTGTATAACCACTTTTAAACATTGCTAAGAATCACCTTCTAAATGCATGTGTAACCAAGCAATTTCACTATTGGTCATACCCAAGCAAATTATTTTGTATGTCTAAATATACATATTTTGTAACAATTTACTCATAATAGCACAAAACTGCACATAACCAGATGGTATTCAACAGATAAATGGACAGACAAATGATAACACATTTAATGGAATGTTCACCAATAAAAAGATGAATTCTTGTACAGGCAACAGCATGGATAGTATATATATATATAGGCATATACATATGCCTATATATATATGATATATAGGATTATATCTATAAAGTCATATTGTAACAGGTAAGAAGGGTGTTCTTTATGCACGTTTTTGTATTCAAACTATTTTTCAATTCCATAAATAACAAAAAATTCCAATATCCACATTCTATGGATGAAAAACAAGTAAAACAACACAAATTGTTTAATGAATTATAAAATTAAAGTCCACATAGTTAAATTTCATTTTATTTTGGCCAAAACCTCGTTCTAGTTTAAGACTGTGGCCCATATTATTTTTGTTCAATTGAAGTCTACATGTTTTTTAAGTAAATTTGATGCATTTTGAACTGTACTGATATAGCCTTGTTCATGGGACAATGTTCACTGTCACATCTAAGGTGAACAAATTTTAAATATTAATTTATAATTATTCAATTATTTATAGAGTTATTGGATGAGTGCCAAATTCATTGTTAGACATTCGTAACTAAGACATCCTTATATAATTTCACATTTTAGAAAAGCTCAATTATAGATCAGTTACATGAGTTCTATCAGATGCCATTTCTAAAAAAAAGCCAAAACAATGATCATACATTAAAAAAACCATTCAATCTCAGCTATTTCCAACATATATTAAACTTATCTCATTTTCTTCAGAAGCATCTACTAAGTTTCTGAAAGCTAGGAGATATTTTAGGTTGAACACATTGAAATGAAGTATAAAATTCTGAATTTCAGTTTGTCTAAATACACATTAAACAAGATCATTTGAAATGTGTTTGAAACTGCGAATGGTTACATAGCTTCAAACCATTCAAACTTCTTTGTATATGTACAAATTACAGATGCTATCCTGTAAGGTGACTCTTCTGCATTCCTGCTATAGATGGTGTGCCTTTTTCCTTCCTCAGTGATAATCACTTGATGGATAAAGTCTTTATGTCTTTGCTAACCTCCAATAAACATGTTAGCTTGCCTCTTAAATTCTGAGACGTCCCTTTGGAGTCTGAGATTTTAGTGTCTAGACCTCCCATGCTACTCCTTGAGAATATTTGAATATGAAGCCCACAACTTCTGTGATTCCTGTCTTTCAGAGAATTAGGCACAATCGGGTCTAAGGTGTGGGACACACTGTGCTGAGCACATGGAAGATATGATAGCCACGCGTCCCCATGAAGCCTCTGGAGACCTTTTCAAAATTCAGGCACACAGAGCCCCCATTCTGAAAGGCAATAGATCTCCTTAAGCACCACTTTCCTGTTTTCATCTCCCAAGGTTTCATTTTATGAAAAAATTTTAGTTGACATTATAAACAGGTGCCAGAATGCGCTCGTCCAACTAATGAAAAATTTAGCTTAAGTCTAGAAAAACAGCAAAATCACCTATTGGAGGAAAATGCCATCTGATAGATGACCATTATTATAAGGTAAATTATTCATATCTTCCCCCAAAGCAATCATTTGGTAAAGACTGAGTAATTTTTCACAGATTGGCAGGGCATACGAGGTAGGAAGTGAGCATGTGGTATGAATGAGTGACAGACATCGCCATGTAAGGCACAACTGAAATATCCCCAAGCCGAGTGCAGTAGAAGCACAGGTGAAGCCGGGCTGCGCTAACTTGTAAAGGAGCCCCTGTCAAATCACATCATCATTGCTTAGGGACAGAGGCTGGACAGGTGAATTGAGAGTCCAGAAACTTTGTCTTTATGATTTCTTGGATTATAGTAAAAGGGCTAGGGGAGAGTTGGGTTTATAGGAGGCTCACTATAGAATTGATCTCTTAAATGAGTGCTTACAATCACAAAGACAAAGAAATCCTTCCAGAAGCTGAAACCTGATGATTGGATACATGACTAGAGGATTTAGGATTATTTTATTCCCTAACATTCTTTTTTTTTTTTTAAATTTTCTTTTACATTGTAATTGTCTACAGACCCACCAGAAGAGGGCCATTACAGATAGTTGTGAGCCACCATGTGGTTGCTGGGAATTGAAATCAGGACCTCTGGAAGAGCAGTCAGTGCTCTTTACTGCTGAGCCATCTCTCCAGCCCCACTCCGACATTCTTAAGGACAAAATTAATTATGAGTTAGAAGTATTTTTACAAAAGCTAAGTGTTTCCACAATTTCCATACATTACCTTCTATCAGATTACCCTTAGTCTGTATAAATCAGAAAGTACTAGATATTAAGTATGAATGAGGTGATCTGACATGTGTCTTGCTATGCACATGACTAGTGCACACCTTATGAAATTTTATAATTGTCTAATAATCCTCTTGCATAATTGTGAAGGAAGAATCTTTGCCTTTTGAGTTCACTTTCTTCTTTTCTATTCTCATTCACGCATATCTTTAAATGCTTGTGACCTGTGGTGTCTAGTTTCATTGTGTTGGTTTTGAAGATGAGCCACCGGCAGGCTGATTCAACCATCATCTCTCTGCAACCAGTCTGGGAGGGCATAATAAGATAACGTCATGTATCTTAACTGTAAACAGTTTTCCCTTCTACCTAGAGAGAAATGTCCTTACAGCTCATTATCTGTGGCTTGCTATTCTTTTGTCTTAGGGTTTGTCTGAACCACAGGGCTATTGTGTGGCTTGTAGTCTAGGCACAGCCTATTACTAGTTTATTCTCAACTCCCATCGTGTGTTTGAAAGTGAGTCATATTACACTCACCATAGCCTTTATGCTGCTAAGATCTCATTAGGAATGTGCTAGGAATTGTGCTCATCATAAAACAATTGAGATACTTAGTCCCACTTCCATAAACAATAACTCCTTTTAGGGGAAACTGTGGCATAACGATTACTTGGTTTTGAATACCAAATTTCAATAGCAAACACTGCAAAGAAATATTCAGGCTGCAAGAAGCTGGAGTTTCTGTCTAATTTTCTCCACTGCCTCATGCCCTATATTATTCAGCCTGACAAATCTACATATATTCCCTAGAGTTTACAGGGTCAAAGAAGAAAGAACAAGAGTTGTTAAAGGTGACCTGGCCAGACTTCTCACTTTGACATGGATTATAGCAAAAAGACTAGGTAAGAATTGGGTCTATAGGAAGCTCACCATAGAATTAGTCTCTTAAATGAGTGCTTGCAATCACAAAGACAAAGAAAAATGTTGCACCATGGGACCTTGGACTTGCCTTTCTGTCTCTGCTTGTCTTTTATTTCCTGCTTTATACTCCCCTTTGAATTCTTAAGTCCACAACTAATAACCTTTCTTCTCTTAATGGCTATTTTGCACGTGGTTGGCCTTTAAAAAGTTTTAAACTCTTACTGAAAAGACTCGAGTGAGTGGGTGCATTTATTGACACTTTTTTTGCATTGAAAGTGCCCCACACTAGATGCGGCTTAACATTTAGGAATTGAATAGTGAGAGCACCGAAGCCATGGAAAAGTTTGAAGCCAACAGAGAAAGCTGCTGGAGTTTGGAAAGCACAGTGAGAGCTAGCTGGAGCTCAAGCACTACAGCCTGGTCTCAGGAAACAGTTCTGTCAAGTACTGCTTAGTTAGAAGACATAACTGCAGGAAAGGTTTTAAGGAGGAATGGCTGAAGGCGTAGAAGCAAGTGAAAGCAACGTTGGGCATGTTGCTCATCTTAGTCAATCTTGCATTTCCAAGAGGATTCTCTATTTGGACAGAACACACTGCACTTCTGATCTGTGTCACTTGGGCCCTTTGGAAGGCTCTTTTCCTCAAGGTTACCTAAAATATTTTCCTTTCTTCCTTCTCCCCATCCTTCCTTCCCTGGTTCCCCTTTCTTCTATTTCACTGTTCCTCTCTCTCTCTCTCTCTTTTTCTCTC
>NW_022196909.1:15963274-15986235 GCF_008632895.1 Mastomys coucha
TATCTATCTATCTATCTATCTATCTATCTATCTATCTATCTATCTATCTATCTATCTATCATCTATCCCTTTTTCTTTATTTCCTTTGGTCTTACGTAGCCAAGGCTAGCCTTGACTATAGCCAAGGATAAACTTGAGCTTCAGGTTCTCCTGCCTCCCCTTCCCAGTGCTGAGATTACAGAAATGTACAATCATGTCCAGTTTATGCAGTGCTTGGGATTTGAGCCAAGTACTTTCACAACTAAACTACATTCTTAGCCCTGAACTATCTGAAATACTTGGCTGGGATGTGACATTCTAGATTATTGAAAAAGTTCATTTTTTTCACTTCTTTTTCTTTCCTGTCTCTCTTCTAAAGCAATTTCTGTTTCACATGTTGTAATATTTTAGTGAACATAATTGCTCTCTAAGGGTTGATTGCTCATAGACTATACTATGGCTGAAACCAATTGTATACATATCTGTATCCACCAAAGATTTGCTGCTAAATCTAGTTAAGCTATGATGGTTTGTATATGTTCGGCCCAGGGAGTGGCACTGTTAGAAGGTGTGGCCCTGTTGGAGCAGGTGTGTCACTGTGGGTGTGGGCTTTAAGACCTCCATTCTAGCTGCCTGGAAGCCAGACTTTCACTAGAAGCCATCAGATAAAGATGTAGAACTCTCAGCTCTGCCTGTACCATGCCTGCCTAGATGCTGCCATACTTCTACCTTGATGATAATGGACTGAACCTCTGAACCTGTAAGCCAGACCCAATTAAATGTTGTCCTTTATAAGACTTGTCTTGGTCATAGTGTCTGTTCACAGCAGTAAAACCCTAAGACACAAGCTCTGTACAAAGTATAAAGAAATTTTTATTAGTCACTTAGATGCTATATTGGCTAGTTTTCTACAACTTGACACAATTTATACTTCCCTAGGAATAGGGAATCTCAACTGAGGAATAGCCTCATAAGACTAGACATTTCTATGAGTTTATTTCTTCCTTCCTTCCTTCCTTCCTTTCTTCCTCCCTCTCTCCCTCCCTCCCTCCCTCCCTCCCTCCCTCCCTCCCTCCCTCCCTCCCTCCATGTCTGTCTGTCACATTCACTCTTTCTCATTCCCTCTCTGACTTTTCTTCCTTCCCTCTTTCCCTCCTCCTCTCCCTTTCTCCTCTCTCTTCCTCCCCCCTCTCTGTCTCTCTGTCTCTGTCTCTGTCTCTGTCTCTCTGTCTCTCTGTCTCTCTGTCTCTCTCTCTCTCTCTCTCTCTCTCTCTCTCTCTCTCTCTCTCTCTCTCTCTCTCTCTCTCTCTCTCTCTCTCTCTCTCTCTCTCTCTCTCTCTCTCATTGCTATAGGAATTACTGGATGGGACTGGAGAAGGTCCCAGCCATTTTGGGCAATGCCACTCTTGGACAAGTAGGCCTGGGCTGTATAACAAAAGTAGCTGAGCATGTCAGTGAGGATAATTCCTTCATGACCCTCTGCTTCTGTTTTGCCTCTAGGCTCATGCTTTGACTTCCTTCTCTGGCTTCCCTCAGCAATGAACTACAACTTTTAAGTGATAGAAACCCTTTATTTCCAAAGTTTAACTCTTTCTTTTCTCTTTCCTTCCTTCCTTCCTTCTTTCTTTCTTTCTTTCTTTCTTTCTTTCTTTCTTTCTTTCTTTCTTCCTTTCTTTCTGGTAAATGTTTTATCTCAGCAACTCAGAAAACACACTAGAACAAAACTTGGTACCACAGAGTACTATTTTGATGTTTTGTATCTGCTGTGTTATTTATGGGAGGCTATTTGAAGGATTTTGAGGCACCAGGCCAGGGAAGCCATTGAGTATTCAAGATATAATTAGCTGTTGTGGGAATCTGGAAGATAATTCTGAAAGTAATGCACACGAAGTTGACGTGACTTGTGAAGTTGCAGAGGGAAGCTTGAGAGTTCCCTCAAAGACTTTATTGGGACTCTCCATGTGATATTTTGTAATATGACTCTGTAGAAGTGAAACTTTCTGTGCTTTGTTGGGTGATAGACACTCGCTATGTAGAACTGGAGAATTAGCTGTTATTAATACGTGGCTAACATTGTTGGGGTGAAAATTTCTGAGAGATATGCCTTGGGGTCAGCACAAAGAAGTTGGGGTCTAGAGGGTGGCAAGGTTACACAGAGTGTTGGCAGTGGAACTTGGTAATATGTAGGAGTCTCCTGTATAATACTGGCTTTTAAGAGAGCAGCAGAAGTTTGGCACTGTGCAGCATGGTAGGAAGAGAGGACAGGAGAGGCCACGGTAAAGGTACACCCTTAGCTGCAAGGGAGACCCCAGTATGTTGATGATGCCAGCACTGTAGAGCGTCTGACAACATGACCAAGCAGGTCTGAGATGGAGGCATCCTGACCCTGTGAGAGAAGGCATGTGTGCTAAGGATGACCACGACAGAGAGGTGGGAGAGCAGAATCCCAATGGAGCCATGTGTTCATCTGTGAGTCCCTGTTGATTTGGCTAGCTAAGCATTTGCCAATCTTACTGATTATTCTCAAAGAACCAACTCTTTGTTTCATCGATTGTTTGTATTTTTGTTTCCATTTTATTGATTTCAGCCACGAGTTTGATTATTCCTTGCTATCTACTCCTTTTTGATGTTCTTTCTTTTAGTTTGAGAGCTTTGAGGTGTGTCATTATTAACAATTTTTTTTGCAGGCAATTGGCGCTACTAACTTGTTTCTTAGAACCTCCCTCATTGTGCACAATGCGTTTTCACTTGCACTTAATTCTAAGAAGGGTTTAGTTTCTTTCTTAAATTCTGTCTCGACCTATTTCTTTTTCTTCAGAAGAGAGTTGTTTCTTTTTCATGAGTTTGTAAAATTTCTCTTGTTGTTGATGTTCAGTTTTACTCTGTGGTGGTCTGATAGGAAGCAGTGTGTTATTTCAGTTTTCTTATATCTGTTCAGGTTTTCCTTATGTCTAAGTCTGTGCTCAATTTTCAAGAAAGTTCCACAAACTCCTGAGAAGAAGGTATATTCTTTTGTGTTTGGGTGAATGCTTTGTAAATATCTGTTTGGTCCATTTGGCTTATGACATCATGTAGCTCCAGTATTTATTTATTTAGTTTTTGTATGGATAATTGCTCTATTGGAGAGATTCCAGTGTTGAAGTCACACACTATTACTGTGTGAGGGTCAAGATGAGATCTTAGCTTTAGCAGTATTTCTTTTTAGGAACTTTGCTCCTTTTGTGTGTGGTGTATAGAGTTTTAGAATTGCAGTGTACTTTTGGTGGATTTTTTTCTTTGGTGAGTATATCCTGTCCTATCTTTGAAAAATAGTTTTAAAGTCTATTTTGTCAGATATAAAAATGACTATACTTTTCTTCTTGGGTTCAGTTGCTCAGAGTGTGTTTTTTACCTTTTACCTTGAGGTGACATCTCCCATTGATGTTCAAGTATGTTTCCTGGGTGTACCAAAAGCATTAATTCTGGTTTTGAATCCAGTCTGTTGGCTTGAGTCTTTTTATTGGGGACTTCAAATCATTGATGTTTAACTTTATCAACTAGTAGTGTTTCTTGATCCCCACTACTTTGTTATGGTGTGGGCCCTCCCATTTTAGTATTGATTTACTGGTGTTAGATTGTTTATTCCTCATGTTTTCTTGGTGTGGTTAACCACTTCAGGTTGAAATCATTCTAGTGCTTTTTGTAGACCTCAATTCGTAGGTAGATATTTCTTAAATTTGGTTTTACCATGGAATGTCTTTCTTTTTGCATTTATTGTGAATGAAAGTTTTGCTGGGTAGTAGTATGGGCTGGACTGTGTGGTCTCTTAGAGTTTGTTGTAACATCCAGTAAGGCTCTTTTAGCTTTTAGAATCTCCATTGAAAAGTTAAATTATTTTAATAGGTCTGCCTTTATACTTGGTCCTTTTCCCTTTCAGCTTTTAATATCTTCTGTTTATGCACATTTAATATTTTGATTACTATATGTCATGTGGATTTTCTTTTCTGGTATAGTCTATTTCATGTTTTTGTATGCTTCTTATACTTTGATAGGCACATTATTCTCTAGGCTAGAGAAATTTTCTTTTATGATACTATTGAAAAAAATTTCTCTATGCCTTTGACCTGGGTTTCCTCACCTTCCACTATTCTTATTATTGTAGATTTGGTTCTTTTTATAGTATCCGAGATTTTTCTGGCTGTTTTGTTCCTGGATGCTTTTGGATTTAGCATTTTTTTTTTAAACTGAGATATCCATTTTCTTCTATCTTGTCTTCAATGCCTGAGAATCTCTCTTCCATACCTCTGAAGTTTTTATTTGACTTCCTTGGTTTGGGTTTTCTTTGGTGATTAGTTTTCTGCTTTTATGTCCTAAACTCTTTTCTTCATTTCATTGCACTGTTTGCATTTTTTCATTAATGGATGTATATTCACAAGAGCTGTCTTTAAGTTTGTGTCTTGTGTTTCAGCTTGTGTTTCCCAGGGTCTTCTGTAGTATGGTTGCTGGCTTCTATTGGAGACATTGTCCTGGCTGCCATTGATTATAGTTTTAAGTTGTCATCCAGGAATTTTCGTTTGGGATGATTATAATTCTAATTGTTGATATCTGGTATTTTCTTTCTTGGGTGGGTGTTCACTTCCTTGGAATATTTTGCCTGCTCTGGATCTTAGGAGCATGTGGTGCCTGCAGGTTGCCTCATAGGGAATGCTTTTGAGTCCCTGCCAGGCGTGGGCACTGGGGAATCCTTGTAGAATTGTTTCTTGGTATTGGGAACTGACACAAAGGAATGGGCATGGGCTGGAAGGACAATTGGCTGACTATTCACAGGAAGGAGAAAAACTGGTTTTGCCATCAGAATCTGGAGAGTTCCCAAGGAATTAAGGGAGAGAGGATAGTCAGGTGTGACCGAGGGAACAGACATGAAGAAAAGGGAGGAGACTGAAGATCCCCTACCAGGCTGGTGTGGCAGGTGGGTTATGAGGCAGTCTCTGTGCTAGGGCTGAAGAGAACATATAGGGCAGGAGAGGAATGCTGAATGAGAAGATCTGGGGAGTCCCCTGAAATGGAAGCAAAGAAGAATAAGAGGCCCCTGCAGGCCTCTTTGTAGTCA
This sequence comes from Mastomys coucha, assembly GCF_008632895.1. Taxonomy (NCBI): domain Eukaryota; kingdom Metazoa; phylum Chordata; class Mammalia; order Rodentia; family Muridae; genus Mastomys; species Mastomys coucha. The sequence goes on from NW_022196909.1 coordinate 15,968,343, forward strand.
GTCTACTACAAAGCTGGAAACGACCATAGGAAGAATCACTGAAGACTTACTCGTACGATGGATGCCATTTCTTGGGTACTGCCCACCTTGTTTTATGAGGTTTCTCACTGGCCTGGAACTCACCAACTGGTGTAGGTTGGCTCCGCAAAAGATCCCAATCTCTCTTTCTCCACATTACGGAAATTACAAACATGCTACTACCACAGTCAACTTTTAAATGCTGGAGATGGGGAATGAAAACAATTGTTGTAGCTTACATGGCAAGTATTTTCCCAGATGCGCTAGCTTCTCATTCTTCTTCTTTTTATAAACATTTCTTATAGGTACTGTTTCTATTAGACTATGCTTCACCCTTAGGTTTTTACTGGGCTTACTAACGTCCACATTTCTCCTACAGTAGCATAAGGATTACGATTTGAACATCAATTTTGAAAGGACACAGTTCCATCTATACAACCCCCCTACATAAGTTTTCAGTGATCCCTCTTATTCAATTCAAAAATGCAGTAAGTTTCTATCATCCTAGTCTGCTTACTGTGACAAACTATTTTGTGTTAGAGAATCTCTAGTTCAAAAGTTGCCATTGTTTACCCCATTGTTTAGGTCATTTGGAGCATAGCTAGCAGAACAATTTAATGTGCAGTGAATTATGGTACATCCCTTGGATTCTAGCACTCGGGAGGCAGCATCAGGCGGATTTCCGAGTTTGAGGACAGCCTAATCTATAGAGCAAGCTCAGGGTAACACAGAGAAACCATGTCTCAGAAAATCAAACCAAACCAAATTCAAACAAGTCCTTTATATGACCTCAAGGGCAAGGCCCAATTTAGCTATTGGGCATCACACCAAAACTTAGTGATTTACAGAGGGGAATATAATCTTATTATTTTGCATAGGTTTTAATGTGTAAGAAGTTTGGAGCAGGATTAGAGGTATGATTCTGGCTCGAAGTCTTCATGTTAGTCTTTTAGGGCTTTTATAACAAGAATTCCAAGATGAAGATGCTTGCAGGACTGGCTTTTGGATAGCCTCTTTAACTTTTATTTTCTCCTGACAGAGCCTTCCCTGCATGTATCTGTGGAGGAGAGAATCCTTCTACCTCTTCCTCTTCTTACAGAGACACAGGTCCTATTAGATACCCACCGGGTTTTTAAACCGGAAGGTATTGTCTCCAAAAACAGTGTCTTTGGAGCACAAGTTTGATCATAACTGTCCTTCTTCTTTCCTGACACATCTTTTCCTCTTCTCCCTCCTTTCCTTCTCTTTTATCTCCCCTCTGTTTCTCCAAGGAAGGAAGTCTCTGGACCCCTTTTTCTCTTTTCTTAGCATTTCTGTTCATGATTCTTCCATATGGACCTACTTGCCTTTGTTGACCTGCAGGCTTGGCATCAGGCATCACACAGGGCAAAGGACTTGAACAAATAAGGTAGAAAAAATGTGTCAGTGTTATGGCATTGTCTTAAAAAGTCACATTTAATTATGTTTGCCACAGTGAAGCTGGGGTCTATGTAGCTTTAAGGGGAAGAGGCACAATGTTTCCCCAGAGGAGAATATCGAAGTCACATGGGCTAGGTGGTGCAAGGCTACTGCTATTTTGGGGAAACATGATTTGCCATGGGCAGTGATGTGCCTGTAAATTTCATATGCCTTTTTGCCCAAGAGGCCCATTGTAAGAAGTTGTCCAATAAGTCATTTGGAGATTAGCTGCTCTCTATTTATACATGTACATTTTTTCACTTGATCTTTGTGTGGGGGCAAACTTTTTCAAATTGTGCTCTATGTTTCTGGGTATAATTGAGAAGATGAGATACTTAAGATACAAAAACTAGTATCAAGACTAATGGAAAACATTTAAAACTAATTTTACAACAAAGTAAAAACTCCAAAATTAAACTGGGAGCCTGTTTTTCTTAAATTGGCTAATCAGCAGGAGCTATGATTTCTCAGACTGGATTTCCTTTATGGTCTCAACATCTGTGTTAACATATACTCAGTAGGAATCAGGTTTCCTAAAGAAATAGAACTAACAGAATGCACACATATGCATGCAGGTACACAACTATTTAGGACAGGCATGGATTCACATAGTTAAAGGCCAGAGACTCAGAGCAAGTGTATGCTCACAGGAGGAGGCATCTGCTGACAGAATTTGTTCATCTTTCTGGTGGACCAGTTCCTTACTTTAAGGTCCTGCAACTAATGATTAGACAAAGCTTACCCTAATTCTGAAAGATAATCTGCTTAAAGTCTACTGATTTAAAAATTAATTTCAATTGTACAATGCTTCAGCATCATCTATACTTGCTTAACCAAATACCCATTCACATGGCCTCACTGGCGTTATCTACTGTGGTTAAATTTGTGTGCATCTGGGACACACCAGTAGTATTAGGAACATTACAAAAATTTAAACTCATAGAAAACAGATATTTTACTTAGGAAATTATCTTAGCATGAAGGGTCTGTATCTCATAGCATAGTTGGTTTAATTGTGTATGCAAGGGCTTTGGTAAGGCATGACAAAAAAACACTTAGGCCAATGGTAACAATCCCCAAACTCAACATGGAAGTAGCTAAACACATAAAAAAATTTATCATTCTTGTAAAATTCCTATAAGTTGCCAAAGGTCAAATTAGGCGTCAGGAGCAAGCTTTTTCTAGTTATACTTCTGACCTTTTCAAATTGTACCATCTTCTAGTACACTAGTATAAAGAGAAAGGGAGTGTAGAGAGCAAGGTAGAAGGGGGGTATCTTGCTGTGTCTTAAATCATCCAACAAAATCCTAGATCTTGTTGAATAGGCTATGTCTAAATTGACTATATACCTAAAATTCAAATGCTATATTTGGAGATGTGTCCTCTGGGAGACAGTTAGGGTTAGATGAATTTCAGAAGGGTAGAGTTCCCATGATAGCATTAAGAGCCAGAAACTGCAGCTGAAATACTTGCTCTGTCATGCATTGTGTGATCTGCTGTGCTATGTTGTCTTACAGTAGACCATGTCAAGCTCCTAACTACTCAGTCTTTAGAACCAAGAGCTAAGTCAAATCCCCCTTTTTTAAAAAAAATAAAATAAATTATCCTATCTCTGATGTTTTGCCATAGCAACAGAGAAAACGCAACAAAAAACTAAGCCATACTCGTTTAAGATACCCTGTACTTTCCTGAGATCTGACTAAGAAAATGTGTTCCTGTCTGTTTTGTAAATCTACACGAGTTATACTGTCTGTATTTGAACCATACATTTTAGAACTTATGTCTTTAGAAAGAAAGACGATCCTATAACATTTCTTACTTTGCTGGGAAACAAAAGATTAACAGTAAGATGCTAGGCTTTAGATCAATCACTGGCTCCATCTGGTGAATGTTCTCTTTGATGGCTTCATTTAGAACTTCAAGAGATTTTGCTCAGATTTAAAATTCTCATTACAGCCTTTGCCAAAGCATCTTAAATGCAAAGCAATCTAAACTTTAAAAAAAAATTAGGGATTGCTAAAGGAGGCCTATCAACCAATACTGAAAATACCAACTTAAAATATCTGGGAAAATATTCTAGCACAGTCTATGAGACTTCTGCTCTCTGAAAATAAAAGTAATAAGACCTCTATTATTATTTTTAGAGTTCTTTTTTTCTATCTAGAGCTACACTCATTTTTCTCTGCTTTGTAGGTCCCACCCCAATTTATAGAGAGACGTGAAATATAGCCAGAACATACTTTTCTGAACATTTACCACTTCTTTGACTTTGGAATGAATCCCAAATGGATCTGGTTTTATAAGTTACATGTTTCTTTTGCTCTTCAAGCAATATTGATCTTCCTCAAAACCATGTCTTTTTTTCCTGTTAGAAAATGGATGTCTCTGTGTCTGTAGTGTATCATATATGGCAATTTTCAGAGGAAAATATCCCCAAACACATTCTTTTGTTTCCCAAGAACCACTACATTTTTATCATTAAATTAGCCATGGTCCATCTTCCAGCTCAGCATGACTACTGATTTCAAGCTCTCTCTTTCTCAAACAAAAACAAGACCCCTCTTATTGAGTTTCATTTTGTCTTCAAACATCTTCTCATATTTTGACTCCCACAGCATGTAGTATTTTCCAAATCTTAATATCCAATAAATTTATATACATACACTTCCTTAGGTGTTTCTGAGTAAAACTATATTTTTTTCAGTAAAAAAGAAGTATTTTAATAGAACAAAAAGGAGAGTAAAACAGTAGGAAAGTGCACAGAGCCATCATAGTGATAGATTGGCAATATCTTCATAATTATTTCTATCATAACTCTTACAGTTGTAGTACACAATGACTAGAACAGAAGATATATGCATTTAAGCTTTCTTGGGAACGTCGAATGCAATATGTTAAAGAGGCACAAAACATATTGTTGAACATTTACAATGTCAGCAAATTTGAAATAACCATATTTTAAAATTCCTTTTCATCGATGACACGGCATTCTTTGTTTTTATTTTTAATAGAAATATATGGATAAAATAGGTAATCATCCAATTTTTGATGAAAAGGAACTGAAAAAGTTAAGATTAATGCTTAGTGAACACCGTCTTTTTTTCTCAGCTTCTTTCATGAGTTTCCCCATCAATTTTCAAAACGATGTTCCAATTATTCTGCTTATATACATTTTAAGTCTATGTATGAAGAATGGAGACTGAAAGGAAAAATCAAAAGGGATCCTTTTGTTTGTTTCTTTGAAAGAGGTTTTCACTCTGTTACCCCAAACTTGTTATAATATTACATTCATTCTGCCTCTCTCCCAGAGCTGAGAAAAGGGCAGAGAGGCAAATATTTTAGTACAATTATAGATAAAATAGATATCTAATAGTTAAATGACATTGTTTCGAGATGAGTCACAGTAAAGTCAAAGACAATGATGTCAGGCATTGCAACCATGCTTAGACTCAAAAGTTTGAATTGCTAACCTAATACGTGAGCACAACATTTGAGAGCTCTGCATGAGTCTTCATGGTTTTGATACCATGATATGGGACAGATACATGTGGACATATTGAGTGGCTTTGAACACATTACTAAGTCACTCATGCAAATGTTATTACACTGACTTTAAAATGTCCATCATATGAATAGATGAAAGATGAGCAAGTGTTATTTAATTGGTCATGATGTGTCTCCGGCCTGAAGTGACAATAAAGACTATACATTCGAACTTAAGCACACATTGAAGATTTCATGGATGACTAAATTAAAATAGCCAAAGGTTCATTAAACACATAGATTGACTGCCGCAGCACCATGCTGAATTGTTTTCTTTGGCCCTCCTGAAGAATGAGGAAAAATGAATTATTGTCTCTTTCAGGTAAAACAGGTAACAGAGCGAATCCATTTTCCCTGGCTTTTTCAGCACCTAGCTCCTCTGAGAAATATACCTTAATGAACAACCATAATAATTGAATCTTCTATCCTGTGCTTCCTCAAACACTTAATGTACCATAATACTTTGCATGATAATTTATATCTGGTCACTTTAGACTCTGCAAATATGTTTGGAACATAATGTATACTACCCAGTGAACTGGTTAATAAGTATTTTCAGAGTAGTGGTCAGCTTTTAAGTGTTTGTACTGGTGTGTAGTTGGGAGACGAAAATGGGAAAGAAGGGAAGAGAAGCAAATGTTTTAGCACAATTATAGATAAAATAGATATCTAATAGATAAATGGCACTGTTTCAACTTGAGTCACAGGAAAGTCAAAGAGAATGGTATCATGGGTCAAAAGAAGTAGATTTAAGGATGAAAAGGGGATCACCGTCTGTAGACAGCTTGGACAGCATTTGATTGACATGAAGTCACTTGTTAATAAAAGGGCGATTGCAACAAAAACATATAAGGCAGACTATAGAGAATTAGTGACTAAGCTAGAGATGAAGCCGCAGAACATGTATGTGGTCTGACTCTAAAAATTTGGTGATAAATGAGATTCAGCAGCTAGAAGCTTGGTTAAAAAGAAAATGAAAACCAAGCAGAGTTCCTTGTAGCATACAAGTATTTAGCAGGCTGAGAGATTGAAGGAAAGGAAGATGTGGACAAACAGATGGAGCTAAACAGCAGAGGAGGCATATTGGTCAGTGTGATCTCTTACCAGCACACTTGGATTTATGTTTTGTTAGCTGTGTGAGTTTGGGCAAATAAGCACTTAATAAGTTAGCAACTTATTAAGTGGGGATAATTTAGGGCTGTTGCACAAATTAAATGTTGAAATAATTTACAGTACTTAGTTCAATGACTGGAACATGATACACATTCAATAAATAGCAGCTGTTATGATTAATGCTGTTAGATATTAAATAGGAATCATAAGGAAAGTGTTGATATCCCAAGGAATGAATGTATATGTATATACATATATATGAAAAACAGGAGATAAGCTGACAACAACAGGAAACATCAAAAAACAACTTTTAAAAATTAGATGGTTGAATTGTGTATGACACATAGAAAATCAATCATATTAGGCTTGAATAAAAAATTTGCTACATTGACAAAGAGAATTATGAGATAATAGTACACAACATCATGTTATTTTGCAGGATTTTAAAGTGAAAGTCCAAGTGGGCTTAGAGGTTCCTGGAAGTAGGTAAATCCAGGAAGTGGTTAGGAATTCAACCAACTATGATGTTAATGATCAGAAACACTAGAATTTGGAATGGCAGACAGCAGCAGAATGAATACAAAGACTCAGACTAAATGCTCAAGGGATATGTGAGACAAACACAGAGGACAATTTTCTAAAGCATAAAGAAATATTGTGGCTTCTGGTCTCCGTTGGCGCCCTGGAGCTAAGGGTGTCCCCACAGCACTCCATACCCAAACCCCGCCAGGAGAGAGCTGATCTCCCAGGAGTGCTCTCACTCCCAACCCCACAGGTAAGATCATCAGTTTCGTTCTAATAAATGTCTAAAAGGGGACTTGCCAGGAGCGTACAGGAAAAAAGGAACAGCACTGCAAATGGGGACAGGAACCTTCCAGTAGTCTCCTGTCTGCTCCCTGGAGCTAAGGGTGTCCCACAGCCCTTTGTACCCAAATTCCACCTGAGAGAGAGAGATGGTCTCCCCAAGACTGTTGACACACCTAAGATTACCAGCTCATAGGCCCAAAGGATGTACAAGCTTCAGTCAGAGATAGAAAGACTAACTAATGTGGGGTGTTACCGCAGGGCAGTGGGGAAATAAAGGGATGGGAAGGGCCAGCATCCTGCCGAAGCTCGGGTCCTCTGGCAGGACTGACACAGGAGACTGTGGTGAATGCTCTCCACACCACCGGGTGGGTGTCTGGCTGTGGGAAATCACTCCCCCAGTTCTCAGGGGTGGAGAGGGAATAGTCCCATGGGTTCTCAGTCTTGGGCATCCCAGACACTGGTGGATACTGCAGAAGAACTGAGAACTGGAGTGGAGGCCTCAGGGGCAGTTCAGTCAGCCCTGGGGCAGAAGGGAGAAAGGGGTGGGGAGAGAAGGGGGCGCCCAGTGGTTCCCGCATGGGCTGGAGTCCTTGGTTCAGTCTTGTGGCTAGAAATGCTGGGGGGCTTTCCTGCTGGAGATTAGACATGGCTCTTTAGGGGAAAGCCTAAGCCATTGCTCCAGAAAGGCGAGTCTAGATGAAGGGAGGCAGTCCATGGTCTTAAGGCATTCATTGTAGAAAGGATAGAGAGAGTGAGAGAAAGAGAGAGAGGGAAGGAGGGAGGGAAGGAGGGAGGGGGAGGAAGGGAGGGAGGGAGGGAGGGAGAGAGAGAGGGAGAGAGAGAGAGAGAGAGGGAGAGAGGGAAGAAGGGAGGGAGAGAGAAAGGGAGAGAGAGAGGGAGGGAGGGAAGGAGGGAGGGAGGGAGAGAGAGAGGACAAGAGGACAGAGAGTAGAAAAGAAGAGACCAGCCATGGCCACATAGAGAGAAGGGCGATAGGAGGGGGAGAAGGAGGGGGAGAGGTAGGTGAGAGTAAGAACAAGAAGTTAAGAGTAAGAGGTTAAGAGACAGAGGAGGGGGCGAACAGCCCCTTTTATAGTGGGTTGGGCTATCTTTCTGTTCTCAGGGGTAGGGCATACCTTGCTGTAGTCAGGTGAATGTCGGGGTGGAATCCAGCCAGAATACTGGGAGCTTGGGGCATTGTCTAGCCACAGGATACTGGTGTAAGGGCTTGTGGTGTCAGGCGTCTATGTCTGGGGGTGTAGCTTTACTGTTCCTTGTAGAACATACAGACCCTAAGAGAACATAAATGCCAGCCCAGACTACTATACTCAGCAAATCTCTCAATTACCATAGACAGAGAAAACAAGATATTCCAAGACAAAACCAAATTTACACAATATCTTTCCACAAATCCAGCCCTACAAAGAGTAATAGATAGAAAATACCAATATAAGGAGGGAAACTACACCCTAGAAAAAGCAAGAAAATAATCTTTCAATAAATCCAAAAGAAGATAGGCACACAAACATAATGCCACCTCTAACAACAAAAATAACAGGGAATAACAATCACTTTTCCTTAATATCTCTTAACATCAATGGACTCAATTCCCCAATAAAAAGACATAGACTAACAGACTGGATACATAAACAGAACCCAGGATTTTGTTGTGTACAAGATGCACACCTCAGTGACAAAGACAGACACTACCTCAGAGTAAAAGGTTGGAATACAATTTTCCAAGCAAATGGTCCCAAGAAACAAGCTGGAGTAGCCATTCTAATATCAAATATAATCGACTTTCAACCAAAAGTCATCAAAAATGATAAGGAAGGAAACATCATATTGGTCAAAGGAAAAATCTACCAAGATGAACTCTCAGTTCTGAACATATATGCTGCAAATGCAAGTGTACCCAAATTCATAAAAGAAACTTTGCTAAAGCTCAAAGCATGAATCATATCCCACAAAATAATAGTGAGAGACTTTAACACCCCACTCTCAGTAATGGACAGATCATGGAAACAGAAACTAAACAGAGACTCAGTGAAACTCACAGAAGTTATGAACTAAGTGCATCTAACAAATATTTATAGAATATTTCATCCTAAAGCAAAAGAATATACTTTCTTCTCAGCACCTCATGGTACCTTCTCCAAAATTGACCATATAATTGGCCACACAACAAGCCTCAATAGATACAAGAAGGTTGAAATAATCCCATGCACCCTATCAGATCATCACAGACTAAGGCTGGTCTTAAATTCCAACAAAAACAACAGAAAACATACATACACAAGGAAACTGAACAACGCTCTACTCAGTGATAACTTGCTCAAGGAAGAAAGAAAGAAAGTAATTTAATCTAATTTAATCTAATTTAATCTAATTTAATCTAATCTAATTTAATCTAATTTAATCTAATTTAATCTAGAATTTCATGAAAATGAAGACACATCATACCAAAACTTATGTGACACAATGAAAGCAGTGGTAAGAGGAAAACTCATAGCTTTAAGTGTCTCCGAAAAGAAGCTGGAGAGAGCTTACACTAGCAGCTGAAAGCACCAGAACAAAAAGAAGCAAACACACCCAAGAGGTATAGATGGCAGAAAGTAATCAAACTCAGGGCTGAAATCAAACAAATGGAAACAAAAATAACTATACAAACAATTAACAAAACCAGGAGTTGGTTCTTTGAAAAAATCAAGAAGATAGATAAGCCCTTATCCAGATTAACCAGAGGGCACAGAGACAGTATCCAAATGAAAAGGGAAACATAACTATGGAAACCATGAAAATTCAAAAAATCATGAGATCCTACTACAAAACTTTATACTAAACAAAACTGGAAAATCTGGATGAAATGGACAATTTTCTAGACACATACAAGGTGCTTAAGTTCAATTAGGATTAGATAACCATCTAAATAGTCTAATATCTCCTAAAGAAATAGAAGCAGTCATTAATAGTCTCATAATCATAAAAAGCCCAGGACCAGACGGGTTCAGTGGAGAATTCTATCAGACCTTTAAAGAAGATCTAATACTAATACTCTTCAAACTATTCCACAAAATACAAACAGAAGAAACACTACCTAATTCATTCTATGAAGCCATAATTATGCTTATACCTAAACCACACAAAGACCCAATGAAGAAAGAAAACTTTAGACCAATTTTCATTATGAATATTGATGCAAAAATACTCAATAAAATTCTTGCCAGCTGATTCTAAGAACACATCAAAATGATCATTCACCACGATCAAGTATGCTTCATCCCAGGGATGCAGGGATGGTTCAATATATGGAAATTCATCAACGTAATTCACTATATAAACACACTCAAAGAAAAAAAAACTTTATCATCTCATTAGATGCTGAGAAAGCACCTAACAAAATCGAAGACCCCTTTATGATAAAAGTTTTAGAGAGATCAGGAATTCAAGGCCCATACTTAAACATAGTAAAAGCAATATACAGCAAACCAGCAGCCAACATCAAACTAAATAGAGAGAACTTGAAACAATCTCACTAAAATCCAGGACTAGACAAAGCTGACCACTCTCTCCCTATCTATTCTTCATAGTAGTTGAAGTTCTAGTGAGGGCAATTAGACAACAAAAGAAAGTCAAAGGGGTACAAATTAGAAAGGAAGAAGTCAAAATATCACTATTTGCTGATGATATGATCAGACACTTAAGAGACCCCAAAAATTCCACCAGAGAACTCATAAACCTGATAAACAACTTCAGCAAAGTGGCTGGATATCAAATTAAACCAATCAGTAGCCTTCCTCTAATCAAAGGATAAACAGGCTGAGAAAGAAATTAGGGAAACGATGCCCTTCACAATAGTCACAAATAATATTACATATCTTGGTATGACTCTAACCAAACAAGTGAAAGATCTATATGTTAAGAACTTCAAGTCTCTGAAGAAAGAAATCTAAGAAGGATCTCAGAAGATAGAAAGATCTCCCATGCTCATGGATTGGCAGGATTAATATAGTAAAAATGGCCATCTTGCTGAAAGCAATCTACAGATTCAATGCAATCTCCATCAAAATTCCAACTCAATTCTTCACAGAGTTAGAATGAGTAATTTGAAAATTGATTTGGAATACCAAAAAAAAAAAAATCAGGATAGGGAAAACTATTCTCAACAATAAAAAAATTTCTGGGAGAATCACAATCCCTGCCCTCAACCTGTATACTACAGAGCAATTGTGATAAAAACTGTATGGTATCAGTACAGAGACAGGCAGGTAGATCAATGGAATAGAATTGAAGACCTAGAAATGAACCCACACCTCTATGGTCCCTTGATCTTTGACACAGGAGCTAAAACCATCCAGTGGAAAAAAGACAGCATTTTCAACAAATGGTGTTGGTTCAACTGGCGGTCAGCATGTAGAAGAATGCAAATGGATCCATTCCTATCTCCTTGTAAGAAGCTCAAGTCCAAGTGGATCAAGGAACTCCACACAAAACTAGATACACTGAAACTACTAGAAGAGAAAGTGGTGAAGAACCTCAAACATGTGGGTACAGGGGAAAGTTTCCTAAAATGAAAACCAATGGCTTGTGCTCTAAGATCAACAATTGACAAATGGGACCTCATTAAATCGCAATGCATTTGTAAGGCAAAGTACAAGGTCAATAGGACAAAACTGCAACCAACAGATTTGGAAATGATCTTTCCCAACCTTACATCCAATAGATGACTAATATCCATTAAGTACAATGAACTCAAGAAGTTAGACTCCAGAGAACCAAATAACACTATTAAAAATGGGGTATAGAGCTAAACAGAGCTAAAAAAGGATTCTTAACTATGGAATACTGAATGGCTGAGAAGCACCTAAAGAAATATTCAACATCCTTCATCATCAGGGAAATGCAAATCAAAACAACCCTGAGATTCCATCTCACACCAGTGAGAAAGGCTAAGATCAAAAACTCAGGTGATAGCAGATGCTGGTGAGGATGTTGAGAAAGAGGAACATTCCTCCACTGCTCGGGGAATGCAAGCTGGAAATCAGTCTGGCAGTTACTCAGAAAATTGAAAATAATACTACCTGAGGACCCAGCTATACCATTCCTGGGCGTAAACCCAAAAGATGCTCCAACATATAACGAGAACACATATTCCACTATGTTCATAGCAGCCTCATTTAGAACAGCCAGAAGCTGGAATGAACCCAGATGTCCTTTAAAAGAGGAATGGATACAGAAAGTGTGGTACATTTACATAATGGAGTACTACTCAGCTATTAAAAACAATGAGTTCATCTAATTCTTTGACAAATGGGTGGAGTTAGAAAATCATCCTGAGTGAGGTAACCCAATCGCAAAAGAACACATACTGTATGCACTCACTGATAAGTGCATATTAGCCCAAAAGCTTGGAATACCCAAGATATAATTCATCCACCACATGAAGCTCAAGAGGAAGAAAGACTAAAGTGTGGATCCTTCAGTCCTTCTTAGAAAGGGAAACAAAATATTCATGGGAAGAAATACGGAGACAAATTGTGGAGCAGAGCCTGAAGGAAAGGCCATCCAGAGACTGTCCCACCTGGGGATCCATCCCATATACAGACACCAAACCAAGACACTATTGTGGATACCAACAAGGGCTTGCTGACAGGAACCTGATATAGCTGTCTCCTGAGAGGCTCTACCAGAACCTGACAAATACAGTGGTGGATGCTCACAGCCAACCATTGGACTTAGTGTGGAGTCCTCAATGCAGGAGTTAGAAAAAGGCCTGAAGGAGCTGAAGGGGTTTGCAACCCATATGAAGAACAACAATGTCAACCAACCAGAACCCCTAGAGTTCCCTGGGACTAAACTACTAACCCAACAGTACACATGGAGGAACCTATGGCTCCAGGTGTGTATGTAGTGGAGAATGGCCTTGTAGGGCATCAATGGAAGGAGAGGCCTTTGGACATATGAAGGCTTGATGCCCTAGTGTAGGTTAATGCCAGGACTGGCAGGGGGGAATGGGTGAGTGAGTATGTGTGGGAACACCCTCATAGAAGCAGGTATATGGATGATGGGATAGGAAGTTTCTGAAGGGGAAATTGGGAAAAGGTACAAATGTAATTGGGAAATTACATTTGAAATGCAAATAAATAAAATATTCTATAAAAAAATAAATATTCTGATGAATAGGACCAGTTCCCTGAGATGTTCTATGAACATTATCCTCTGTAGGTTATGTGTGATGCTAGCAGCAACATTATGGAACAGTCCTTTCTATAAGATTATGGGAAATGATAAGGGTTGGAAACTATATTTGGAGCAAATGTTAACCCTGGAAAGTCGTGTGTGTGTGTGTGTGTGTGTGTGTGTGTGTGTTTGTGTATACATACAAATGGATGTGTTGACACACAATATGTTCTAGAAGTTGTTAATAGAATAAAGCATGTCTAGTGGTGTGATTTAAACTTTATAAAAACTCATAGGTTCCTAAGACTACCTAGAAACTAGTCTAGGGACTTTGTGCGCATCCTCTCTTAACATAGGATAAAATACTACAGCAGTGTCAGGGGTGTGCTCATTCTTATGTCATAGTTTTCAATCTGGACCTGTAATTAGTTGGCACCTCTCACAGTTTCTGCTCCTCTAACCCAGCACATCGTATAGACAGGAGAAATTGTAAGTAGAAGGTTTTGTGCCTGGGTTGGTGTCCCATTCCCTCTACTAGAAGTCTTGCCTGGTTATAGGAGATGGCTGACTCGGGTTCCATATGCCTCATCAGTAAGAGTCTTAGTGAGGGCCACCCTCATCTATTCCTGTGATTTTCTATTGCCCTAGGTGTCTTGCTCATTCCAGAAATACTCCCTCCCTTTCCAGTTGTCTCTCAGTACTCTCTCCTCCTATCCTCTCCACACCTGATCCCTCCTATTCCCACCCCCACTCCTTCACCCCCATCCAGTTCTATCTCCCTATTCACCCAAGATATCTACTGCCATTTGGGAAATTTTTAAGTGTAACAAATTTGTTACAGATGATACTTAAATATAAATTATACAAAGGATCCATCATAAGGGACATGGGATTCATTGCTCAGATCTACTGGTTGACAGAGCTACTCATTACTCCAATTGCTAGGAGTACTGGTTGCTCTTGGCTCAGCAAAGTCTCTCTCCATCAGATGTCTTCATCCAAAGGGATCGGCCTAACGAAAGGATATGATTTCTTCTCGAGACAGCCATGCATTTATGATTGGTTAGCATCAGCTTTAGGGATGTAGTCTTTCACTCTCCATTCTAGGCACATTTATAGTCATCTTCACCATGGGACTTCCCGTGATCTCTTCAGTCTTCTGTTGTCATTTTAACTATTCATTTTCCCCGTTGTCCTGCTTGCCTCTTCACTTCCAGTGATCTTGTCCTTAGAGCATACTTCAAGAAAACTCCTACCTGTGTGTAAATCTCTGTTTTAGAATCTGTTTCTTTAGGAGCAAAACCAAAACAATGCAATGGTGAAAGGAACACATAGGCTCTCAGGGCACTGGTCTAGAGATCCATGACTGGCTTTCTTAGCTTCCCTTGTAATGCTTCACTTTTTAATTTTCAAAGCTGGTAGTCTCCTGCTTATCTTCTGAGTGACTTATTTCCATGAAATGTCAAAATACTAATTGAAGTTCAAGAGAAAGTAGTTGTGAAATAATTCATATAGAGGTTGGACTTAGTTATTTATGGTTTATCGATAGGAAGAGAGCTTAGGAAGCTGAGGCCTCATGTCACTGAGAAGAGGGTAAGGACAACAAATGTTTGTTGGAGGTTACACCTAACTCCACACTAGTGTCCAGTTTAGATTGGGTGTATGTGATGAATATAGTGTATGTTTAAATTCTATGAAGATTTGTTTATTTTATCTGCACTGCCTCCCCTCCCTCTCTTCTCTCCTCCCTCCCCTTCCCCCTCTGTCCTGCATGCTTCCTTTCTTGTCCTCTCTTCCTCCCTACTTCTTTTTCCTCCCTCCCTCCCCTCTCCTCCTTCCCTCTTCCCCCTTTCTCCTTTCCTCCCTCTCATCTTTCATTCCTTCTTTCTCTCGCTTTTTTCTTTCTCTGTCTCTCTCTTTCTTTTTCCTTCTCTCTCTCTCTCTCTCTCTCTCTCTCTCTCTCTCTTTCTTTCTTTCTTTCATTCCTTGTTTTGAGATATGTTCTCCCTATGTAGGTCAGGATGACCTTCACCTTTCCATCTTCTTGTCTTATCATCTTGAGTGATAAGTTTACCAATGTTTACCATGCTTGACCATTCATTAGTTTGTTAAGGATAAGGTAACTATACTACTTTTCATTTCTTCAGTAAGGAGTTAACACAAATGTAGTAACTTGAACAATATCAGCCAATTCATTACCTTGCAGTTAATGTGTGTGATACATAGAATCATGGTCCCCAATATGTCCACATCCTTATCATAAGAACCTACATATCTACCATACCTGTATTAGTTATTTTTCTATTGTTATGCCACAGTGACCTATAGAAGGGAGGGTTTATTTTGGGCTTATGGTTCTTGAGAATTTGTGTCCATGATGGCCAAGCAGAGGTAGCAGGCATCAGGTTGCAAGAGCAGCAATTGAGAACTCACATATTAAATCACAAACAGTAATTATAACTAACTGGAAATGTCAAGAGTATTTTTAAGCCTCAAAGCCTACAGCCAGCGACATATTTCTTCTTTCAAGGCCCTATCTTTAAATCTTCCTCAAACAGCCACCAAATGGGGACCAAGTATTCAAATGCCTGAAACTCATGAGGGACCTCTCATTCAGACCACCATACCTGCTAGCAGCCATGTTGCAAGCATGATGAAATTAGTCATGGTTATTCTGGATTGTGGTGGGCTCAATGTAATTATAAAGGTTTTGAGAAGCAAGGGTCTATTTGTGAAAGGGCATATGGTGATGGATGCTGAGACTGGAGCCAGCTAGCTGCTGTCCTGAAGAAAGGAAAGAAGTTTCTGAAGCTAGTACACATGAGGAAGTACTCTACTCCATAGATCATACTGAAAGAAGGCATATTTTTAAGTGTCTAAAGGTATAGCTGAGCTATGGAAATTGTGGTGACCACAGATATGGAAAAGACTCTTGCCTCAGTTTTTTAAGGACTTTTGATTTTACTTGATCTTGATATTACTTTATAAGATATATTTCAGAAGTTTTTACATTCAAAATTGAAGTCCTAGACTTTGTTGCAGTTTGTTGCAGTGCTAATGTAAAAGTAACACAACAGGTTGCGTGTGGAGGCTTTAAGGATAATGTGTTTCATATTTTAAGTTTCTCTTTTTTTCATGTGAACACATATACATGTGTTTTGGTACGAGTGTAGCTTTATGTTCATGCATATTGATGCCAGAGGTCACTGTCTGATGCCCTTATTGAGGTACCATTCCTGGTGTTTGTTTGTTTGTTTGTTTGTTTGTTTTGAGAGTCTCTCACCCTTCAGGTAGGTTAGATTGGCTGGCCAGTTAGCCCCAGGAATCTGCCTAGCTCTGTCTATCCAGTCTGGGGTTATACATGCATGCTAGCAAGCCTGGTGTCTTCAGATGTTCTCTGAGGATTGGTGATAAATCTTCATGCTTTCTTGGTAACCACCATCCTTCCTGAGTGATTGTTCCACCTTGTGTTTTCCAATCTCTAAAATTTACTTGTAACATTGGACGCTAGCCACAAAGTCTGCATATGGCCTCTCTCTTGACTGATTATCACCAAGAAAGTTGACTGGCTATCACCAAGAAAGGTCATGCGATTTTAAAGATTTCTGTGATCAGATTAAACCAGCTCACTAGTTTAAGATACTCTATTTTATCGCATGGTCAAAGTTTTTTTTTCCTTGTAAGGTAAGATATATGTTTGGGAGATTAGAATTTAGAAGCACATTATCCTTTCAACTGCAGATGCTCATTTTGCAAGAATTAAAAGAAATAACATCAAAACATACATAGCACGGTACAGTAAACATGAATACATCTTTCCTTTCTAATAGCAACCTCACCTTTTAATTCCTTCTTCTCTGTTTTTGACAGGTTTGTAATGCTCTGCTTATAAATACTATTTTGATTAGGTAAATGTTCCATCAGCCTCATCCACTGAAGTTGTTAGATGTTTTTCTGGGTTTCCCAAATACTCTTATAGTTATTGGGGAATTCTAAGATTTCAACGGGCAAAAATGACCTCACATCCATCAATTTAGTTTCAAATTAGATCGTGCTTTACACATTCAGTAGATGCTTATGCAAGGAATACAAAAATGATCCAGGCACTTTTCTGGGTACTAAAATAGCAGAGGCTAGTAGGGTGTGAATGGATAGCCCCAACCTCCACGTAGGTTCCAGATAAACTCCACTTTGGCAAGAGAGTATTAAATTTCTCATCACCCATGTGTGTAGTAGAGAAACAGAATCATCAGCCTAAAAGAGTATTATTACTTAGGGAGTACCAGTCTTTCCTAGTGTTCCATGATTCACAAATGGAATTCAGAGGACAATCTTTGAGTACCAGTCCACGTTTTTCTTTCCTGTTTGAGACAGTCTCTTTGCCACTACCTATGTATGACAAGCTTGCTTTTGGAGATCTTCTTGTCTCTGCCTCCCATTTATTTGTAGGTGTACATTGGGATTACGCATGCTTATATTACTGTGTCTCTGCACTCTTATGTGGCTACTGGAGCTTCCTATTCACATCAGGCTTGCATGGTGTCTTAGTCATTGTAATATTATTGTGAAAAGACACTTGACTGAGGCAACTTTTATAACAGAATTACTTAATTGTTGACTGGCTTATAGTTTCAGAGGTTTAGTCCCATATTATCATGGCAGGGAGCATAGCAGCATGCAGGCTGGTGCTGGAGCAATAGCTGGGGGTACATCCTGATCTGTAAGCAAAGAGAGAGACAGGAAGAGAGAGAGAGAGAGAGAGAGAGAGAGAGAG
>NW_022196909.1:15986245-16011829 GCF_008632895.1 Mastomys coucha
AGAGAGAGAGAGAGAGAGAGAGAGAGAGAGAGGGAGGGAGAGAGAGAGAGAGAACATAGGCCTAGCATGGGCTTTAAAATCTCAAAGCACAACCTATAGTGACACACTTTCTCCAAGGAGACCATACCTCCTAATCCTTCTAATCCTTTCAAAGTGTTCCATTCTATAGTGATTAAGCATTTAAATATATGAACTTATTAGGGCCATTTTCATACAAATTACCACAGATACTGCAAATCTTGTATTTAAGTGGCTAAAGTATCAAGTGGACTAGTGTGCATTTCTATATTACCACCTATATGGCTCTGATATGATGAGTATGTCACTTTCAGTCTCTGTTGACCGAGAAAATCTAAGTAAGAATAGGACCTATGTGAGTAGGCTGCTACAGTAATGCAGTATTAGTCAGTATTGGAATTGCTATTATTGTTACCATTAATTTTGGTGTTATATTATACCTTTACTTATTTGTTTCTTTTATCCCTAAAGGGCAGTGATTAGCATAATAATCCTATTAAAGGTGATAAAGATTTATGTCTACAGGGATGAAAAACAACCGAAATGGATTAAAATGGAATTAATCTGCTTTTGTAATCTTGCTCATCTAAAGTATCTTAAGTATTAACTTTATTACCTGGTATGCTAGCTATGTTTTATATAACAAAGAGAGAAGAGACGTTGAGTAATGAGAAACTGAGAAATGATCTCTATATTCCTCAGAATAAGGACATCCTGCCTTGTGTCCATATTTGTACTGTATAGAGACAGGCAAAGAGGAGTGCCCTCTCCTTCCTTCACAGCATCACACTGGTCCTGTGCTTAATCACCCTGCATGTCCACAAGACTCAGAGCTGTAAAGGTCTGAGCAATTATCCCTCAGGGAAAACAAACCTACATCATTTTTTCCTATTATAAAGAGTACTACTTTCTAGTAGTGAGCCTATTCTCAGAGTCTGACTTTGTGTGTGAGAAGATACTCAATAACTGTAGTTCTGACAAAGGCTTGGAAGACACAAGACACTCATTACTTAGGGTCAGAGTAGGCTCTTGAAGGACCTGACAAGGAAAGACAGAAAAAGCTCAGGAAAGCTAACTCTGTCTCTATCTATGTGTGTGTATGGGGGGGTGGTGGTGGTGGGGGAGGTTGTTTTGGTGATAAACTCTTAGGTCATTGGACAAACAAGCAAATGCTCTCCTACTGAGATTATCTCTGGCTCTCACTGTAGAGGAGGTTTGATAAATTTCTAGTCTTTTACTGATTGTTCATAGAAGATTTAGCAGCTAAGGCTAAACTCTATATACTTTTTCTTTCTTATTTTTTTTTTTTTTTGATTTTGAGAGTTCTATTTTTTCTTAATTGCATTAAGCCCTTTCTTTTTTCTTTTGGTAAATTCTTTTCAAAACCTTTCCTTTCCTTCGTAATTTGGTATATATCAATTGTTCTCTGTAGCACCATACCACATCTTACTCCCATCTAACTGCAGCTTAGAACCCATTGGCCATCTTCCCTTAAGCAGTGTATTCAAATTCATTCTTTACAGTCTATATTTTAGTGGAGCCATGCTGTTGCATTTTCTTAAACCCAAATAGTTCTTAGCTTTGGGCATTTTCAGAGACCTTTTTAGTGGTCCTATTCTCCCTTCTATCACATTTCTTTTTATGAAGAATTTTTGTTCATTCTTTTAGGTTCAGATTTCGTAATGCATGCCCCAGGTTGTGTTTACCATGTGTTCTGGGACTTGTCAGACCCACTGTTGGATATAGGACCCTATAGGTTACTTTTCCATATAGGAGCTGAACAGGTTGTTTAGTCTAAGTTTCAATGTCTGTCCATAATTTTCAAATGGATCTACATAATCAGAGTGGTTGCCTCTGGCAACTTATTCCTCTAATATCATGGATTACTAGCATAGTATCTTCTGTTTGAGAATTCCCAGGACCACTCAGATCATCCTGTATTTCACCTTGTGACTTTGTATCTTCAATAACCCTGAGGTTAATCAAAAGGAAAACCCACATAGTCTCAGGGTGGTTTTCACAGAGGTGCTCACCATGTATAGAAACAGCATATATGAACAGTGTTCCCAATTACATAGACTTAATGAGTAGCCAATTAGTTAGTTAGTATCTAGTTAGTTAATGACTAATGTTAGTGTACTATCTTCAATGCTTCTTGTCCATCAAGGATGTTGCTCCAATAGCATCTTCTTTTATCTCCCTTATATCAATTTCTTCCCTCTTAGGTCATTCCTATCACTATGCAAACATTCTGACATTTAGCTCACTTCACAAATCAAAGAAATAAGAACAAAAGTTATTCAGGTAACAAATTATATCAAAGACTTAACATTAAAAATTGTCAACTGTGACAGAAGTGGTGTGGGTATTTTTTTAAAGCTCTTATCAGCTGGGGATCCAAAATGAAATATTTTAGGTGGTAAAGATGAACTTTAGGGTATCCTTTATGAATATGGAAATATGTAAGTGAAATGACAATACTCCAACACTGATGATCAACAACACTTGGAGAATATTCTCTGTGCTTATTCTTTTTTGTTAGTCTAAATTTCTCCATAATTAAAAGCAACAAATTTAAAAGTCATTTTTAAATTAAAATTTAAAAGATCTTTTATGCTTTTGTTATACCTAATTCCGTGGGTCATCCTTTGTCCCCATTCTGTGACCAATATTGATTGGTATCCTTGATATACATCTTTATTTGGCTTTTATGTCACTACAATCTTCTGCTTTTCTTTTCCTCTCAAATGCATGGTCTTAGTCTACTTCTTCTTCTTCTTCTTCTTTTTTTTTTTTCGGGGAAGGGTTTCTCTGAGTAGCCCTGGTCCTGGAACTCACTCTGTAGACCAGGCTGGCCTCGAACTCAGAAATCCGCTTGCCTCTGCCTCCCAAGTGCTGGGATTAAAGGTGTGCGCCACCACTGCTGGCTGGTTTGTGTTTTTTTTTCCTTTTAAATACCCTACACTTGAGCTAGAGGTCAAACTCCTCTGCCCCTGCGTGGGTTACGAGCTCAGCCCCAGTGCACTGGTTTCCCGTGTGTTTGTAGTAAGATGGGTCTTTCGTGAGTTTTGTGGTGGTTGTGTAATCCCGAGACTAGAGTGAGGGTCTCCTCTCCTGAGGGGTCTTTCACTTCAACCTGGGGTGAAGGCTAGGCCAAATTCCATTCACCCATAGGGACATTCTTGAGTAAAAAAAAAATTCTCAGCATGTACTGACTTATAACCTGACTCTCTGGAAAGTCCCAGGTAGAGTGCAAATGTGTACCACTGAGCGAGGATGGAGACTTTACATTATCTCCAGACACAGAGGGCAGGACATGGAAGTTAGGCCGACATGCAGCATTCAGCCCTTAGTCTACCTCTTAATTATGGAGAAACTCAAGGGTCAGTTATGATTTCTCTTTTCAATTCATGTTTATTTCTGTGAATATTTATTAGCTCTTAAAGGTTAGAAAAGTATATACAACTGTAAATTTTTAAGAGTCTATATCTGAAGGGACTCTAGCCAACTCTGTGCCTGGCAAACATGGGTTTGGCAGGCCTTGTCATTCTTACCCCATTCCTTCTGCCTTGCTAAAAAAAAACCCCATTAGATTACTTTCCTAAAGTTAGCCTCCCAAGTCCAGCTATGAAAGTATTGAAGTCCTACCATCAAAAGCTCCCCTTTGCTCACCTAATTATCATTCCCAATTAAAGTTAAACATCTCATTCTGATAAGAGATTCCCCTCTTTACCATTATAAACTGCCAATTGTCTATGGGTCATGTCTGTTTGCTCTCTAACCAGAGGCAGTACTTTGTTCCCATTGGGATGAATATCTCTGCCCCTACTCTCTTGTCCCTTTGCCCTTCTTCTTCATCCTCTATATCCTGTCTTTGTCTTGTATTTCCCACCCTTTGTCCCTCTGGGACAAATAAATCTCCTTTGTGCCGAGAACTTGAAAAGATGAGTCTGATTCAATCTCTCAAAACTCTTTAATGTACTATGTAGTGCTTTGAATAAGCTTGCCCCCGCCTAAGCTCATCTATTTGAATGCTTGGGTACTGTCATTAGGAGATGTGGCCTAGTTGAAGGAAAAATGTCACTAGGGGTGGGCTTATGGGGTTTCAGAAGCTCAAGTCAGGCACAGCATTACCTTCTCTTCCTGCTGCCTGATGAAACAGATGTAAAAGTCTCAGGTCCTTCTCCTACACCATGTCGGCCTATGTGGTACCATACTTCCTTTCATGATGATGATGGACTAAATCACTGAACCTATAAGCTAGCCCCAGTCAAGTGTTATCCTTTACAAGACTTGCTGTGATCATGCATCAATTTACAATAGGACAGTGACTAAAACAGACAAGGTCATTGATTTGTTATCAATTTAGTATTACGTGTATCTCCAGATGTTTGTTACTGTATTCTAATTTTGTGAACGATGGGAATTTATCAGATTGTTAGGTAGTATAGCTATGTACAGCAGAAAACAAGTCAGTGTCTCCCACCTGACTTAGAGTAAGAATCAATGCCATTGCAAGGCCCTCTAGGGACCTTCAGGATAATGCTTTCTACTGCTGTTCTCATCTCAATTCCTAGTCCTCCTACCTTGCACTTTCTGTTCTAGAGAAACTTGCTAATCATTCCTGAAACACATTAGCCACTCACAACATATGTCCAGTTAATCCCCTTCTGCCTCTGATGGAATATGCTCATCATAATTAACCTGAGTCCTGCCTTCCCTTTCTCGAAGCTTTTAATCACATGTAACTTTTTAAATCCAATCTACCTTTATCAGCTACTTTAGAACTGAGAAGACTTCTAACTCCACCATATTCCTTATCTCTGATTTTCCATTTTAATTTGTACTAAGTACTTAACTTTGCTTTAATTTCTTTACGAGTTGAATGTTTAGATATCGTTACTATACCCTTAGAATGATATAAACTTTACAAAATAAGAAACACTTGTTTCTTCCCCTGATCTATCCTACAGGCCCAAACAATACTTTATAGACAGTATGGCTTCACAAACTCATGTTGAATTAAATCTTTAGAGAAACACTGCATTTAACACCATGCTTTATGGTTGTCTCATTTATCTTCCACACTAAATTGCAAACTCCATTATGCAGAGGCTGTTCTATTTATCAATTTTGTAAACTGTATTCTTGAAGCCTAACTTAAAGACCTTAAAATCTACCTTCCCATAGCAATCAGTGTATTCTTTTCTTCTCATTGGTTGTGATGATTGAACCTACCTAGGTTCAAGCTACTCAAGGGCTCTCTTATGGGTTATATCCAAGCCCAACAGTGAGTTTGTACATGGTCGTGTAACCTTTGGTCTCATCAAAACAACAGAATCCATTTGTTACACTAAGGATTTCATTCATGTGTTTCTATGGTTAATCATTTCATCGCTTCCTTCTGTCAAGCACCAGCATGTTTATGGCCTTTATTTTTGCTTTTCTCTTAGTGACATATAAAAGAAATTATGGAGTGCTCAGCCTTTCAAGTGCAACTTTTTTTCATTAACATAGTAGATGAGACTCACTCATGGTAATAAATATATCACTATTCATTATGTTTATGGGGATCATTCTCTTGTGTTATTATATCACAAGTTGTTTATTCATTTACCAGTTAATGGACATTCAGCTATTTTTAAGATCTTGGATATGAAAAATGAATCTGTTATTGTTGGGTAACAGTTTCTTCCAAGAATCAAAACATCCTATTCTGTAGCAAATTCCCATAGACAGGAAGTGAAACAACTCAAAATAGCTTCAGGAAGGCCCTGAAACTGACCAGATTCACTAGTTCACTAAGACCCTTCCAGGAGAGTCAGCCAAAGGGACCAACCAACCCAACACCAATAACCACAAAGCAAAAACAGCAACAAAAAAAACAACCAAAAAGCTGAGAGTCCTGCTCAGACAGAAGGAAGTCAAGCTGTAGGGAAGGCCCCGGATGAGACCAGCTGCCTAGGAGAAGCTGAAACCAGGCAGTCTTCCTGGAAGATGTTTAAACAAGTGGAGGCCCCTTGGAAAGGACACTCTTCAGCTGCCTGCAGGCTTTCTATGCCTTCCAGATTCCTAAGTTTTGTGAGTTGTTACCCATTCTGTGGTGGCCCATGATGATCCAGCTCTCTCTGTGTCATTTCTTCTCCTTTAAGTAACCTCTCACCAATACTCGTAAATAATCGCAAGAGAGCTCACTGGTTCTCCAAGTTGGACTCTGGTGGTGTGTGTGCTTTGATATGTTGTGGATTCCTTATCTGGAGTGAGTAGATGTGTGTTGTGTCTCCCCAGGAAAAGTTTTGACACAGAACAGTTGTTAAGATGGGTAGAGGTCTTTATCTGAGTGTATTTCATTTCTCTTTGGTAACTAGCAGCGCGTGTTTTATTACATGAAAATGCCAGAGTGGTTTTATAAAGTTGCAATTTTGTTTGTATTACTGCCAGCAATTAGGAATAGCAATTTCTTTCTTTCTTTCTTTCTTTCTTTTTTTTTTTTCAATTTTAGCATTTGTAACTGATGTGTAGTGAGATTTCATTCTGATTTTTTGTGGGGCAGTGAAGCGTGCCAGGAAACTTGGTAAGACTGAGTGGGTTGTAAGCCCTGGAACCTGAGAGGACCAGGCCCTTGTCATGTGGACAGGCCCCTTTATGTGTGTACTCGATGCATAGGAAGTGACCTATAGTCACGTAGATCAGAACAGAGTTCTCCATGCTAATGAGGTATTTTGAGGATCTGAGGGTTTAGCCAATAAGCTTCCCTTCCTGGACATTCCTTCCTGTGTATGATATTTAATCTTTGGTCCACCCCGAGGAGATAGTATGCACCTCTTTTCCACAATAAGTAATCAATGAATAGTTTGGAACCAAGGACTGTCTCTTTCATCAAGAACTTCCATAGGAAACATGGAAGAAGACTTTGTCTACAAAAGCAGCACCGTTGAAGTCTCCTGCAGAAGGCCCCTCTGTGCTCCCAGGCAGCTGAGCTAAGCTGAAGTTCCCCATTCCACTGCCCTGGGTTGGTAGTTGTCCTCAGCCCATGGCCCCCTTCGTTCCCAACTCCATGAGGTTTCCAGTGGCAACTGGAAGCCCAGGAGCTTGGAAACCCCAGCTCTGGCCTCAGACCTAGGGCTGAGGTCCTCACCCAAGGCTCCATTCTCCTACCCCCAGAGCCTTATATTGGCACTTCCCATGGCCCATCATTCAACAATGGGCATAGGGTAAATGCAGTCTAGCGAATCCCATTTCCACTGCCCAAGCAGTGTTCCTACACCCCAGCTGGAGGCTGACCATGGAACCACATCTGCCACCTACAACATGGGACACACTCACCTGACACATACCCCACCTGGTCAATCACACAGACCCACATCGGAACTCCGGATTAAACAAAGATCATTGAGTAACCCCTGGCACTAGTTCAAAAGACCCAGACCTTCCTACTCTGAAAATAGACACTTTGTCTTCTTCCCACTTTTGTTTTTGGATGGAGCTACTACAGTGACCCCCATCCAAAACCAAACAGTCCAAAAGACCATTTACAAAATTAGGATCCCCACTCCCTCCTCTCTGCTCCCCACTCCCTCCAGCCTTGGTGCCAACAGTTCCTGTGCTTCTTCACTTTCTGCTCTACTTTTAGGGTGTCCCCTTCCCTGCCCCCGCGTGCCCCACCTTCTAGCAATACCACCCAAGGAAAACTATGTGGTCCCTGCTAGAGCAGACAAGTACAGCAGCAGCAAGGCAGGGCGGGACCCTCCACCTCCACCTAGGTGAGAAGAACCTGCCAAGCAAGGACAGTAGATAAAGATCTTGCTGCTGAGAATTTGAGGAGGGTGAAAAAAAAGCCACCTAAAACGCTTAACCCCCAAATTTTCATTTTCCTTTGTTTAAATGCTTGTTCTTTTTCCTAGCAGGGACACCTAAAACAATGTTCCTGCCTTTTAACCCAAAGTTTTCATGCTTCTTTATTTAAATGTTTATTTTTCTCCCTAACAGGAACACCTGAAAAATGTTCATTTCTTCTAACCTAAAATTGTCCTAAAATTTCTTTTAAACTTCAAAAAAATCGTATTTAATCTATGTCCACAAGCCAAACCAACTATGTTAATAACCATTATTTAATCCTTAATTAACGGTCAGTTTCTTTTTATAGACAAGCTACTACTGGTCAGTTTCTTTTTATAGACAAGCTACTACTGCCTCTCACGGATAAAGAACTAACATGGTGTTTTCTTCCTCAGCCATCCAGAGCAGATACATTCTCAACCCTTCCCTCAGCTTTTCTTATATTCAACACAGGTAACTCCCTCCTTGAAGGATTCCTTCCAGGACTAAATTCCTCAAACACCCTTCCTTGCCTTTTCTCTAAGACCCTAACAACCATTGTGCTCCGAAGCAAACCGGTACAGGCTTAGCGTTCATTACCCACCCTGTAAGGCATCCCCCCCTGCTGGGGTTCTGTTCAGCTATTGTGATTACTCTGCAGGTCTATCTCTCCAAAAGCTAGAAAGACAGCCTGTGCCTCCACAGGCCAGACAGAGACCCGCCTGCCATCTCCTTGGACCTCCCTGGGGCCATGAAGCTGCCTTTGTACAGATAGCATCTGGCTGAAGACTTTTGAGACAAGCAGAGGCTGACAGCCATGGGACCTTCTGGCGACAGATGAACTCTCTTGCCAAAGCCAAATGGCTGCCGACCTTGGAGAAATGGACACGATAGTAAAGAAAATGTCATGTCTATGTAGATAAATCAAACATTGTTTAAAACTGATGTTAATACCCTCACACTCTGTACAAACTCACTCTCTACTTCAATCCACTGAACAATTAATGGGTTCAATAACCCCCTTGTCTTCCTAGCCCCCACCCCTCCTTACCCCTCCAGGTTATGTTGTGGTACTCCTCTGGCTTATGCTTTGTTTTATTTTGATGCTTAAACTCCACCCCCACTCCAAATTTTTCACTACAAATAACATAAGAAACGGTCACTCCAATGACACCTCATCTTTTTAGAAAAGAAAAGGAGGAGTTGTGGGCGGTGTCAGGAAACTGAGGTTGAGTGGGTTAGAAGCCCCAGAACCTGAGAGGACTGTAGAGCTTCACCTGTTTCCAACCAAGCTCCTGTCATCTGACCACACCCCCGAGGAGATACTATGTACCATGAGTGTTCATTGGTACATCATTTTCAATGATAAACCATCAATAAGCAGTTTGGAACCAAGGACTGTCTCTTTCATCAAGAGCCACCATACAGAGCATGGAGAAGGCCTTCATCTCCAGAGCCTCACTGTCTAAGTCTTCCCCAGAAGGCCCCTCCATATTCCCAGACAATTTCAACTAAGACAGTCTCTGATGCACTATACCAGAGTACCCTCACCCTCACCCCACTCCCTTCCCCAAAAGGTCTTTTCACTAAGAGAATTTGCAACTTTTGGTGACATTAAATATATCATTTCTTCCCCTTATGAATCATGCTTTGCTTTAAGATGTCTGAGTGTCAAGGACATACATATATGCATTTTCCTTCTATGCAGTATTCTGGAAACTTTCCAGCTACAGCTGACACATCAAGATCTGTACTCCATTTTGATTTATTTTTGTATTTAAGAACTACGAAATCCATCATTCTGTGTAAGAGCTCAATTTTTGGAGCAGAATACTTTCTCCACTGAATACTTATACATGTGTTGAAAACTGGTTGGTCATATAAGTACTGGTCTGCTTCTGTCCTCAATGCCTTGGTTTACTGAGTTCTACAGTTACTCTCACACCAATACAGGTGTTTTGCTTTGAGTGTGACTGAGAGGCCAAACCAACTCCATCTTCAGACCAGCCTCCATCTTAAAAGACAAAAAAAAAAAAAAAAAAAAAAAAGCCTGAGAACTTGACCTGTAGCTAAACCCAAGCTACACCTAAGTACCAGGAAAGCCCCCATGGCTTGTTCTTGACCCGTACCCCAGAGTTATTCCCTAGGTACTGCCTCGCAACAGTTAAAGATTAGTTTCACTGTTTCAGATGTACTTTCAGACCATTTGTGACTGTTCATGGTCTTGCATCAGAACACCCACCTGTCAGCTTACCACAGTTGTTCTATTAGATTTCTATTAGATACTTGCCAGGCTAGGCACCCTCTCACTTTCTCCCATTTCCTATAAAACCTTGTCCCACTGAGGGTTCGAGCTGCTCCACCTTCCCACCCTGCTGTGTCAGGGTTGGGCTGGAAGAGAGCCCAAGTCCAAGCCCAAGCTTGTAATAAATGTGATTGCATCGGCAGTGGCTCCTTCGTGGTCTTGTGGGGTTTGTGCATGCTTCCTGGAACCAATGACTTTGATACAGGTAGTGTTTAGCCTATAACTTTGCTCTTTCTTCAAAATTATTT
Source organism: Mastomys coucha (assembly GCF_008632895.1). Classification (NCBI taxonomy): domain Eukaryota; kingdom Metazoa; phylum Chordata; class Mammalia; order Rodentia; family Muridae; genus Mastomys; species Mastomys coucha. Next base: position 15,996,635 of record NW_022196909.1, read on the forward strand.
TTGATGAGGTGGTTTGATAAAATGTGGAAATTAGCTTGTTGATTTTTTTCAGAAAAGTTTGGTGACATGTTGATTTGATTAAATTTAATTGAATGATTAGTCAGAGAAGAAATGACAAGTTGACTGTGTGCATTTTTTAGCTCATGAACACAGTGAGACTCTCCACTCATGAAGTCTGTATCTTTAAGTGCCACCCCACAAAACTAACTCTCCAAGTGACGCTATGAATATATCACACTCCCCACCTCCAAGCTTTTTCACAGCTTTTCGCCTTCTTTATCAGTGGCGGTCATGTAATTGAAGTGTTATTGTGTGAAGTTTGAGTTTTTAGTTATTGTTATATGTATCATGAAAGCATATATTTGGTTTTTAGATATTGGGCTTTCCATTGCATCTGTCACGTTGCTGGATTCTCTTCTTATCTTTAGTAGCATTATTGTAGATACCCGGAGATTTTCTAAATAACAGCCATGTTGTCTCTGAAGAGTTAGTTACTTATTTCCAGTCTGTAAATTTTGTGTGTTCACACACTAACACATTTGACCCGACCCGCGGGTTCTCAGTAATTCGGGGGACACGAGGAGGGTCGCAACCTGAAAATAAAGAATGGGCGAGAGAGAAGACAGGACTCAAGGAAGCATTGCTTGTCAAGAGCCATTTACTAAAAGCAGGAGCTCAAATTTAAAACAAGGTTTTGGAAGGGCGGGGGGCAGGAGGGAGTACAGTGAAGAATTACAAGATCTTCTGGGGGCCATGGGAACCCCGAGGACAACAGGTAGGGAGGAAACGGTTGGGTAGGTAACGGTTTCTCAAAAGTCAAGGTACACTGATCACGCTTCTCTCAGGGCCAAGCAGGAAATTTGTGGTTGCCAGGCAGAATATTTGTCTCTGGATTCTAGTCAGGTGGAGGCAGGTCAGCCAAGTGCCATTTGGTTCCCAACACACATTGACATTGACTCAGGCTTTATGGGACTAGAGTCAATCAACTTGTTTTAGTTTTCTTTTCTTTTTTTCTGATTTTACAGAAAGTTATTCAGTATTTTCCCACTGTGTCTATGTTAGCAGTTATTTTACATATATTCCTATAGGATTGGGAGATTTCCTTGTATGTCGGGTTGAAAATTTTTGTTATGAATGAATTTTTAATTTTGTCAAATGCCCTTTTTTCTATCAATACTGCTTATTCTTCTGTTTTCCTCAGAATGTCAATATAGTTATCTAAATTAATTCTTTTTAAAGATTGTAGAACTGAATTTGTCTTAGCATTAGACAAATCTTAGAATTTAGGGAAGTAGGCTGTCATATGAGCACACAGTTATTGACTATACTACACTCCTGCCCTCCAAGACTTGTGAACCATTGCTGAAGAAGATGAAGAAAGATTATAAGAGCCAGAGGATTTCCAAGAAGTAGTGCTTTTGGACATGTCAGGGCTATCGCATACATGAATTCACAGCACGTGTGACCACATATACAAGTTCTATACAAGATGATACCACCCAAAAACCAAGCATGAGTAGGACAGATCCATGAAGTCCCACCCATAGCTGATGAGTTTTTGGCAATTGATCACTTGGAAGAGAGATAGATAGATAGATAGATAGATAGAGAGAGAGAGAGAGAGAGAGAGAGAGAGAGAGAGACTCTATATTTAAGTGCTGCAAATCCTGGTTGCTCTCATGCGCCACTGGATAGCCCCATACTCAAGTACATCTTAGCACTCTAAATAGACTCAATAGTTCTAAGAAAAGTTAGAGGAACAGTCAGGCAATAGAGTCAGGAACAGTCTTCCTGCTACAGTTGTTGGGTGACCTACATGAAGATCAGTCAGCACATGTGTTACATATGTGCAGGAGGCCTAGAGCCAGCCCATGTGTGCTTTTAGGTTTGTGTTTCTAGAGACTGTGTACATTTTAAGAAGAAGGAGATCTATGTTTTTGTACTGTAGGGTAGAAGAAAAGATCATTTAATAGAAATATATAGTGTATAAGCTTTTACTTTAAGGGCATGGAAAATTTTCTCTGAAACGAGCCAGGCCTGAGCCAGGAATGTAGGCTGGCTAGTTCCAGAGACCAACATCTAGGTGGTTCCAGGGAGTGGTCAACTCCTAAGTGAAATGACAATGACAATGATAAAGCCACATTCCTGAGAATAACGAGTATGCAGAATGTTTTCCTCATGACCCTGACTCCTGACTCCTCATGACCCTGACTCCTAAAGCATGGGTTGGGTCCCTCTGAAATTTTCCACTGTTTTCATGTTTCCTTGGTTACCCCGTCACTCCCCCTCGTTTGTGGTTTTTTTCCTTTAAATACCCAAAACTTCTTGTGCTCTGGGTCGAGCTCCTCTGTCCCTGCAAGGGTTATGAGCTCGTCCTCAGTATACTGGTTTTCCCTGAATAAACCTCATGTTGTTGCATCAAGATCAGTCTCTTATGAGCCTTTGAGTGGGCCGTGTTCTCCCGGGACTTGAGAGAGAGCCTCCCCTGGGGGGTGGGTCTTTCAGTACCTCCATGTGTTCTAATTTGGGTACTTCTAATTAGAGAGGGATTCTAACAATCATTTGGACTATTTTTTTAGAACTGTACTCAATTTAAGAGGTCCTCTAGAAAAATCCTGAAATGCAGACCTAAAATTTTATTTAAAAATTTTTTTAGATGTATCCAAGTCCAAATACTTTAAATAGTTACCCTATGATCAATGATATAGAACATTTCTGGCAATCCATAGACTCCCTGTTCATGTTTTCTCATGCCCAAAATATTGTTTCTCCTTCAGACTCTTCCCATGTTGCTCCTCTGACTTAGCCTCTTCTTTTGACTCTCATTCCTCATACAGACCCTCCTGCATTGCTTCATGTCTTAAATTCTATGTCAAATATTCTGACCTATGTGGTCCCTTCCCTCCTCCACTACCTCCTCACAGGGAGTCTCATTCCTTTCTTTCACTACACTCACCTTAGTCTGCAGCTCTGGGACACAATTGATTCACTGTTTAATTAGCTTCTTCCTGTAGCTGTGCTGGCTCCAACCATGTCTGGGTTGTTCACTGTGTGTTGTTGGCACAATTTAGCTGGTACTTTATACATCGCTTAATACACAAGGCTTGCTCAAAATTTGTTGAATAAATAACATTCTTGCAAGGTGGAGAAGGCAGAAACAATTTTATCTGGAGGAAAAGAAATCCAAGGCTGCTTTTCCAAGGCAAGTTTTGGCAGAGGGAGAAGTGAAAGGCACTTCTGAGAGCTGGGATCCAAAGATAGAGTACAAGCCGGCTTTTGTAAGCATTTCCTTTAAATCTGCATGCCAGTTTCTGAGTGAGCAAGAAGCTAACATGAATATATGCTTTGAGTTTATTTTCCTGTGTGAACATGCTGAATCAAATGCCCACATTGATTTAAGATGAGGTTATCATATGTGGACACATGCCATGCACCTCAAGTATATAGTGACCTGCTGAGAGAGAGAGGAGAGAGAGAGAGAGAGAGAGAGAGAGAGAGAGAGAGAGAGAGAGAGAGAGAGAGAGAGAGAGAGAGAGAGAGAGAGAGAGAGAGAGAGAGAATAAAATGGAGCATTGTAATGGCCTAAGTGTTCTGGAGCCAGCATTTGACCACATGGTTTTTCATAATTACCATTCTACCTGAAGAATGGGTAGCTTACTTGGTAAATAATTGGTAAAACCTTGATCAGTCCTTAAAGACAACTCAAATATAGATTTCACCTAACACTGCCTAGTAAATAACAAACTCTCTTATAGGGAACTGGTTTTGTGTCCAAAGAATAAGAAGAAAGATTTCCCTGAGAGGAGCTGGGGAAATGACTCAGAGAGTGACATGCCTGCTGCCTGAGCATGAGGACCCGAGTGAGTTCAGATTCCCAGCACCCATGTCAAAACTCTGAATATGGTCATGTGCATTTATTACCCTAGCACGGATTGTGGGAGTAGTGGGAAATGCCATGGTATGGTAAGGTGACAGGAGCTCACTGGCCAGCCAGTGTAGCCTAAGGGTGAGCTCCCACAGCCAGTGAGAGGCTGTCTTAAATACGTAAGGTGAAGACTGATGAAGAAGAACACTGGTTGTTGATCTCTGTTCTCTGCATGCGCAGGGGCATGCATGCTCTACTCACACGTGAGATTTCACAGAGCAAAAAGAAAAAGCACAAGTCATGAGAGTAGAGATAGACTTCATGACTTAACAATTGGCATTTCTTTTTTATGAATATGGGTATCTATGTAGTAAATATATCTATATCCTAAGTTATTTGGTTGATTAGCTTAGAAGGAAAGCTGAAAAATCCTTGTTGTTTTATCCAATACCATCCTTAAGGCTTCTCTAGTTCTCAGTTAATTAATTTTTCTTTTTTCTTTTTACTTATTTAGTTTTTTATTTTTCTTATTATTTTTTTTTAAAGTCCAGTAGTCATCCCCATCCTGGTCTGCCTTCTGACTCTCCCTCCTCCCATCCTCCAAGAGGATGTTCCCATGCCACCCTCACCCACTTCACTAGACCTTCCCGCTTCCTGGGGCCACAAGTCTCTTGAGGGTTAGGTACCTCTTCTCTTACTAAGGCCGGACCAGGCAGTCATCTGCTGTATATGTGTCCATGGCCTCATATAACTGGTATTCTGCCTGGTTGGTGACTCAGTGTCTGAGAGATCTTGAGGATCCCGGTTAGTTGAGACTTCTGGTCTTCCTATGGGGTTTCTTCCAGCTTTTCCCTAATTCAACTCCAGGACACACCATAGCATCAGTAATAGTGTCAGGTCTTGGAGCCTCCCCTTGAGCTGGATCCCAAGTTGGGCCTGTCACTGAACCTCTTTTCCCTCAGGCCCTTCTCCAGTTTTGTCCCTGTAGTTCTTTTAGAGAAGAACAATTCTGGATCAGGTTCCCAACTATATGATGACAACCCCATCCTTCCACTTGATGTCCTATCTTTCTACTGGAGGTGGACTCTACAAGTTCCCTCTCCACACTGTAGAGCATTTCAATGAAGGTTCCTTCCAGTGAGTCCTGAGAGTCTCTTACCTCCCAAGTCTCTGGTACATTCTAGAGAGTTCCCCCCACCTCCTACCTCCTGAGGTTGCCTGTTTCCATTCTTTCTCCTGGCCCTCAGGACTTCAGTCTGGTTCCCCCACACCCTAGTACCTGATCATGTTCCACTTTTCCCCTCCCTGTCAGCTCTCCAACCCAGGACCCTCCCTCCCTCCTTCTGTCCTTCGGTGATTGCTTTTTTCTCCCTCCCAAGTGGGATTGAGGCCTTTATGTTGATAACCTTTGTGATTTCTGTGGATTGTATCCTGGGTATTTTGTACATTTTGGCTAATATCTACTTATAAATGAGTATATACCATGCATGTCCTTTTGGGTCTGAGTTACCTCACTCAGGATGATATTTTCTAGTTGATAGCATTGTGCACTTAACCAGATGGTCCTGGGCTTTTTTTTTTTTTTTTGGTTGGGAGATTTTAATGACTATTTCTATTTCTTTAGGGGTTATGGGACTGTGTATGTGGTTTATCTGATTCTGATTTAACTTTGGTATGTTGTAAGTGTCTAGAAAATTGTCCATTTCATCCAGATTTTCCAGTTTTGTTGAGTATAGGCTTTTATAGTAGGATCTGATGATTTTTTTTTTAATTTCCTCAGATTAAGTTGTTATGTTTCCCTTTTCATTTCTGATCTTGTTAATTTGGATGTTGTTCCCTTGGCTTAGTCTGGGGTTTTTTCTCAAAGAAAAAGATCCTGGTTTTTTGTTTGTTTTTTTTGTTTGTTTTTTTGTTTTGTTTTGTTTTTGATTCTTTGTATAGTTCTTTTTGTTTCTTCTTTGTTATGGATAACCCTGGGGCTATTTGTAATTTGATGCTAATTCTATTGTCCTGGGAGGGGTTGTGTCCTGGATTTCATGGATACTTTGGGTTAAGAGTATTTTATGTTTTGAATTTTCTTGGACAGTTTTGTCGATCTTTTCTGCAGTATCTTCTATGCCTGAGGTTCTCTCTTCAATCTCTTATATTCTGTTGGTGATCTGTACTTCCTAACCTCTTTCCTAGGTTTTTCATTTCCAGGTTTGCCTCCATTTGTGTTTTTTTTTTATTATTTATACTTCTACTCTTACGTCTTAGACTGCTTTATTCAATTCCTTCACCTGTTTTATTGTGTTTACCTGTATTCCTTTAAGGGATTTATGTTTCCTCTCTAAGGGCTTCAACTTGTTTAACCTGTGTTTTCCTGTATTTCTTTCAGTGAGTTATTTATATCTTCCTTAAAGCCTCTATTATCTTTATGAGATAGGATTTTAGGCCAGCTTCCTGATTTTCAAGTGTGTTGGTGTATTCAGGGCTTGCTGTGTTGGGAAACTGGTTTCCGATGATGCCAAAGTATATTGGCTTCTGTTGCTCATGGTCTTGTGCTTGCCTCTTACCATCTGATTATCCCTGGTGTTAACAGGTCTGGGTGCCTGCATCCTGTGTCCCTGGGTTGCTGCAGCTCTCCTGGGAGGCCTGTGGCCCTGTCTGTAGCAGACCTGCTGTAAGGCCTTCAGACTGTGGGGTCTTTGGAGGGACAGAGAAGCTGCTGATCTGTTACCCTGGCTGCAGCAAATCTCTTGGGAAGCCTTCAGACTGTTGGGTTGTCAGAGGAGCAGTCAAGCTGTTGGCCTGCATTTAGCTGTTCTCCTGGGAGGCCTTCGGACTGGTGGGGTCTGTTGTCCGGTGTACAACAGAACTCCAGAGAGGCTTTCAGACTGTTGACTTTCAGTCAGTTGCCCTGCATGCAGTGGAACTCCTGGGAGGACTTCACACTGAGATGTCTTCAGAGGAGCAGACAAGCTGATGATCTGCCCAGGCAGAAGGCACAGGCTGGATGTTGGCATTTCTTTTTCATTATGAACATTACTAAAAAGAGTAACACTGACACAAAACTATGAAAATCTTTAAAAATGCATAGAAATGACAAATATATGTGAACACACACATACCCACACACACACACACACCATGAGATAAACTTCCAAATAAATAAATGAATAGAAAGTCCACAATGAGATATAAGCAGGATAGTACAGGATAGTAGATTGAATTATATATTACATGGAAAGGGATGCAATGGGGTCATGTATAAATCAACCAAGGGAGATAGACTCTGTGTTGTACAATGAATTGTTGAGAAGCTAACACCTGGATGTGCCTATTAGAGCTGGTAGATATTATAAAACAATGCTGAGTGGAAGAAGAAATAGTAATATAGTTAATAGTGAGAACACTTAGGAAGGATTTACTGCATGTTATTTACTACTTTGGGCTATCAAAAACCCAGAAACAGATGAGATATGTATGGTCTGCTCATGAGTGGAAGGGTGGAGTTTGAACATGCTAGAATCCATTTTCTGAAACAGCTGGTATCTATGCAAGAACTACAATATAGATTCAAGCCATTAGAAAGTCCTTATTAACCAGCCAGGACTACACTGGTTGTTTCAGACGACTTTAGTACAGTCCCAGAGCTTTTCTGAGGTTGAGTTTTTAAGTACACACACACACACACACACACACACACACACACACACACACACAAAGCCAGGTTTAGGGAGATTTAGAGACTCTATCAGAACTATGGGCTTTGAAGGATCAGCTCTTTGTTCTTGTTTTGGCAGGTGCCGCTGCTTACAGGCTAAGTTCCAAGGCCCCAACTGTATTTCAGTCACAGTCAGTTGTGTTACCTCTCCAGGTCTGGGGGCCTGTGTCCTCACGAATTCAACATACAGGAGTAGCTTAGATTAATTCCTAGAATAAATGAGAATAATTTGACTTCTGAAAAATATGGTACTTATTATGGTCTCGAGTGTTGATATTAGGTAAGAAGACAGAGTTCTAAAGCTGGTGCTGTCTGAGGAGCTGACACACGGGGCAGAGGGGGAGAGCAATGTGAGACACATTGCGAAAATTAAGAAGCCAAGATAAGTCAGCCAGATGACAGCCAAATAAAATCCGTTGGTGTTGGCTACCAGCACCAACGTTAAAGAAAGGGTTCTTCTGGAAATAGGAGTTAGAAATAGATAGGAAGAGATAGAAGGAGATAGGAGAGAGTGGCCACAGAAATACCTACCCACGTGGAAGGGTAAAAATTAGACAGCAGACTTCACTGTTCAGCCATCTTGAATTTAATGCTCCTCCTTAGTGCCCCCAACAGGTAAAATACCTGGGGCAAAAACCACTCCCCCCAGAATACATCCTGTGATAGTCCAATCAGCGACTTCCTTGTTACTCCATGGGGGTGGAGCTTTCGAATGTAACTAGAACCCAGTTGGAGGCGTGGCGAATAGCAGGAGATGGGCAGAGAGGTGTGGCTATCAGAGGCAGGTCTCAAACCAGAAGGGTTACAGGTTGGGTACTTTGGTGAAAAGACACTGGGTTTTTTGCTAAACTTTTTTTTTTTTTCATTTTTTTTTAATTTTAGATATTTTCTTTATTTACATGCGAATTTCTCCTTTCCCAGTTTCCCCTCCAAAAAACAAAAAAACAAACAAAAACAAACCCCTGTTGCCTCCCCCCTCCCCATGCCTGCCACCCCGCCCTCTTCCACTTTCTGGCCCTGGCATTCCCCTACACTGGGGCATAGAATCTTCACAGGGCCGAGGTCTTGATCGATGCCTGACACCTGTCCCCAGTGGAGTTGGTAAAGAGTGTTCATCCTTACTGAGCTGTCAGACTTTATTGCGTAGGGTAAGACGGAATTCTCATCCCTTCAGGGCCCAATGTCGCCCCTTTTCATGTGGGCTTTCCTCTGTGTCTGCATTTCTTGTTGTACCTCTCATGAAAAGTAGGGTTTATCTGAGCCAATGGGGAAAAAGTCCAGTGAGGAGAGAATGGATTCAAAGAAAGACTTAGAGCACAAATAAAGTGAATGCTTGGCTGTCTTTGCTTCCAGGCAGACGGCAGCCAGGAGAGGTAGATAGGAGGGGGTGACTGATACCAGTGGTCTTCAGAGTTGACTCTTAGCAATTATAAAATGGAGTGTAAGGAGAATAAACTGCAAGGGATATTAGCATCCTCAACTTTTTACTAGTCATCGAATCTAGCAGTGAAACTGCTTTGTTCCATTTCAAAGTGAAGTTAAGTTTTGTTTTGTTTTTTTTGGCAAAGTTGTAAAACAACACCGCCTAACAGGATAAAGAAACCGTACTTTTCACACACACACACACACACACACACACACACACACACTTGCACACATGCATGCATACACGCACACACATGCACAGGCATGCACATGCATGCATAAGCCTGCACATAACAAAATCCCTGTCATAATTTAAATGCTGGTGAATGAAGTAAAGGAAGGCCTCAGCAGGCTGCTGATCTACAGTCTCTTCAGTGGAAATGAGAAGAAGCCGCTGTCCCGTCAGGCCCTTTCCATTCTCTCCTGCTTAATTCTATGCCAGCATACAGTCCAGCTCTTCTGATTTTGAGCCTTGTTCAGTTTTCATTTTCTCTACCTCTCCATGTCTCTTTCTTTCACAGCTTAGGTTTTCCTTCAGCACTGTCTCTGGATCCTCACACTTGCACCATACATTTCCAAATCTCATACAAATTAAACTCGAGCGCCTTGGAATTTCTTCAGCGCTTGCTTTGTTTTGCTTTGGATGAATGTCTCCAAAAGGCCATGAGCTAAAGGCATGGAAGCATTCCGGCACTATTGCAAAGTAGTAGTACCTTTAAAGATGCAGCCTCTGGAGATGATGGGGCTAGATTGTTGGGTATATGTACATTTGAATGACACATTTGGATTTGTTGATTCTTCTTGTCTTTCTTTGTATTTTGATGTCATGAGGTCAGTATCTTATTCTGTAACTTATATTGTGCCTCCCCTCAGGCCCCAAAGTGACAGACTATGGATTTCAAAAGTTGTGAGCTAAAGCAAACTTTTCCTCTTCTTTGGGTTGATTATGCCAAGTGTTTTGATATAATGATGGAAAGCTGACTAAAATAGCACAATATTTTAATTTTCTTTGATCTATCTGTTCTGTCTTCCACTATTATAATTTGTATAGGCATGTTCTTAACAGTTATCTATCTATCTATTTATCTATCTATCTATCTATCCTCTATCTAGCTATCCATTTTACATCTACAACAGTGTTTCACTCTGGCATGGAACTTCCTATGTAGCCCACACTTTATTATTGATTTTTTCTTCTGTTTAATTCATCTCTGCTTCCCCTGTTAATATTTATACATGCTATGCTCTCATTAAGTAAATACTGAATCGAATTAGAATGTTTCAAACCTAACAAGTGCAATTTTTTTTCTTTTTGTAAAGCAACCTAACTCTAATGGTTCTTTTCATGAGGGATTGAGGGCAAACAGTTCATAGAACTGGAAAATATGTTTACAGATGGATCATGATATCCAGGTACAAAGCATTGAAGGTCCTCAAGGACAGAGATTGGGTTGGGAGTTGAAATGGTGATTCATAGGGAGAGACTGGAGGCAAAATGACAGATTGTTATGAATAATGATGAGGATAATGATCACAAAGGCAATAAGGATGCTGGCTTGTGTTTATACAGTGTTTTGCAGTTTATGTAGATGACTCCAGAGATGTGGATGAGTATTTGTCTCCTGAGAATCACAATGCCCTTTGAGTGTGTGTGTGTGTGTGTGTGTGTGTGTTTTCTGGGCGAATTTTGTTGCCATCAAAGTGGGTGTGCAGCATCACACATGATGACAATTTAGGATTCAGGATAATCAGTCAAATTCAGGGCTGCCTTACTGCCCTTCTCACCAGGGGAAAGTCAGAACATCCAGCCCAGGCCTAAAAAAATCCATTATGACAAACGTCTTGTAATTAATTCCAAATGCCAGGCTTTATTTTGAGCAAATATTTATTTTACTCCCATGGACTTTGTAGGAGCTGTTAACCCTCAAAGAAATACAGCCGGAGCTTCCCCCACTTGGAAGACAGGTTTCTGGCTTGTTTTATGTCAAAGTAAAGGTTGAAGTGGGTGCTTTTGCTTTCTGAGGGCAGAGAGCTCAGGAAGTCCTTAACAGGTTGCCCCAGCTCACCAGGCTACAGTGATGTGGAAATTCAAACAAATCTGAATGCAGAAATGTAAGGGGTCAAAACTCTTGTTATCGCAGCCTTCTGTATCTCGGAGCCTGTTCGTGAGGTCCCTTTCATTCTTTTAATCAATTTAATTGTGATAGAGATAACTGCTTCTTTAAGTGCTCTTGCTTCAGGGTTTTCTACCACCATGTAAGAAATTCCACATGTACACGTATATAAGTGAGCTCATTCTCTCTGAACCATCTTTCTGTTGCTGTAACAAAATACCTAAGATAATCAAGTTAAAGAGAGGAAAGTATTATTTTGGCTGAGTGTCTCAGAGGCTTTGGTGATGGTAAAAACCAAAATGATTATGTCTATGAAGGCACAGGATATCCTGGCAGATGAGGCCTCTTTAGGTGGCCAGGCGGCAAAGAAAGTTCCAATAACTCCTTCACAGGGATACTCCTACTGGTCCAATTATATTTTTGCTACCAGTACTTCTCCCTTAAAGTCTCCACTTCCCTCTAACAGCGTTATCTGGCAATCAAATCCTTTCTAAAACTTCTGAGCCACATCTTAAGCTCTTTTCTCAATTTGCACTTGTGGGAAGGGCTAGAACTTTTCTTGTTGTTGGACTGAGGGGAATGATAATTACGTTCAGGTACAGATTGGTACCATCAGCTTGGTACCCCCACCCCTACACCTGATTTAGGGTTGACGGTGATAAGGATGTAAAATAAATGGTGCAAAGATCCCAGGTCCAGGTCCAGTCAGTTCCAGAGAGACAAGAACCCCCTGTGCTGGTTAGTGATTTTATTCCCCAATCAGACAAAAGCTAGAGTTGTTTAGGAAGAGAGAACTTTAGTTGAAGAAGAAGAAGAAGAAGAAAAAAAGCATGGCCTCTCTCCCAAGACTGGTCAAGCTTGTGGAGTGCACTGCCTTGATTAATGATTGATTTGAGGTAGGCCCATTCCATAGGGGTTGATGCCACCTAAGGCCAGGTTGCCCTGAGTTGTATAAGAGAGCAAGCTGAGCAAGCTGTGGGGAGCAGGCCAGTAAACAGCTCTCTTCCATGGCTTTTGCTGCGGTTGGTTGGTTCTTGCCTCTAGGTTCTTGCCCTGCTTGAACTCCTGCCCTGGCTTCCCTTCATGGTGGACGGTCAGCTGTAAGATAAAATAAACCCTTTCTTCCCCAAGTTGCTTAGAGTCTCCCACACCAGCATTCAGGTGAGAATGAGAAAAGATGAAAATTATGCTCTGCCTTGAGAAGCCATGTCACTGCCATAGCAATCGGAGCAGGAACGCTCCCTCTGTACAAGATGGCTTTTTCTGGAGATTAGAGCCAGCGCCAGTTCAAGTGCCTTGACTTTTACAAGAGACGCTTTTTTTTTTTTTAAGTGACAACTTGGTGGGGGTGATTGAAAAGGGTTTTATGATAAACTCAGCAGGGCGAGGCAACCGTGGTTCTATTTGTGCAGGACTATCTCGGTTTCCATAACCTGTTGTCCACGGGACGGTTAATGAGTTTTGTGGGAGGGATACCATTGAATATAAGGAGATCTCAGCAGTGAAAAAGGACAAATAATTTCATTTGGATTTAAGGGAGGATGGACCGATTGCAGTTGGGGAGAGGAAATACACTTTGTTAGTCTACAGTGGAATTAGCAGGAACCTGATAATCTGAGATTATCTCTGCAGGTAATATTTCAGAGTATGCCTGTGGGAGATAGCCATTCTGTACTTCTTTTAATGGGATAGCATGAAAAGTTCTTGCTAAAAAGGTGTCTTGGGCACAAAATATTACATTACCTGAGAGGATACTATGGTGTTTACCTGAAAAGGGAGACTCTTAGGAATAAGGACACATGGAACAAAGAAGAATATTTTTTCCTCTAGGCTTGACCTGGTTGCTATTCATAAAATCAGAGAGGAAGCAAAGATTCAGACTGTTGGATGATATGTGTAATGTCCAAAGAAAACAAAAAGAGCATCCCAGGGTTTTTTACTCTGGATGATAATCGTGGAAGCTTTAAAGTCTGTGCCCTTTACAGCCCCTGAGTGCATTTTTTTTTGTTTGTTTGTTTCTTGATCAATACAGTATGTGAGTCCAATCTCTTGCACTGACTTATGGCAATCTTGTTGTTTCTGATAACTGTGACCCAGGGGTTAGTCCAAATTGAGTTTTATACTTGGAAAAATAAATAATGGAAAATATTGAGCAAAAGAATGGAAATAATACATACCAGGGACGGCAGGATTACATCCTGCTGGAGAAAGGGAAGCAGAATCGAAGAACATCCAAAAATAAAGCACAGCAAACTCTGTTGTTAAGATGCGACTGGACTTTGTACTGACTTTTCCAGTGATAACTGCATTGCAGAGTGGTAGGCACCTATTAATCAGAAAAGGCCACAAATAAGTCTCAGGTAAAGGTACCCTTGTTTCTGTAAACAGTCTTCTTAATGATGTATTCAGTTCTGGGAGAAAGAAAAAACATGACTTACATAATGATTTTTTCAATATGGGAATAATGACATTGGATATTGTTGTCCACCTCAATGTTTACTCTACATCAAGTTAGGTGGAGACTTTTAGAACAAATAACTTAGAAACTTTGCTGGGAAGTTTAAATCAGGGATCAACATTTGTTGCCTGCAACTCTATAGTATCTTTATGTTGGTTTTCTTGTGTATGTTTTTTTGATTCAGTTTCAGTGAAAGCTTAAGATAAATGATGGTAAGCCGTTCTGGGCATGAGGACATACTGGGGAATAATCAGGTTGATAACCCGTTGGAACGAAAGGTTTTAATGTATGAGGGTGACAGTAAAATACAGAAAGAGTGATGGAGGTTAAACCACCACCACCTTATAGCCACAGTCATTAAAAGTTAATTTAGTCAATAATAATTAGTAGATTCTTGGAGCAAAGAATTTTAATGAGGAACATGTATTTATATAGTCCCCGAGCAGCTTTCCATAAATTACTTACTCATAAAAAGAGAGAAATATAACTATGCTTTGAAGAAAACAAATTACAGTCACCAGAAAACTAATATCTTCACCAGGGGCTGACGGGAACTGGGAGTCTCTGATGAGATGCAGTGAGAACAGATATCGATGTGCATTATTGGATCAAGATGTCCTAGTCTGGTTGTGAAGAAATATCGGAAAGCACACATTCAACCATTCAAGGAGAACACTCCTTCACATTATTGCTTCTACGCTTCAGAACTGCCAGTGTCATAAAGACACACACACACACAAAAGAAATTGCCAAATTGCTTCTGTAATCTGGATGGTGGAATGCCTTTCTGAGAAGTGAGGGGCCACAGTCTGGTCTGTGTCCTGCCTGCCCAGCTGTGAGCTCTGACTCCAGCTGATGGGGCTTTAGATAAGGATGGCTGACACAGAGCAGCTCCTTAAAAACCAAGGCCCTGGAAAGGACAAAGAGCAAGCCAAAGGCCAATTCCTCTCCAGAGTCTAGATTCTTACCAATAACACAATTCAAGTGAGAACTCAGTACTCGTTAAAGGAGCAAGGAGCAACGAGCACAAGACAGAAACACAAAATTCAGTTAGTTCATGTGCAAGTCAAAGGAAACCCAAATTAGTTCATTAATACCAATCAGACTTGATACAATTTAATATTGGATCCTGATCTGAACATCCTAAAATGTTTTTAAATGGTGATATGAGCTTTGTCGTCAAAAGCAGAAGTTCAGTTCTCCCACTTGATAATGGATATTATACTGCTGCCTTTGAAGGCTCCTGTGAGAAGATAAAAATACTCTTTATTATTTCTTTTTATGCTGGTTTGATTGATTTTTGTTTGCCTGTGTGCTTTACCTGGGGGAGGGGAAGAAGGGAGGGAGGGGAGGGAGAGAGGGGGAGGAGGGGAGGGAAGGGAAGGGGAGGGAAGGGAGGGGAGAAAGGGAGGGAGGGGAGGGCAAGCAGCTGAAGCAGTTAGATGATGGGGAGGTGGGGGGAACTGGAAGGAGGTTGGAGAGGGGAAATGAGAATATGTTATGGAAAAATTATTCTCAATAAAAATTTTTTAAAAATGTTGGAAATAATTAATAAGATGAAAGCAGTTAAATATATGCCAGCCATTCTGCTGCATGATTACAAGAATATTTTCTTTTTTTTTTTTTT